>NW_026585797.1:29090838-29225806 GCF_907164565.1 Psammomys obesus | reverse complement strand
TTTCTTTCTTTCTTTCTTTCTTTCTTTCTTTCTTTCTTTCTTTCTTTGTTTCTTTCTTTCTCTTACCTTGCATTTCTGATCCCCCACCTCTGCCTCCCACGATCAGGCCTGAGTCCCTACTCCTAAATGTATATTGTACTAGGACTCAAACCCAGGGCCTTTTGCTTATCACACAAACATTCCACCAATGGAGCTATACCTCCGTCCTGTTTTTATTTAAGATTGGGTCACTGTGTAGCCCAGGCTGGATTCAAACTCACTTCCTGATTTAGCCTTCCAAGAGCTAGAATTTCATGAACGCTTATATCCATCTTGAGAAGGGAGGGGAAAAAGGAAGGAGGGAAGGAGAAAGGAGTGCGGAGACCTGAGGAGAGTAAAGGAGAGAAAAAACTGCAGTGCACACACTCAGCGGTCAGCAGTCTTCATACCAGGTCCCTTGAGTCAGCATGTTTGCTCTTCCACATACTTCAGATGTTTTGAAGGCTGTCAGACCAAACACTTCACCTCGGTTTTTTTTTCCATTTAAGATCTATGCTTTCACAAACAACTGAGAGCTTTTACTTAACAAATGCAGAGACTCGGTGTTGTCCTAACCCACACCATGATTCAGAGTGTGGTGGCAGATGACAGGGAAGTGACGTCAGTGTGGAGTGAGGAGAGCAGGGCAGTGTGGGACTATGAGATCAAGTGCAGAATCTCTGGTGTCTGTTTTCCTAACCCATCCTACCTCTTCCTGTCTAGAGAAAATGAGTAATTTAGTAGGCCTGGGGTTGTAGTTTTGTGGTAGAGCTCTGGCTTAATTTATGAGTTTGGTTCCAGACCACCACCACCACCACTACCACCACTCCACCCCCACGCAAAAGCCTTCTGATTCTACTTCTGGGAATACGTCTGGAGTTCCCAACAGGAAGCTATAAAAGTCCACAGAGATAAGTAACTATAGCTACTTACACACTCCTAGAAACTTTATCAGTGAATTCTGTTTGGAAGCAAAGTCTTAAGACATGCTCTTGCACATGGAGAGACAAACACTGAGATGAAAAGAAATTTTGTTTGCTTTTCAAACTTTTCTTTAAATATACTGTATTATTAAAACTTGCAAATAAATAAAATATACTACACAACAAAAGACTATACACCTCAGTGAATGTCTTTATTTATATTTTGTTTTTTTGAGACATTTTTCTGTGTAGCCCTGGCTGTCCTGAAACTTTCTCTGTAAGTCCAGGCTGGACTCAAACTCAGAGATCTGCCTACCTCTCTGCCTCCTGAGTGCTGGGATTAAAGGTGTGCCCCACCACTGCCCGGCTCTCTAAACTTCTACACTGTTAGAATAAATGCTCAGAATGGAAGCTCTAGAGCTTGGTCTCATGTAGCTCACGTTGGCCTCTACACGTGGAGAATGATCCTGAGCTTCTGCTCCTTCTGCTTCTAACTTCCAAATGCTGGGGTTTCCCGTGTGCACCATCATACCCCGTTTTATATGATGCTGGAATTGAATCCAGAGCTTTGTGCATCTTAGACAAACACCCTATTAACTGAGCCTTATCTCTCCCTTCTCTCCCTCCTCTGTCTCTGACTCTCTCTGTCTGTCTCTCTGCTGTGGACTAAATCTAGGACCTAGTATTTGCTTTGGAAGTAAGTCCTTTACCGTGGAGTTAAATCCTCAACAACTTCAAAATTTTGTTTAAAAAGATTTATTATTATTATTATTATTACTATTATTATTATTGTCTGTGTCTTAGTCAGTGCTCTGTTGCTGTGAAGAGGCACCATGACCATGGTAAATCTTACAAATAAAAACATTTAATTGGGGCTAGCTTATAGTTTTAGTCCACTGTCATCATAGTGGGAAGGATATTGGCATGCAGTAGACATGATGCTGTAGAAACAGCTGAGAGTTCCACAACTGGATCTGCAGTCTGCAGGAAGAGAGAGACGCTGGGCTTGGCATGGGCTTCTGAAACCTCATAGCCTACCTTCAGTGGCATACTTCCTCCAGTGAGGCCACACCTCCTAATCCTTTCATGCGTCATCACCATAACTGGCCTAAAAGTTTATTTTTGCTGTTGTTGTTGTTTTTTAAGGAAAATTTGTCTATTGTTATTTTTTGCATGTCTGTGTGTACATGTGTGTGAGCATATTTGCGTATGTGTTAGCACACATATGTGTGCTGGTGTGTTTGTGTATGTGTATGTGGAGGCCTGGAGCTGATTTCAGAAGTCTTCCCTGATCACTCCTTACCTTTACTGAGTCAGAGTCTGTCTCTTGAACCCAGAGTCCACGGTTCTGGCTAGTAGAGTTAGTCAGCTTGCTCTTGGTCTCCTGTCTCTACCTTCGGAACACTGGATTTATAGGTGGACTGCCATGCCTTCCTGGCACTTGTGTGTGTGCTCGAGGTTGAAACTCTGGTCCTCAGGTGGTAAGTTCTTTACCTTATGAATACCTAGCCTTGAGACAGGGTCAAATGCAGTTAAGAATTGGTTTTATTAGTAGCCTTGGCTGTCCTAGACTTGCTTTGTAGACCAGGCTTGCCTCAGACTTACAGAGATCTGCTTGCCTCTGGAATGCTGGAATGAAAGGATTCCAGGTGTGCAACCCCTATGTGTGGCTCTCCTACTATTTTCATTTGATCTTTTCATCACCCACATTTAGTGCCCCAACCCCATTTAGACTTTTACTGTCCTTAAAAATCTAGTTTAGAACATCTTATAGAATAAAAGAAAACAAAATTTCGTCTGAATGATACCGTTTTAGAGATTGTTTTATCTTAAAGCCTGCTGTATACCTAAGAACGAGATGGTTTGCACTTCTTTTGGTGTTTGTTTTGTTGTGATTTTTGATTTTGGAAACAAGGTCTTACAACATGCTCAGTGCTTGGGTCCTGCAAACTTGACCAGGGGTTTCAAGGGAGTGAATAAAGGACAGACACATACAGGAAAGCTGGGATCAGGAAGGTATCTGCTACCTCTGATGGAAGGCACTTACTGTTACACCATCAGCATGAAGCCTGATGGTGTTTATTAAGCATAGCATTGGGGTGGGGGGGGCATTAGCTAGTTTAAGTAGGAGGTTTCTGCAGATGAGCAGTCTCAGGCTGGAAACATTCAAGAGGAGGAGCAGGAGAAGCAGAAGCAACAGCAGCAGCTGCAGTTGCTAGTTTTTGCACACCGGTCAATCATCCATAAACACTGATACTTGGACCCCCAAGGAGAATTTTGCCACCCTCTTGAGCCTGGCTCATATGGAGAAACAGCTCAGCTGTGAATCTGAGGCCTTGGAGTCCTTGGCATGGCTGTGCCCATGTCACAATAAATATTCACTTACTCAAGACTTTTTTTCATTCCCTACAGAAGTGGTTCTCCACTTTCCTCATGCCGCGATCTTTTAATATTGTTCCCTAAGTTGTGGTGACCCCAAACCACAAAATTATTTTTGTTGCTACTTCATAACTACTGTTATGCTACTGTTATGCATTGGAATGTAAATATCTCTGTTTTTCGATGGTCTTAGGTGACCCCTGTGAAAAGGTTGTTTGGCCCCCAAAGGGGTCATGATCCACAGGTTGGGAAACACTGCCCTACATGGTCTCACAGCCCAGGCTGGCTTTAAAATCACTCTGTAGCTGAAGATCACCTGGACCTCCTGATCGTACTGCCTCACTCTCTCAAATGCTAGGATTAGGGCTTTGTACCACCACATACCAGTCCTGTTTCATATGTCCAGTGCTATGTATTTTATAAATGTGTTGTAAACAGATAATAAGTGTATGATGATTCCCAGAGGTTATGCCTGAATTCTTTTCCTTTTTAAGATATATCTTTCTCAATGCATTTTCTGTTTTTTAGGGCAGGCTTTCTAGATTTGTTGACCTCCCATCCTCCTGGTCATATTGTCTAAGTTGACATGAGGTGTGGGTAAATGCTACAAAACTGATTTGGAAAGGGAGAAAGACAGTCAAATGTCTCCACGCTAGATAGACATTTATTCCTCTTCCAACTTTAGTCAGATTATATCTGGTATTAAAGTTATAGAAGTATAAAACTATGTATCAAAGACTATTGGTTCAATAAAGCATATTGAAAAGTGTCTCGAGTTGTGATGAGAACAGAAATCAGAGGTGAAGGGACTTCTCAGAGTGTATTGAAGGTCATAGTTTGGCCACTTGAAATGTTGGTCCTGAAACTCTCAGACTCAGTATTAGGGTTTGAGGAAAGGACAGCTGTCGCTGTCTTATGCTACCCGGAAAGGCAAGATCTGGGCAAGGGATAGTGCTTCTTTTAAAAGCTGTACTTAATTAACACTGAAGCATGAAGAAGTGATGAAGGCAGATTGTTGTCTCCTGGTAAATCTCTATTTACTTATTTTTGTTGTCAAATTCTGACTACCTAGGCAAGGGTGGCCTTGAACTCATAATTTGGGTCAATCTTTTGAAATAATGTTTATTCTCTCTGTGAATTTGACCGTGACGTCCATGTAAATCCTCACAGAGAATTATGCACTGAGGTTAGTGATGAGTCAGGACCGTAAAGGTGGTTTAATTGCTTCAGGAAGAGATGCAGGAAGGCATTGACTCAAAAGACCAACATTCTCTGCCTGCAGCTCTGCTCCCAGACGCTGACCTCAAACACCCAAGGCCTCAGCTCAATGGTCTCCCTATGGTCTTGGAGATACTGAGCTCAGAGCTGAAGGCCCAACTGCTGAAAGTGCTGAATCTGGATATGATCAGACTTTCCCCTGAGCTATGGCAGACTGAGGGTTGTTTTTTAAACTTCACATGACAAGGGATAGGGATGGTCCTCTTTCTTGACTCATCTTCTTAACGTTACCAAAGCTAAAACCCCAGATTATAACCTTATTTACCACAAGTTCAAGCATGGTAAATAAAATGTGTGGAGGCAAGGACAGAAAAAGACCACAAATACAGTTCTGGCTTGTGATGCCCTACATTTCCCTTAAGTGTATTAACTATTGCGTGATGAAAGTCAGCAGAATTGGAGAGATGAACCACAAAATTGCTGTGTTTCAGCTCTCATCATGGCAGGACTGAGGCAATGAGGAAAATATATGTTAATCATTAATTTGGTGGTAGATTTTGTTTCATTGACTTAAACAGTTTGAAGTTCTCTGACTGTAAGCTCACTTATTTTCTTTATCATCCAACTAATTCATTTCATTCCTTCATCTTATACATTTAAAATTATATTTCTTATACTTCTCTAAAGATCATCTCAGGAGCTCTCATGGTGGTGATGAGGAAGTATGCCAGTAGGCGTTTGAGACAGCAGGTTATATAACAGAGAGGTCAGCGATCGCTTCTTTCTCTTACTCAGCCTGGAATTTCAGCCTTAGGGATGGTGGCTCTTACCCTCAGGGTAAGTTTTCTTATGTCAAGCCACCCACACTAGAAACTCCACAGTAGAAAATACCTGGAGGTTTGTCTCCTGGTTGATTCTAGGTCCTTTTGAGTTGACAACCAATATAAATCATCACAGCGATCCTTGCCCCAAGATGGTTAGGTATTTGAAGACAACAGATGCAAACTAAAGCTATTGCAGGGCCTCTTTGAAGACAAGCCTCTGAACTACTCTACAGGTTACAAGCTCATGAACTGGATACTGCCTGTAGGCATATCGTAAGCACCCAGTAACTGCCCTTTGACTACTGACTTGCTAAACATATATTTTAAAGGAATATATTATTTGTCCTGAATACTAGAAAGTAAATATCCATGGATGATAGCAATTCTATACTATCAGTTGATTTTTCAATAATCAGGATCAAATTTTCCTACCTTTTAATTCTGTATGCTCCTCTAACTGTTTCTCCGTGTGTCGAAAATCTACTCAGCCTTAAGAAAATTGGCTAATCTGAGTGTCACTTTCCACTCTACTTTTTTTAATTCATGTTTAACTTCAATCATTTTAGCTGGGTAAGGTGCCACACACCTATAATCCTAGCAGTTGGGAGGGAGAGGCAGAAGGAGCAAGAGTCCACGGCCAGCCTTGGCTAAATAGTTCAAGGCTGTCTTGGGCTATTGGAGACCAAGTCTCAAAGACAAAAGAAAACTTGGGAGTCAGAGAAAGAACTTCCTTTAAGTCGGGAGGTTCAAGCTATCTGAGACCCTGATGCGATCATTTTGGTGGCATCTCCTTTTAAAGCCTTTTTAGATTTATTTTATTTTACGTGTGTGAGTATTTTGCCTGCTTATATGTGTGCAACATGTGTGCCTGATGTCCAAGAAGGTCAGAAGAAAGCATCAGATCCCCTAGAACTGGAGTTATAGGTGCATATTGTGAGCTGAGAACATGTGTGTGCTGAGAACTGAATCCAGGTCCTCTGCAAGATCAATATGTAGTCTTAAGTGCTGAGCCAGCTGGGTATGGTATCCCATCACTAGGGAGGCAGATGCAGGTGGATCTCTATGAGTTCTGCATAGTGAAGTGATTCTCAACTTCACTATGGATTGTGGCCCCTTTGGGGGGGTCAAACAACCCTTTCATAGGGCTCACCTACGACCATAGAAAAGCACCGATATTTAAATTACAATTCATAAAAGTAGCAAACTTACAGTTATGAAGTAGCAACAAAAACAGTTTTATGGTTGGTGGTCACTGAAACATGAGGAACTATATTAAAGGGTCGAGGCATTAGGTAGAGGGAGAGCCACTGGCACAGTGAGTTCAAGGCCAGTTAAAGCAACGTACTGAGACTCAGTCTCAAAAAAAACCAAAATAAGACAAATAAAAACCCCTCCCAAAACTACAAAAGAACCAAACCAAACAAAACAAAACTGCTGAGCCATCTCTCCAGCCCCTGCACTTCCTGTTATATAACACTATCTTCCAATTATTTTGGTCACAGCAGTTGAAAGATACAAATTAACATACAAAAAATACACAGGGGTCTGTATCATTTCACAGCTACACGTTCTACCATGAGGAATTACAGCTGTACATGCATTGCCCAGGTAATGCTGAAATAGTAGAATCTAAGCAGCTACAGTTACTGCACAGGTGAGGTGCTTTGCAGCTAGGAAGTCTCATATCTCTGGGGCAGGCCAGACTACTTCAGGGAAGAGTAGCATGGGCTGAAATTTACTCAGCTCCTCACAAATCAGTGACGAAAAGCTTCTTTCCTCCCGGCCTCCTACAAAATATTTTTCTTCAACTGAAAAAGTGCACGTATCCTTTTCCACCAACGAGCTGACACTGGAGCTGTAGGACAAAGCTTTTTTGAAATCAGTACAAGTATCTGCAGCAATGGGATAAATAATAGTTCATGCACAATAATGGGTTTTTAAAAATAAACTTCGTTTTTAGTCCTATAGAGTAAAAAATGCAAGTCTTAAATGCTTCTTGCATTGCCTGAGTCAAGTTTCTTATTGCATGTTGGTCTAGTGACACCGTAGAGACACTCCAGACAATATCATCTCTGCCACAGTTGTGCATCCTTAAAGCCACTGCTTTCTTTAAATGATTCACAGAAAAGCTTTTCTTAAAAACAGTCGTGCAAGGGTGGGGGTGGCGAGTGGGGTGGGTGTCGCTGGAGATATGGCTCAGCAATTAACAGCACTTGTACTTGTGTGGGTAGATTCGCATCACCCACACAGCAACTCACAATCATCTGTAAGTCTAGTTTTGGGGGATTCAATAGTCTCTTCTGGGCTCTGTGGGTACTAGGCACTGACATGGTACACAGACCAACATAAAAACTAAACACCAATACATGGAAATTTAATTTAAATTAAAAAAAATATTTTTAAGAAGCATTTGATGCCAGGCTTGGTGATGCACATCTTTAATCCCAGCACCCAGAGGCAGAGGCAGACAGATGTCCATGAGTTCTCAGCCAGCCTGGTCTACAAAGCAAGTCCGGGACAGTCAGGGCTCATTACACAGAGAAACCCTGTCTCAAAAGACTAAAACTACCTCCTCCCAAAAAAGTAAAGTTCACCCATCTTAAGAACAAATGAATCCTTTAGGTATGAAAATGATGCTGCTTAAATTCTTGAATATCTGTTGGCAGCACATTCTTTTGAGACAGCAGGGGTTCTCTGTGTAGATCAAGCTGGCCTTGGTCTTGAAGTTGAACATCTTCTGCCTTCATTTCCTAGGTGCAGGCTACCACACCAAGCTCAGTTTTGGGTTCTGATTTTGGGTATGGAACCCTTGCGCTACTCACCTCCCAGGGGGAAAAAAAAAAAAAAAAAAAAAAGCAGAACTCATCCAAGTATAGAAAACAAACAATATTTCCCCAAGAAGTCTGAATATTTGTAAGTCCTCTTAGTTACCCTGTGAGTCCTCTTAGTTAGATGCCTGATGAGGCATCCTGACAATTTGGTAACCAGCACTGCAGGTCTTTAGGGATAATGACTTAATGACACATTGCTGTGTATTGTGCTCTGCCCAGAGGTTGCTTTCTTGGCCAGAGGTTGCTGAGCATAGGAGTTGGAGATGTCTAGTCCCTACCTTCTTCCAGGAGCTGTTAGATTAGGCCCTATCCCCTTATCCTTTCTAAGGTTTCAACTCCTTTTTCCTCTTATTTTCACTTCTATCAAAATCCACTGCTTTTATAATTTAAAGTGGGACCAAATATATTAGTTTTTGACCCCTATAAAAACCAGTGATTAAAAGTTCTCATCAAAACAGGGCAAGACTGGGTCAGGTATATAGCTCAGTTGGTAGTCTGTTTGCCTAGAATTCAGAAAGCTGCAAGAACAATTCTTACCACTGGGAAAAAAAAATGCAAAATGAAAGCCAAAACAAACAAACATTGCATGCCTTGTAGGTGGAAGCATCTTCAGCTATCCACCAAGTTCTTGGCCAGCCTGGGCTACAGAAGATCCTGTCTCCAAAAATCAAATTGGAGTTTTGGTGAAATGTCTCACTGGGTAAACATGATTGCCTGGCCAATGTGAATTCGATCCCCAGGAGCTACATGGTGGAAGGAGCCATCTTGATAGTCCTGTATGTTTAAAATATTTCTGGTTCAGGGTGGTGGTGGAAAGCAGATCTGGATGTGCCTTGCCACCCATGCTCCAAGGCTGCTTGTTGCCTCAGTGGCCATTTGAATAGAGAAACATTGTTATGTAGTAGTTAAAGACACGGGATGAGAGGAATGAGATGTGCAGAGAGGAGAGATAGGGGAGGAGAGGTGTGAGAGGTAAAGGAAGTTAAGAACGAGGCTAGCAAAGGCAAGGGAAGAGGGTGGGTCTCAGAAGCCAGTTGTGAACAAAACAAAACAAAACAAAACAAAACCGTCCCTAGGAGGAGGGAGTCACTCACTGGGTGAAATACTGCTGGTGAGACAAGATTAGGACTCAAGATTAATGACTATTAATTGTGTAATGGGACAAAAAGATCAGGACAAAAGGTTGTCGACTGACTCAACTTTATAATGTGTCTTTGACCTACTTTATAAGGAGGGAAAGTTATCTTAGGAACACACCCCTGGACTTCTGTTTTTCTATTTCATGGAGCTGAGAGCTCGTTTATAATGTGAAAACGACCCATAGCTGCACTGTCTAGTATGGTTTACTTTGATTTTTTTTAAGGGATGTGTCACACAGCTGTGTCTTGCCACGTAGCCCTGCTCCTCTCTGCTGCACTCTCCTTGGAATGCCCTTTTAGTAAGTTGTGGAAGGCTTTGAATCTTGACTGAGACAATGGGCAGCATCGTAATTAAATGAACGGTGTGGGAGACCTCAGAGCATAAAGCCATGAAAGAGAGCTACTGCTGCTTATTGCTCCATAGAATTCATTCCCAAAGGTCCATGGGGAAGCTTACCATGAAGTGGCAAGAAATCAGTACCAGTAAAAGTCAGGATATAATCTGTGGCTGACCTTTTACAGAGATAATGATAGATAAAATGATGTGGTCTTGAATTCCTTGCTAGTTAAAACAGTCATAATTTGTAAACACAAACCAACTCAACTTGGCTTTATTGTTTTAGGCAAAAAAGGTTTATATTTTATTGTGCCACATTTCTTTTATTTTTTTCTTCCCAAAAGTTTTGCTTGCTGACACAGAGTTCAATGAGAGATTTCTAAGAGAGAGTCTAAGATCCTTTCAAGTGGGTAAGAGATTATTTCTTTCTATGAACTCAAGAAATATTTACCATCTGTTAAAAGTAAAAACTGTAGATGGGGTCTCAGAAAACCCAGGCTGAGCTTGAGTGCTGTGGAACAGAGGGTGACTGTGAACTTCTGACCTTTCTGCCTCTACTTCCCAACAGCTGGAATTCAAACATGTGCCGCTTTGCCTGGTTTAGGAGTGTTTTACTAAAGTTTTTGTTGTTGTTAATTTTGTTTTCCTCCTCCCTGTAAAACTTTTAGCTTATTTAGTGGTAAAATGAAGATCATAATAATGTTAGAGTAGAAGAAAAGACTTCTGGTCAGGAGAGTAGCTTCTCTGGCCTGAGTAGAGACCTTACATTCCAATTGAGAAGGGTAAATCATTTGTCCAAAGGACAGACCCTGGGAAGGTGGGCTCACCTGAAGCCATGCTGAAGACACAGGTGGAATAATTTGTTCTTTAATGAGATACAGCACTTTTCCTTCCCAGAATCCTCCCCTCTATTTCAATAGCCTAGACCACACCAGCGTAGCTTCATAAGTCGGCCTGCTTCTCTGAATTCAGACAAGAAAAACCCTTCTTACTTTTCTGTCTCTCTCTGTTCTAGCATGCTTTCTTTAACACTTCGGCTTTCCTCAAGAAAGTCTCATCACTGTTTCTCTAGGGCTTTTTCTCCTGCCATGTGGCTGTTTCCCTTTCATGCGGCCGATCTTCACACCAGCTAAAATGGCTTGTTTTCCTTTCCTTCTCTTCTGGATTCCCCTCCTCCTCTGTGCAGGTGCTGAGGTTTATAGCTTGTATACCCTGAGACTTTCCCTTTAAAACTTTAAGAAAATTATAAAATTGTCCTTGAGTTTCTATTTGAGTCCTTTCTTTTTAAAAAAAATTTTATTTTAAAGATTTATTTATTTTATGTATATGAGTGCTCTATTTGCGTGTACATCTGCATGCCCGAGGACACCAGATCTCATTATAGATGGTTGTGAGCCATCAACTAGTTGCTGGGAATTGAACTCAGGACCTCTGGAAGAGCAGTCAGTGCTCTTAACCTCTGAGCCATCTCTCCAGCCCTTTTCAAAAACCTTTTTATTTTATGTGCATTAGTGTGAAGGTGTCAGATCCCCTGGAATTGGAGTTAGAGATAGTTTATGAGCTGCCATGTGGGTGCTGGGAATTGAACCCAGGTCCTTTGGAAGAATAGCCAGAGCTCTTAACCACTGAGTCATCTCTCCAGCCCTTGACTCCATTATTAAATTCTTTTTTAAAAAAGTGATTTATTTATTTTTATTTTATACGTATTTGTATTTTTCCTGCACATGTGCCTATGTGAGGGCATCAGATCCCCATGGAACTGGAGTTATAGACAGTTGTGAGCTGCCACATGGGTGCTGGGAACTAAACTCTGGTCCTCTGGAAGAGCAGTCACTATTTTTAACCACTGAGCTATCTCTCCATCTTAGTTCTTAAATTCTTTTATTAATGAGAGTAAACACCTCAGTTTCTTCTATGACACCTCGTGACCCAGATGGGACCCGAAATCCCAGTAACAATAATGCATGTTTTGTCTACCTCGCATTCTTTATTGAATTATGAAGAAATAACTACAGAGGCCCATTGCATTCACCTTCCAAATATAGTTTAAGCGAAGCTGCTTTGAAAATTTCTTCAGTTTTTATAGCTGTCCTGTTTTATTTATTTATTGAATTCTTTTGGTCATTTGAGACAGGGTCTTACAGTGTAGCTCAGGTTGACCTAGAACTTGTGGTTTTTCTGTGAGAGCCTTCTCCTAGCTGGTCTGGCAGAGATGTGTTGTCCATGTCTATTTCACCCCATCAGCTAAAGAGCCTTAAGCTAGAACTGTGAAGTTATCCCAGAACCAGCTGCATTTTGATTTTGTATTTCAATTCTGATTTATCTTTTCGTTCCAAGGGCAAACAGCTACCAAGTGCTTTTTCCTTTCATTTCTTTTGTTCCTTTTGTTTCTTTTGAAACCCTGTCTCACTGTGTATGGAGCCAGCCTCATTGGCCAGATCTCACTGGCCTTCAAACAGTGAGATCTTAGGTCTCTGCCTCCCAAGGGCTGTAGTTCGGACTGAATTAGCTGTCAGGAGCTCTGACTGCTCTTCCAGGAGGCCTGGGTTCAATTCACAGCACCCACATGGAAGCTCACAACTGTTTGTAACTCCAGTTCCAGGGATCTGATACCCTCACACGGACATATACAGTCAAAACACCAATGCACATAAAAATAAATAAAGAATTTAAAAAAAAGAGAGAGAGAGATGCTCCGCCTTAAGAAACAACACAAATTTCCACCCTGTGAAGTTTACAAACTCCCCAGAGTAAGAGGGTGCCCACCTGTGGTGCTAGTGTTCGGTAGGCTGAGGCAGGAGAATTGCTGTGAGTTTAAGGTTAGCTTGAGGTACGTTGTGAATAGAGGGCCAACCAAGACTGCATGACAGTTCTACTAATGTCGCACCTCAGCAGTGCTTGAGTGCTGCAGAGTGAAAATGGAAATGACCTGTGCACTACTTTCGGGAATAACGGGCCCTAACTGGATTGGCGTTGAGATCTGGTTCCCTCCATAGCCATAACCACATTGCTGGGCAGGGTAGGTGACATTTTGAGTAAAGGGAAGGCAGAAGAACTCAGGGACCTGCTAGCCTTTCTCTCACTAGCAGTCTTCAGAATGCAGAGTTTCTCTATGAAATTCTTGATTTCCACAGAACTTCTCTCTTTTGGGGGGGTAACTGAGGATTAAACACCAGGTCTTGGCTGCTCCTAAAGTACTTTGCTAGTGAGCAAATCCCTCCAAAATCCTTTTTTCCCTTTCAATCTATTTATTTGCTTGCATACTGTTCTGTTTGTCATGGTGGTACTACATGGTCCTGGTTGGCTTGGAACTAGCTGTGTAGACCAGGGTGGCTTGAAACTCAAGAGATCCCCCTGTTCCTGCCTCCTGAATGTCAGGATTAAATGTGCGTGACGTTACACGTAACCCCCAAATTTATTTTTAAACTTAGTACTAAATCAATTGAGGCATCTGCAGGTGAGCGACAGGAGCACGGATGAGAAAAACTAGGGGCTCAAGTTGTTATCTTGTGTTTGTGGAGCATTGGATAAGATGTTTTGCTTCTCTAAGCAGCAGCCTCCATTTCCTTATGGTGTGAGTAAGATCTATTAGTTTTCTTGTTGCTGTGACAAAATCCTGGGCAGGAGCAACTTACAAGAAGAATGCTTTCTTTTGGCTAATGGTTCCAAGACAGACATTCATAGAATCAGCTGGCCACGTTGCTTCAGCAGTCAGGAAGGAGAAGATGACGAATGCTGGTGCTCAGCCTGTATTCTCATTTCCGTTCAGTTCAGGTTCACAGGCCGTGGGAAGATGCCATCCATATTTAGGATGGGTTTGCCCATATCGCTTAAGCCAACTGAGAAATGACACGCCTGAGGATATGTCTTATGGGTGATTCTAGATCCTGTTAAGTTGAAGACCAATATTAACAATTACATAAGACTGTGTTATCTTCCCTCCCTGTCCATAGTTAAACAACAAATAGTCTACTTAGTACTAGGTACTTGCAAAATAATTGATGTAACATGCACTTATTCACTGTTGGCATTTTTCTCCAAAGTTGTCCAATAACAATTGACAGCTATAAAAAATGAAGTATTGCTTTCTTTCTTTTCTTTGTGTGTGTGTGTGTGTGTGTATGTGTGTTCTGAGTAAGATCAGGCTGGCTTTGAACTCCTGAGCTTCTTACACCCATCTCCCTGAGTTATAGGATCACATGTGCCACCAAATCTGCCTTGGTAAAAAATCTGAAGGTTAACTTTGAAAGGTCCATCTCACCTTGGCCTGGGATACTAACTAGCTTGTAATTCCAATGATTTGTAAGCTTGAAGCAGAAAGATCACTATTTCAAGTCTTGCCTGGGTTACAGAATAAAGTTAAGGTTAGCTTGCAGAAGGTGATGAGCTCCTGTCTCAAAATAAATTAACACAAACAAAAAATTTCAAAAAAATTAAAAGACTTGAAAAGGGCATAGGATTTGAGTATCAGTGTTGAGAATGGTTCAGGAAAGCTGAGCAAGGTTTTCCACAAGGATCTGGTAACAGCATTTTATTCAGATTCTTTAGTGTAACCATGTGATAGACAACCAGTTTCACTATTTATGCTTTTGTGCTATCATTGTGGTGAGGAAATAAGTATGTAAATTAGCTTAAGCAATGTAGGAAAGTATCTTCTTGAGATGATGCAGCTAAGAATATACCACATCCTTGTTCCAGACTTTGTCATGGGGGAAGACTTCCATGGCTGTTTTCCCAGTGTTCTCTTTAGCTGTTTAGTCTGCAGAAGGTAGAGATAGGAGTGGTTAAACATACTACTCATTTCTTCCAGAGTGATTCAGAATGTCTTATCTAGTCAATGAATATCTTAATGGCTTAAGGAAAGGGCCGTTTGTTACCCCCGTTGGGTAGATTCAACAAGGCAGCATGACAGCTTACAACATGGAGGTATGTTGTAAGACATTTTCATCGTTGGAGATAACATTAGATAAAATTATCCATTGTTCTTTATTGTATACATGCTTTGATAAAGATTCTTTGTGGCTCAGGTAATGGGGTAGGATTTCTAGCCATGACTGTAGGTAGCAGGCATGACTTCACGTGTGCTCTGCAGCAGATGCTAAATACAAGATGACTCCTGGGAACAGGAAAATCTACACCACACTGGAGTTTCTGAATCTTTTCCGGTATCTTCATTCCTGGGCATACATTTAGAGTTGGCCCTTCATTAATATTGGCTCTGCCAAGCAAATGTTTTAAGTAACATATATCTAACAAGTAAGGTTTTAATGTGATTCAAACAAACAAACAATAGTCAGAAAAACTGGCCAGTTCAAAGGGCCAGGTTTCCCAAACAGTGCTAGGAAAGCAGTTAGTTTGTTTTAAATTAAATATTTTGTTCTAAAAAGGTTTTCCTGTCATGCTGTTACAAACAAAATCATTTCTTCAAGATATGAATTAAGTAGGGAGCACATAAAGCACCTTGGAACTGATGGTGGCCTTATGTTCTGGTGTTCTGGTCTCCAATAATTGTTCTGTTCTTCTGTACTTTGTGATCTTGGGCAATTTGCTTTCTCTCTGTATGCCTTAGTTTTATAATTAAAAATGAAACAAAGCACAGTGCTTACAAAGTTATGTGAGGATAAAATGAGTTAAGATATACCCTCAGAATGCCTAGATTTTTTTTTAAGATTTATTTATTTGTGTACTTTATGTACATGAGTGCTCTGTTTTCATTGAACAGAAGAAGAGGGCATCAGATCCCATTACTGATGGTTGTAAGCCACCATGTGGTTGCTGGGAATTGAACCCATAACCTTTGAAAGAGCAGCCAGCGCTCTTAACCACTGAGCCATCTCTCCAGGCCAGATTCCTAGATGTTTGATGGACTTTTATGCCTATGTTTATCTTCCCATCTGTACTCTAAGGGAAAATCAGAAGGCTGTGTTTTATCACTATTTTATTCTAACACAATGGCTGGTGTTTGTTAAAGGGCCTGTAAAGAATGGATTTAAGATCCCAAATATAACTGATGATTTTATTAGAATAGCAATAAGAAAAGCTAAAGATTTTAATTAATAACAATTCACCAGTTGTTTCATTGTGCTTTTGGTGAGCATGGTGATACACATTAACAGTACTACTGTATTTTTTAATGACTCTAAAATGATACTGAAAATTAAGATCACTTTGCAGGAAGTTAGTAAAACAAGCACTTAGTAACAAGATTCAATGAATCTAACTTCATGCTCAGAGAGAAAAAAAAATGTCTTAAGCTATGTTGCCCTCCACCCATTCCACACACACAAGGTTCAGAGAACATCAGGAAGAAAGGGTAGAAAGAATGAAAGACCCAGAGTAGGGTAGGGTAGCGTATTAGTGTGGAACAGCAACTAGAAAATAGGAAACTGGCATGCCTATTGTATTCTTGAAGTCAGAGCGACTGTTGTACTATTTACTTCACAGCAACTGCGATTACTGTGCAAGATTTTTATGACCGGGTCAACCAAAAATCTGTCATGGAGGAGGGAAAAGGCATACAAGGTCTTATCCCCATTTAAGGACCTATACCCACTGAATAGATGCTGGGGAAGGAAAAATGTGTAGCTACTGGTAGCATACCTGTGCTTCTGCAAACAACTTCACACTTTTTGCTATGAGCAACCTAACAAAACTCACAGAGTCTTTCTTTTTGTTCTTGTTTTTTGAAACAAGATTTTCCTGTGTAACCTTGGCTGTCCTGGACTTGCTTGGTAGACCAGGCTGGCCTTGAATTCACAGAGGTCTGCCTGCTTTCGCCCCTCTAAGTGCTGGGATAATAGGTGTGTGCCACCATGCCCGGCTAAAGGAATACCACCACTGTTTCTGCCCAGTTTAGAACCAGGGACCTTTCCCATGAGAAGAGTGAGATAACTACTGAAACCAAGGTGAGTCTTTCTTAAGAAAGGCATGAAAGGGGGGACTGGTTGGAAGAGGAACTAGGTGGAATAGGAGGGAGATAAGTGTGGGTAATGGGCAGTCAGTGTGTTCAGAATTCATTATATACTGGGTTAAGCACTGTGCTATTGTTATGAAGAAATACCAGAACCAAGGCAACTCTTAGTTTCACAAAAGCATTTAATTGGGTGAGGACTTGCTTAGAGTGTCAAAGGTGTAGTCCATTATCATCACGGTGGGGAGCAATGGCAGTACACAGCACCAGAGAAGAAACTGAGAGCTTTACATCCTGATCCACAGGCAGTAGCCAGAGAGAGGCCAGTCTGGTGTGGGCTTTTGAAATCTACAACCCCAAGCTCAACTGACACACTTCCTCCAACAAGTCCGAAGGTACACTAACAAGGTCATACTTCCTAATCCTTCTAATCCTTTCAAACAGTTCCACTTCTTGGTGATCAGGCAATTCAAATATATAAGTGTATGGGGACCATTTTCTGTTTTGTCTTGTTTTTGTTTTTTGAGACAGGGTTTCTCTTGTAACCTTGGCTGTTCTGGACTTTGTGTACCAGGCTGGCCTTGCACTCACAGAAATATGCCTACCTCTGTCTCTCGAGTGCTCGGATTAAAGGACTGTACCACCAGGCCTGCCTTGGGGATCATTTTTAATCAAACCACAATATATACATACATGAAAATGTCATAATAGACTTTTATGTATAATAAATATATATGAATAAAATTACACATAAAATTAGTTTAACTTAAGTTTTTATTGCTGTGATGACTACCATGACCAAAACTTGGGGAGCAAAGAGTTTATTTCATATTATACCTTACAGTCCATTACTGAGGGAAATCAGGGCAAAAACTCAAAGCAGGAACCTGGAGCAAGAACTAAAACATAGACCATGGAAAAGTGCTACTTGCTCACCTCACTTTCTTATGTAACTGAAGACCATCAGCCTGGGGGTAGCCCCATGCACAGTGGTCTGGGCCCTTCCACATCAATCATTAATTGAGAAAATCTTCCAACACCTTGCCTATAGTCTTTTCTTTTCTTTTCTTTTCTTTTCTTTTCTTTTCTTTTCTTTTCTTTTCTTTTCTTTTCTTTTCTTTTCTTTTCTTTTCTTTCCTTCCTTCTTTCTTTCTTTCCTTCCTTCCTTCTTTCCTTCCTTCCTTCCTTCCTTCCTTCCTTCCTTCCTTCCTTCCTTCCTTCCTTCCTTCCTTCCTTCCTTCCTTCCTTTCTTTCTTTCTTTCCTTCTTCCTTTTCTTCTTTCTTTCTTCTTTCTTTCCTTCCCTCCTTTCTGTTTTTTTTTTTTTTTTGAGACAAGGTTTCTCTGTATAGCCTTGGCCTTGTGTCAACCAACTGGCCTTGAACTCATAGCAATCTGTCACCCAGAATGCTGAGATTACAGGCATGTGCCACCACACCTGGCTTACAGTTCAGTCTTACTGAGGCTATTTTTCAATGAGATTTTCTCAGCTTGTATCAAGTTGATGAACACTATCTAGGACAATTAGCACATATGAAATTAACACATATAACTAATATACATTAATTTAAAAAGACAGAATGAGAACTAAGACACTATGGCACATGATTGTTATTCTAACACTTGGTAGGCTAAAGAAGGAGAATCTCGAGTTCAAGGACATCTTGAACAATATATTAAGACTATCTAAAAACAAATGCAAAACAAAATCAAACTGAACCATAATGAAAACAAAAGTAAAGAAAGACTTGGAGCTGGGTGTGTAGATAAGTTATAGAGGCTATATTTCCAGACTGAGTCAAACCCACTAAATACAGGGCTGCTTTAAAATTGTCCACTCAGGTTGGAAAGATGGCTCACTGGTTAAGAGTACTGGTTGCTCTTCTGAAAAACCTGGGTTCAATCCCCAGCACCCACATGGGAGCTCACAAATGTCTGTAACAACAAGATCTGACACCCTCATACAGATGTACATGCAGGCAAAAAACTAATGCACATAAAATAAAAATAAATAATTGAAAAACTTTCCACCTAATGGTATATATTTAACAACTACTTGGTAAGCAAATCAAATTGAAAGAGGGCACTACCAGACTCTGTCAAAGAAATTCCTTTAATGGAATTAGAGTATATGAGAAATTGCTTTGTTTTAACCCAAACTATTTCACCCCAAATTTTTTACCAGTTGGTTTGGTTTAACATATATATATAATTCAACAGAATACATATAAAGATATAAAAAACAGGGATAAGCTCATGTCTGTAAGCCTAGCATCCAGGAGGCAATGTTTGGAGGATAGCCTATGTTTGATAGCCTAGAATACAGTGAGACTGTGTCTCAAGAAGCCAAAGAAAGCATAAAGAAACAGAAAGGAAATAAAAAAAAATAATATTAGCAGATTAAGTCTAACTAGAACCTGGGAAATAGTTTCAATTGTTTTGATTAGAAGCAATTTTTTTTATTCCATCCAAAAATTTCATATTTTGGATGGATGTTTGTTGCAGTCTGAGATGAGATCTTTTTTTTTTTTATAGAGTCCAGGCTGATCTTGAACTGACAATCTTCTTGCATTAGCCCTGAGTGTTAGGATCAAAGACATGCCCTAATTTCTCCTTCATAAGCAGGTTCCCAGAATTGAGGAACTAAATTTGAACACTGACTTACCTTTTTCCTACATTCTGGTTAAGACTTTTTCTTTCTTTCTTTCTTTCTTTCTTTCTTTCTTTCTTTCTTTCTTTCTTTCTTTCTTTCTTTCCTTTCTTTTTTTTTTGAGACAAGGTAGCCTTGTCTGTTCTAGAACTCTCTGTATAGATGAGACTGGTCTCATACCTTCAGACACCTGCCTTTAAGTGCTTGGATTAAAAGTGTATGCTACCACATCACATATGGCTTCCATAACATTCTGAGCCAGAGTTTGTACTTACCTCGTTCCCTAGACTGAGCACTCTGAAAACAGCTTGTGTATCGTCACTTCTCCCTTTTTCTTCCTCTTCCTCTTCCTCTTCCTCCTCCTCTTCTTCTTCTCAAGCTTGCTGTGTAGTTCAGGGTGACTCTACTCTTGTCATACTTCTACCTCTGTCTCCTGAGTGTTGAGATTGCAAGTATGCACTACTAAAGCTGGCTACATTTTTATAGCTCTAAATATGTGTTCATATTGACTATCATAGTCATTCAAGATTGAAAAAAAACAGTGAATTTTTAGGTCTCTTTATCCACCTTTACACTTTGCTAGTCAAAAATTTATGTTTACCTTGTTGTATACCAAAACAGTTTTCTACAAATATAAGACAGAACTATCTCATTTATGCAACATCGGGCAGTTGTGTAAGAACAGCTGCCTGGGCTCTGTCTCCCACTTTGTACTCATACGGGCTTCGATTTTTTTCTTGATCAAATAAAAATAATTCAGATGGGATTTAGCTTTCAAGCTAAAGCATGCCTCAAACAAAATTGTTTGGCAGAGTTTGGTTTTGAAAATAAAAGGGCAGGCTCTGGTTGGTGGGAAATGATAACCCAACCCTGCTGAAATAATACCACAGACATCTGGGGTGTGTCTTCCAGAACAAGCAAGGAATAACATCATGTTTACAGCTGGTAGCCTTCAAAATTAGTCCTAGGTTCTTTCTAAAGGGAAATTCTGGGACAAGTTCAGTAAGATAGCTTGGGTGGTGAATAGCACCTGATAGGTCACCTCATTTCTTTGATCGGGGGTAGCAAGTGAATAGAATTTCTTCCTTGTTTAGAAATTAAAAAAAAAAAGATTTTGATTCCTTAGTTGAAGAATGGAGTTGGCTGTGTTGGGTGTAAACTTCAGGTAAGAATCCAGTGCTCTCTCTGTACCCTTCTCCTTAATTTTCAAGTCATAGGGAGCTGAGGATGCAGCTTATTGTTTAAACACTTTTCCAGTGTGCCTGTGGCTCTAGAATCAATTCCTAGCATGGAAGGAAATAAATAAATGAAAAAATTTGGTTGTGGCTGTGCATTACAAAACAGGGGAGAGGGAGTCAAGGGTACAGGAGCTCAAGGTCAGACTGAGACACTATCTGAAAAACCCACACCAAACCAAAACCAAGAAAAATTGTAGTAGCCAGTTAAAATGCCAAGTTTATGGCCACTATACCTCATTATCATACCATTCAGTACCAAATGTCACTGACACTGAGGGATTAAGAGGTGGTGTTGGTTTGAATAAGAATGTTTTCCATAGGCTCATATATTTGAATAGTTAGTCAGCAAGAGGAAGTGGCACTATTTGAAAGGATTAGAAGGATTCGGAGGTGTGGCCTTCTTGGAGGAAATGTGTAACAGGGGATGGGGTTTGAGGTTTTAAAAACCCATGCCAGGCCTAGGTTCTCTCTCTTTCTGTCTATGGATCAGGATATAGCCCTCACCTATGTCTCCAGCACCATGTTTGCTTGCCGCCATTTTCCCCACCATGATGATACTGGATTAAGCTTCTGAAATTATATGCAAATTCTCAATTAAATGCTTTCTTTTATGAGAGTTACCTTGGTCATGGTGTCTCTTCACAGCAATAGAACAGCAACCGGGAGAAAGACTGACAAAACCTTTAGTACACAAGGATTTTTCTTTTTAGTTTGTGTCAAACAGTTACAAACCTCCCTACTTCCTCAGAACAAATATCAGCATAGCTCCTAACTGGGTCAAGACCTTTGTACAGCCAAGCCTGGTGAGGCAGGCTGTAATCCCAGGACAAGGGAGGCAAAAGAAGCAGCAAGTCTGAAGACACTTTGGGGGTCATAATGTGAGTCTGTCTCAAAAACAAAAACAAAAACAAAACAAATAAATAAATAAAAACAAAATACACACATTGAAAACAAATGAATGAATGAGTAATCAAATAACAAACATAAAAAAAATACCAAGACAAAACAAAAGACCATTTTTTACTTCCTTTAAGGGCACAGGGAGAGAAAGACTAGGAGAAAGGGAATGAAACAAATTTTGTTTGAAAAATTCCATGAAACCTAAATGTTTGTATGATTTTTTTTTTTTAAAGCACATACCCTTAAATGGGACATCTATATCAATTCTGTGCCTTCTCTCCAAGGCTCAGAAGAACGTTCTGGAAACAGGAGCTGTAAGAATGTAAGAGCCAGAGAATGGAAAGAAATGCTAAAAAAAAAAAAAAAAAAAAAAAAAAAAAAAATCCTCTTCTTGATAGGTCATGGCTGTCACACTCATGAATTCATAGCAACTGTGTTTAGCTGCTCAGGGTCAAGCCAGGTAAAACCCTAGCACGTATGGGGAAGAGGCTCATGGGGCCCTACCCCTCACTACTGACAGTTGATGGCTGCTGGTGAATGAGAAGTAATTTTCTTTGGAGGCCACGTGATGGTGGTCCCAAAGTCACATGCATGAAGGCAGTGCTAACAGAGCTCACTGGGTCATAATAAAACGAAAAGCAAAAGCAGAAGGCATGGAGGTGAAGGGGGTTGAGGGGGTGGAAGGGAAGAATTAGGGGTGGATATGATCAAGGCGATGTTTATACACATATATACATACTGAAGAATAACTGAAGACATTCCTTAAAAAGAACAGAATTGGCAGAGCTCTAAGTTTAGCACGTAGCCTTGCAGTTCCTTTAAGACCTTAGAAATGAATGAGGCTGGAAGACCTTACCAAACTGGAAACACACAGTAGGTCTCTTGAGAACAGCACAGGTGAGCTTAGAGTCTGAGGTGCTGTTAGCCCCACAACTGCTAACTTCAAATATCACTCGGCATCTGTGAGGGAGTTGCTGTAGTTTTCGTCCATGAAATGGGACAATAGTAAAGGGCATGGGACTTCTTTTTTATGAGGATATGCACATAAGTCTGGATGCAACTATGATAAGATGCCTAAAATATATTGATGTATCTGAAAATATGCATTACAATAAATAAAATGTTGAGTGATAAAATATGTAAATATGCTGCTGTAAGGCCAAGCATGAATGATGGCACATGTAATCTCAGCATTTGGTGGGCAGAAGCAGGAGGTTTACAAGTTCTAGGCTGCCTACAAAGACTGTGTCTCAGTTAAAAAAAAAAAAAAAAAAAAAAAGATTAATTTAAAAAAATACAAATTTCACATGTCTTTAATTCCAGCGCTCAGGAGAAAGAGGCAGGTGATATCTGAGTTCCAGGCCAGACTCATTTATATGCTAAGTTCCAAGTCAGCCAGTGCTGTATAGTAAGAACCTGTGTCAAAATTAAAAAAAAAAAACAAAGACAAAACCAAAAACAAACAAACAAAAAACATTGAGCCAGGAGCAGTGGTACATGCCTATAATCCCAGCACTCTGGTCTTTACACTGGCCTTTGCAGCCAATTCAACAGTAGGACCATCTCAATACTCAAGAGTACACATAATGAAGATATAGTGTGTATAGTATGTAAAGTATAGTATATAGGACGCACTCAGACTCTATGTGGACACTCCTTTCCTCTTGAATGCTGTAGGCTTTGGTCAGTTTTGCTTTTGGTGCCACATGGGTTAGAGTCAAGACTCTCACTTTGGATTATTTGGACACTTACATGGGGTAGCCCTGAATGAGAGTTTGGAAGCATGAGTTTATTTGTTCCTTTGCTATTGCTGTGACAAAACACCATAAACGAGGCAACTTATTGGAGGAAAAGTTTATTTAGGACTTCTGGTTCCAGAGGAATAAGAGTCACTCATCTCCAGCATCTGTCATCCCTCAGCTATTAAAAACAAGGAAAATCATGAAATCTGTAGGCAAATGGATGGAAATAGAAAAGATCAGCCTGAGTAAGGTATCCCAGAAGCAGAAAGACACATGTGGTATATACTCACTTTTAAGTGGATATTAGCTACGTAATATAGGATAAACATATACTAAAATCTGTACACCTAAAGAAGCTAGACAACAAGGAGGACCCTAGGGAAGATGTTTAATTCTCATTCAGAAGGGAAAACAGGATAGATACCGGAAGTGGTAGAAGAGAGGGACCAGGATGGGAGCCTACCATAGATGTCCTTTAAAAGACTCCACTCAGCAGGGGATTGAAGCAGATGCTGAGATTCACAGCCAAACTTTGGACAGAGCACATGGAGTCTTATGGAAGAAGGGGGATATAGAAGGACCTGGATAGGAGCCCCACAAGGACACCAACAAAGCCAAAAAAAGGTGGGTCCAGGGGAGACTGAAGAGACTAATGCATCAACCAAAAACCTTGCATAAAGGACCTAGACCCCCTGCTCAGGTGTAACCCATACACAACTCAGTCTCCATGTCGGTTCCCAAGTAAGGGGAAAAGAGACAGTCTCTGACATGAACTCAGTTGTCTGCTCCTTGATCACTTCTCCCTGGTGGAGTGACCTAGCCAGCCCACAGAGGGAGAGGATCCAGGCAGTCCTGATGGGACCTGATAGGCTAGGGTTAGACACTAGGGGAGAAGGACTTCCCCTATCAGTGGACTAGGGCAGAGGGATAGGAGGGGAAGAGAGAAAGAAGGTGAGATGGGGAGGAGATGAAGGAGGGGGCTACAACCAGGATACAAAGTGAATAAATTGTAAAATAATACTAATAATACTACTAATAATAAAACAAAGGACAAATGTCAATGAAAACAATTTTTAAATTCTTTATATATTTTGGATATTAGATGTTAGATGTAGGGTTGTTAGATGTAGGGTTGGAGAAGATCATTTCCCTATCTGTAGCCTGGGAAGGCAGAGGGGGCCAGCATGCAGGTGACCTATGCTGGTGTGTCCTCCATCAGGCTAAGAAAAGGCTGGATGGGCTCTATCCTTCCTCTTCTTGGGGACCTGTAGGCCTGGATGATCCTGGGCATGGAAGGCCTCCTCCAGAAACTAAAAGGTGTTTTTAATATTACTTGAAATCTTACATTTTAATGTTACATAAAATATTACTTTGAACAGCAGTGTGTTTCTAAGGGCTTTATACAAATAAAAAGTAAAATATTTACTAGTAAAAAAAAAAAGAGTTTCTTATCATTACAACGGAGACAGTGTCAGGCAGGCATGGCAGCTGGAGACGGAAACTGAGAGCTGAGAGTTCATATCTATAGCCACAAACAGGAAGCAGAGAGAGTGAAGTTGAAATGTCCAGAGCACACTTCCTAAGCCTCCCCAAACAGCTACCAACCGGGCACTGAGTATTCAATTGCCTGGACTACTAGGTATATCTTATTCAAACAACCACAGTGAATTAAATTCTTTTTCCTGTGTATTCAAGTCATGTTTTCCACATGAACTTTGAGAATGCATAGGAGAAATATTCTAGCATCCTACTTCAAGCCTGTGCCAAACACCAGACCCCTCTCATCTTGAGAAATACAATTTGTGTTATTATTGAAGTTTACACACGTATATGGATGTAGGTTGGCTTTCTTGGGCAAACCTTGCTACTCAATTTGTGTGGCCTATGCTGACCCTTTTTGACCTGCTGTGCAAAGTTCAAATCTGCACATCTGAGTACTGGAGGGGATTTTTGTGATGACCAAACACAGTGCTCACTGAGTACTCTCTGGATTACTCTAGAGATTGTAAAAGATGGAAAGAAACTGTTTCTCTTTTCTTCTGGTGGGAATTAAGAGTGGATGGAAGGGTTGAGTTGAAACAGGGTCTTGCCATGTAGACACTGCTAGCTTGGTTCTCAGTACATATCCTCGGCTTGCCTTAAGCTCACAGCAATCCTGCTGCAACCTCCCAAGTATTGGGATTATAGACGTGAACCACCGTACTTCGTGAAGGCTGGACAATTTTGACTTCAAACCTCGGATTTGCCGTGGTTTTTCGTTACTTTCTATAAAATTAAAATCACAGCCCAGCTGATCAGAGTAATCACTGAAGGATGGTGACGCAGGAGAGACAGCTTCCCCGGACAGTCCTTTTGCACAATATGCTGTGAGCCTCTGATCTCTGACCTTGAGATATCAGTGGGCTTCCTAGTGTGGCACTTTCCTTCTCAGCTAGGCCAAGAGAGGCTTAGGCAGTGTGGGAGGAATGGCCTGTGTCGCGCAGCCACACTGAGGTGGCTAAGACGTAAGCCTTTTCCCAAGGCACTCAACATTTGTTTGGCGTGGACTGTGCAAGAAATAAGTGAAGTCTGTGATTCGAGATCAATTGCAATACTGTAAGTCTATGGCTAACACACATTTGAAAACTCATATGAGTTTCATGAACATCAAGAGTATGCTTGTATTCGCCCGTATTTTCTCACTGCACAGACCTCACTTTCTATGTCACATCTACTTTTTCTTTTTCCTCTTCTCATGGGGAATATTCCCATAAGTGTATCCAAGGGAGGAGCACAAGGCAACCTTGCCTCCTCAACAATTTGTTTTTGCTGTTCCCCCCTGTTCTCCTGGGGTCAATATTCTTTAACCATTTATGGAACCAGTGCCAGCCAAGGAGGCATGGAGAAAGATTTAGGAGTTAAAAGGCCAAGGGAAAAAGGAAAGAAGAGTCAGTTTTATTACTCACAGTTCTCCAGAAAAACAGAACACAACCATCAGGGCCTGTGCACATCCACTGCGGCTTGACTATGAAATGTCCCTGAAGGCTCCTGTGTTTCAACACTTGGTTCCTAGCTAGGGCTGTTTCAGGAACTTGTGGAATCTACAGGAAGCAGGTTGCTAGGGGGAGGGCTCTGGTATCTATAGTCTTCCTCAGCTTGGGAGCATCTTCTGCTTCCAGTGCAGAGATGTGAAGACTGTTCTCCATACATTCCTGCTGCCAGGAATTCTGCTATGTCTTCCTTGCCAGGATAGATTATACCCTTTCAAAGTGTGAATGAAAGTAAATCTCGATTCTGTTAAGTCACTCTTTTCAGGTATTTTAATCACAGCTATGAGAAAAGTATCTAAAATAAGCCTGAGCACATTATGAAGGCTAATCTGATTTATTTAAAGTTCACTGGCTTAAATCTTAATCACATCTAAAAGCTGACTTTACAACATAAAATCTAGACTAATGTTTGACCCAACATCTGGATATACTAGCTGAGCCAAACTGTCATAGAAAATTAACTATCACACAGTAGAATAGTCACTCGAAGCAACTAAAAGGACACTTAGATGCTAGAATTAATAAAATATGCCCCTGTGTTGCAGAAAGTGTAATTATGATTGTTTTTTAGTCTGCTCAAAGTTAATACGATGTTGACTAAAATGTCTGTGGAAACTGTGGGACACAAAGTGTCCAAATTAGGAAAAAAGATAAATTCTTGCCCCTTTCCTTCTTGAATTCTACTTTTGGGTAATTTCCTAAACTTATATTTGAGGCCAATTTTAATCATTTAATAATATACTTTATGGGACTGCTGTTACATATAGGCAGTTCCACTAGGCTTCTCTCAGGGACCTAGCAAAGGCTTGTGCCACCACCTGGAATCGCTGCCAGGTGTGTGAGGTGTATGCTGCATATAAAAGAACCTGCCTGGTGCCCCAGCTCTCTCTCTGTTCTTCTCTTCCCCTCAGTATCCTCTGGGCCCCTCTTGCTATCCTTTGTGCCCTACTATTTGCTACCCTCATGGCTCTGCTCCTGTCTGTCTGTCTGTCTACATGTCCACTCATCTACCTCTCCCCCTTCCCTAGGTCCTCTCTCCTCCCCCAAGAAACCTCCTTTATACAAGATCTGTTGCATGGCATAATTACTCAGGGGCACACTTTGGCATGGACCTGTCAAAGGTTCCCCCTTGCTGCATTATATTTCATAACAGCTGGAGGGATGGCCCATGGTTAAGAGGATTGATTGCTTGCTCTTCCAGAGGACTTGGGTTCAATTCCCAACACCCACACAGCAGCTCACAACTCCAGTTCTGTAACTCCAGTTCTAGGGGACCTGACACTTTCATACAAGCACCCATGCAGACAAAACACCAATGCACATAAAATCAAAATAAATCATTTAAAAAAATTAAAAATAGTTTACTACGGGCTGTCAAGATGACTCAGTGGAGTAAAAGTGCTCGCTCTGTAAGCCTGGAGACCTGAGCTCCGTCACTGAAACACGAGTAAAGGTAGAAGGAGAGAGCTGACTTTGCAGGTTATTTTCTAACACCCACATATGTACCATGGCATGTGGCCACCCTTTGTCTGTGCCTGTCTGCCTGTCTGTCTGTCTGTCTGTCTGTGTGTCTCCTTCTCTCACATACACATTGATAATAAAATTAAAACAGATGTTGTATTTGGGTTTGGAGAGACGGCTTAGTGGTGAAGTAGCATTTGCTACTTTTTTAGAGGGATTGGATTTGGTTTCCATCACCTACGTGACAGCGCACAACCATGTGCAACTCCAGTCCCAAGGGGTTTGGTGACCCCTTGTGGCCTCTTTATGTACCAGGCAGGTACATTGGGCACAAGACAAATATGTAGACAAAACACCTATACACATAAAATAGAACAGAATAGTCAAAACACCTACATACCTAACATAAAACATTTTATTTATGTTCATTTTTGTGTTCTATCAATCTATCTATCTATCATCTATCTATCTATCTATCTATCTATCTATCTATCTATCTATCTATCTATCTATCTATCTATGTCAGTATATCTCATGTATATTAGGCTGGCCTCTAATTTCTAACGTAGCTGAGGGTGGCCTGAAACCTCTGATCATACTGCTTCTCCCTCCATTGTGCGGGGATTACAGGAGTAAACCATCACAGTGTCTTCAAGCTCTCTTTTGTTTATTTGTTTTGAGACAGGATATTACTATGTAGCCCTTGTTGACCTGGAACTTGGCATGTGGACAAGGATAGCCTCAACCTCACAGAGATCTGCCTCCCTCTGCTTCCCAAGCATTGTGATTAAAGTCTGTGGGGCCAGGCATGGCCCAAGTTCATTTCATAGCAATCGTTTGGTGTGATTCTTAGTTGAAATATTATGAACCTGGTAAAACCGTGACAAGATAAAAGCAGCAGTCTTCCTGTTTTTTTTTATTCAGGATATTCAAAGCAATGTGAACTAAATGTGTTTTTCGAACTTTTTGTGATTGTGTATTGAACAGAACTCAAGTGATCACTAAGAAGAGAACTAGCTTTGTGGGCTGGAGAGAGAACTCAGCAGCTAAGAGCACTTATTACTCTTGCAGAGGACTGTGGTGGGGTTCCCAGCAAGACATGGCAGATCACGACTCCATGTACCTCCAGTTCCAGGGGCTGACACAGGCACCCATGAGCATCCACTCAGACGCATACTCCAAAATACAGATACAATTAAAAAAGAAGAAAAAGAGGTAAGCACCTTTATGCATTACTTGATAAGTATATAGTTATCTTGGGCCTTGTTAAAGGGGGACATATTCCAGGAATTAGCCAAATTCTGACTTTTCTAATGAAAACTGAGAAAATTTGCTTTTTTTTTTTTTTTGAGATAGGGTTTCGCTGTGTAGCCTTGGCTCTCCTGTACTCGCTTTGTGGACCAAGCTGGCCTCTAACTCACAGCGATCTGCCTGCCTCCTGGGTGCTAGGATTACCCGGCTGGGTACTAGGATTACTTTGACCTTTCTAATTGACCTTAAGTAGGATGTATGGAAGCGTTAGGCCAGCTTTCTGGGGTGTGATACAGCAGTCTGCCTAGAGACAGATGACTACAACACATTTCTTAAAGCCTACCTTGCTGGCTCAATCATACAGGTTTTGAGTTTAAATCCTGAAAGTAAAGAAAACTGGAGACAGTCATCAGCGACTGGCTGAGATGAACTCAACTGTGTAAGCAACAGGATAGGCAGAGCCAGTAAATCAAGAAGTGCCACCAAACACACCGTGTGTCATGGTCCTGACCCCATTAATTTACGCTGCTAAGCAAAATAAACGCAACTCTTTTCATCTTCAAAGCACTTCACCAAAGAAAACAAAGTTAAGTGCCCTAATGCCAGGCTGATTCCCAATTTGCCGATGGAGAAGCTGATGAGAAAGTTTAAAAGCTCCAGTTGAGCCTAGGCAAAGCTGGGGTTTACAAATGGGCTCCAGGCCCTGTGTCCACCGGATCACTGCCCTGCACCCTCCTAACCTCTCCCAGTGAATCAGCAGGGACGCTGGCTGTGTGGCTGCCACGGGGAAGCAAGCAAGCAAGCCTGGAACCCCATCCCGAGTCTAGGATTGTCTGCTGAGCATGGGTTGTAAACAGGCTAGTTAAAATCCAGCTTCAGGTTAACGCTGAAGGAAAGGAATACAACTTGGACAACAGCGATAGGCTGCGCCTAAGCTCCTCGGTGCCGGTCAGGAAAATTCAAAACAAAGTTGTAAAAGGAAAGATGATCTTTTTGGAGCCTTGTGTAGGCATTCCAGGCTTTCTGCGCTGCAGTCTCCTCCCTGAGGAAAGCAGTCCCTTCTGAAAAAGATACCCAGTTTTAGGGAGGCTATTCTTAGAGTCCGGCAGCTTCTTGAGGAGATCATTTGAGCATTTGGGTTTTCCATTCTCTTTTGCTACTAATTTGCAATATAGTAGTGAAAGGGCTTTGGGAGAAAACATTGGAAGAAAAAATATACCTAAAAAAAAAAAAAAAAATCATTGTTTTTTTTTTTTTTTTTCTCTCTCCACCCCCACCCCTTAAATATATCGGACAGTTTATGGTAGTTTGGCCACAGAGATATTTCTGTGACTAGAACTTTTGTGTCGTTATGCACAGGCCCACAGTTTGGTTCCAAATCCAACCCTTTAGTTTTACATCTGCAGCATCTGAAACCATACATGAATGGAAGTAAAATGAATTCCTTTTTTTTTTTTTTTAAGTAAGACATTTTCAAAGCAATACAGACCATATCTCACATAAATATCATATACCCTGACTGGTGAGAGTAATATCCATTAAGGAATCTATAGATATTATTGACTTTTCCTTGTCTAACAATGATTTAAGAAAAGAAAAGAAAAAAAAAAACCTTTCAATAGTAGAATGTCATGGGTTACTATGGAAGACAGGAGGCGTTCCCTTGTGATACTTTTTGAAGTCAACTACAGTAGGCTGTCAGAAGCCAGCACTTACACATGGTGCCAGCTTATGAAATAGAGGGACTAGGAGAGTCATATTACAGTCTCCCCTGCCATGGTCACACTGCCTTTTCCCAAGGGTTTCCTTGGGCTTCGCCTCTTCTTCAGTGAAAGGAAGCGGTATGGCACTGGAGAAGCTGCTGAGAAATAGTCCCGCTTGTAACAATTGCTGTCACTGTCTTGTCTTATTCAAATGAGAGGTTTGCGCCCCTACATTTCTATTGAGACAAGCTGATTGGAAGCTGGCTGGGAGAAAAGCCTTCTTGGACAGACTAAATTTGCAGTGCCTGCACACAAGCAGTAGCCCTCTCCCCTCCAGAGTATATGGAAGATGAGGTACTGTAGCTCATCGGCTGCTGGCCATTGCCCTTTGTGGGGTACCTATCGATTTTAATGTTCTACGTGTTGGTGAACAGCAAACCTGCAATAAAGTGGAAATGAGGGAGCTGAAGCATTAGTTTAGTTGGTAAAGAGCTTGCTACGTAACCATGGAGCTGAGTCCAATGTCCAGCCTTGAAAGCTGAGCTCCTGGTGTGAGCCCCTAATCACATTACTGGGGAGATAAGACAGGAAGCTCACTGGGGCTTTCTGTTCACGTAGTCTAGCTAAATCAGTGAGTTCTGGGCTCCTTTGAGAGAACCTGTCTCAAAATCCAGGTGGGAAATAGAGGATAATCTGCTAATCATTATTTTCTGATCTAGAAATAAGAATTATAAAGAACATTACAATGGATGGTTCTGTTAAGATGACCAACAAAAGGATTCTGATCCATGATAAACTGCTTGGCTAATGCAGCCAAGGCTGTAGGTCTTGTCCCCAGCATCACAAAAACAGACAAGCAAACAAACAGAAGTCAACATCATAGGTCTAATATCAACCTTAAGAGAATGTGATAATTTTTCTCCTCAAATTGCCTTCAAAACAGTAGTCCTCAACCTACCTAATGCTGGGACCCTTTAAGGCCCTAATGGCTTACAGTTCCTAACGTGTGATCTCCAATGGTAACCTTATTTCATTGCTACTTCTTAACTGTAATTTGCTACTGTTTCAAATCGTAAAGTAAATATTTTCTGATGGTCTGTGAAATGGTCATTCAGTCCCACCAAAGGGGTCAAGACCCACAGGTTGAGAAACACTATGTATAGGGTAGATTGTCTTGATTTGATTAAAAAGCAAATTTTATCTTGGCCATTCTGATGGGTGTAAGGTGAAATCTCAGGGTCATTTTGATTTGCATTTCCCTGATGGCTAATGACGTTGAGGATTTCTTTAAGTGTTTCTCTGCCATTTGATATTCCTCTATCGAGAATTCTCTGTTTAGCTATGTTCCTCATTTCTTAATTGGATTACTTGATTTGTTGCTTTTCAACTTCTTTAGTTCTTTATATATACTGGCCTGCTCTTTGATCACCTCCCCCTGAGGGGGGAGCAGCCTTACCAGGCCACAGGGGAAGACAATGTAGCCACTCCCGATGAGACCTAACAGACTAGGATCAGAAGGAAGAAAAAAAAAACAACCCTCCCCTACAGTAAACTTGGGGAGGGGAGTGTGCGGAGAAGGGGGAGGAAGAGAGGGACTGGGAGGGGAGGAGGGAGGGAACTAGAGGGGGGATACAAAGTAAATAAAGTATAATTAAAAATAAAAAAATAATGAAAAAAGTGAACAAATTGTAAAAAATAAAAAATAAATAAAATTAAAAAAAAGCAAATTTTAGCTGAACATATTTGCATGTGCTACTAAACCCAGCACTGGGGAGGGTGATCCAAAAGCTTCTTAAGTTCAAGACCCGGCTGGATTGCTCAGTGGAACTCTGTGTCAAAGCCAATCAAAACAAACAAGAAACAAAACCAAGTTTTAAATGACACTTAACCATGTGTTCATGAATAATCATTTAAATACAATCCTAAACCAAGGATGGCAGCATCCCAGCACTTGAGAAGTAGAGGAAGGAGGACCAGAGTTTAAAGTGATCCTCAGCTATACAGCAAGTTCAAGGCCAGCCTGGGCTACATGATACCCTGCCACCAATGAACACACAGTTTTTCTATCACGGTCAACACAAGCATATTTTCAACCCAAGCGTATTGAAGCAATATAATTAATTTCAGTCATATTTCTTGACCAGATTTCCAGGTACCTCATTCCTTATGCTTTCTTGCTAAATGTCATAGCGCTTGCTCAATTGTTCACAGTTAGATTTTAACTGCCACCAGACTTTCTTAGAGAGTAGTTGACCCTGCTGTTTTTTTTTCTGTTTTTATTAACTTTAACTCAGTAAATTCCAAGTAAGTAGTTGTCAACTGTAATTCATTCCTGAACTTTCTTGCTCTAAATTAGTATCTAAAAATGTCTAGAATACTTACAAATATTAATCATTTGGATTCATATTGTATTCTTAACCAATGCATAATTTTGATTATCTTGTCTTATTATATGTTTATAATTTTTACATGGTAAATGTCTAATTTTTAATATAATATTTATTATTTGAGAAGTTCATACATACATGCAATGCATTTTGACTGTATTTATCTCCTCTTCCCTCTCCAGCTCTCCAGCTCTTCTTGGATTTTTTCCCCCTCCAGTTCCTCCTTCCTACTTTATGTCTTCCTCCTCCTCCCATTTCATCTAATTAGGGATGCCCATTAGTGCATAGCTATGTGAGGCCATGCACCCAAGCACAGGCAGCTTATCAGGAGATGGGCACTCTGAGGAAAACTGACTCCCCTGTCTGGGAGGGACAGGTCCTCTGGAGTGCCCCACTCAGCACCTAAGGCAGCAGCAAAAAGTGGGTGTTACTGGAATCTCAACTTGAGGAAAAGCTGAGGCACAGGAGCTACAAAACTCACTCCGGATTCCACAAGTCATAAAGGATGCTGCTGAAAACTGAGGGATCATTAGCTGTCATAAGGACTATGCTCAGGGAAGTGTCTCCTTTGAGAACTGAGATTATTACGTTGGCTTTTTAGACTGGCATATGTGGTCGGTATGGTGTGAACATCCCACGTAAACATTCTTGGGTACAAAAAACGTAATTGTGGACCGAGGATATAGCTCAGATGGTAGACCCCGTTTGCCTAGCATACGTGAAGCCTTGGGTTCCATCCCCAGTGCAGCACAAAATCAGTTGTGAGAGTACAGGCCTATAGTCCTAGCAGAGTTGAGAAGTGGCAACAGGCAGATCAGGAAGTTCAAGTTATCCTCGGTTCCTGACAAGTTCAAGACCAGGATGGGATTTGTGAGAAACTGTCTCAGTTGGGGCGGGAAGGAGGAGCAGAATTCAGCTGCTATGAATATTCAACTTTCATTCTGACAGCATGGTTCTTTGTCCTTTGTGGACTGCACATCAGAGTGAAATAAGCAGCTCCTGGGAGAAAATATGTCACCCTGTGGTTTTCACAGCCAGTTCTGTGCATGGAACAGGTAACCCCTTAAGACACTCATCTGGAGACTGGAAAGCGATTCAATCCATCTGGTATTTACTAGACATGATTCAGTGCTAAGTGTGGTGGTGGGGGCAGAATCTTTGCCTGTGTTGCCTTTACACTCTAACAGTGGGGGGGGGGGAGAGCCGATGCCTCTGTGCTGGGAAGGGCTTTGCTGAGCTCTTCTCTCCAGTAGCCCAGCATGATACCGAGCTTCTTTGGGGAGCCAGACTATGCCATGAATGATGGAGTTTCAGGCTTGGTAGGCCTGGAACATATTGCTCAGTGGGAGGCAGGCTTCTTGTCTTCTTTCACTCCCATTTGGCAAGGACATCTCATTATGTAAGACTGCCACTGTTTATCTGCACAGTATTTTTACAAGGGTTCTTCTAAGGTTTGGCAGATATGAGGGAATATTTCATGAAGTAGCGTTCATAATGAACAAGGCCTTAAATGAAGTTTCTATAGGATACCTAAAAGGTGTTCACTCTGAGAAGATTTAATGCCTTTTCTTTATTGTTCACGTTCATTGGATTTAGATGAGAAGAAACTGGTGGGCCGGGAACTATTACTATCTCCTAATTTATGGGGTTTTTTTTTAATTTTTTTTTATGTATCTTGTTGTTCCTAGAGAATATTTACCTTTATCTGATCTTGGCAAATACTTCTAAAACCTTATCTGTCATTGACCAGAACCTTGTCATTGGAAAGTAGTATCTCTCTACCTGCCAAGCTAAAACTCAGTGTCATTTTAAACAGCTCATGGCCAACATGAAGAAGATGCTTATGAATGAGATATTTCATGAAGGTATATTTGGGGAGATGTAATGAAGTGCCAAGTGTCCGCTAAAAATTAGTTCTTTATTCAAATATTATTTTATTGTTAGCTCTTAGGGTATTTTAATCTAACAGTTACTACATAAATCTGGAAACTAATAAAATGGCTTCAACACAAATGAGACATCATTTCACACTGAGTTGTTCTAAAGCTGATTCATGTTACTGGCTACATAAGAACTTTCATTTACTGGGGATCAAACCCAATGCCTTGAGCATGCTGAGCAAGTATCCTACGACTGAATTATAACGCCAGCCTGAGAACTGTTTTATGAGCAGACAACTTCTGCGGTCTGGATGTGTGCTTCAACACGCGTTGTATTTAACTCATTGCCACCTAACCAAACCTCTTTTAAAATGAGTAGCTTAAGATCGCTTCCCAGTCCCAGTTCAGAAAAGTAAGCATTTCCATTTACAGGAATGGTAGCATAGGAGACTGAGCTCTAGAATCAGGCTTGCCTTGTTCCTTTGAGCTTGCCATGCCCTGAAGAAGGGAGGAGCAGTCCTGTTAGGCCACAGAGGAGGACTTTAAGCCAGCCCTGAAGATACCTGATAAAACAGGTCAAATGAAAGGGGAGGAGGTCCTCCCCTATCAGTGGACTTGGAAAGGGGCAGGGAGGAGACCAGGGAGGGAATGTGGGGTTGGGGAGAGAATGAGGGAGTGGGATACAGCTGGGACACAGAGTTAACACAATGTAACTAATAAGAAAAATAAAATTAAAAAAAAAAAAAGAATTTACTTGAAAGTAGGAAGACCTTTAATTTATACTAAACTAGGTAGAAATGTCAGCTTCTCTCTCCCCCTTCCCCCCACAGACACACACACACACACTTTCTGAGGGGTCAGGGTGTATTCAGAGTGGTATAGCCATATGGACTCTATATGTTTGTTGAGTACATTGAATACAATATTCAATTAATCTCATAAAGGAAATTATATTTTCAAAAAGTCTATATTTTGAAAAATAATGCACGCAATCCTCTTTCACAGATACAGCAGAGATAATTGCTTTTTAAGAGTATTTTAGCAAAGTGGGATTCATATTTAACATGAAATTTTATTAACTTCAACCATTTAAAGCAAAACAATAAACAGTAAATGTCAGAGGCTTTTAATAACATCACTTAGTAGGATGTTTTTTATTTGTTTTTTACTGGATGGATAAATAGGAAAAAAAAATGCTTTGGTAAGAATTTGCATCCTTTTAGACAGATTGTTACTAAATGGCTGTCTTTGAATTCAAGATCCTCCAACCTCTGCCTCCAAAATGCTGATGTAATTCCAACACAACTGGCAACAATGCATTAATCATTCTCTCTCTCTTCCTCTCTCTGTTTCTTTCTCTCTTTCTTTTCTGAGGCAGTGTCTCACTTTGTTGTCCAGGCTAGCCTTGAGTTCTCCACAATTTTTTTTTTCTGGTTTATTTATTTTATTTTTTTCTTTTTAGTTACATTTTGTTAACTCTGTGTCCCATCTATATCCCGCTCCCTCATTCCCTCCCCAACCCCACACTCCCTCCCTGGTCTCCTCCCTGCCCCTTTCCAAGTCCACTGATAGGGGAGGACCTCCTCCCCTTTCATCTGACCCTGTTTTATCAGGTATCTTCAGGGCTGGCTGCAAAGTCCTCCTCTGTGGCCTAACAGACTGCTCCTCCCCCGGGGGGGGGGGTGTCAAACAGCCTGCCCTTGAGATCCTGTTAGAAATAGTCCGTGTTCCCCTTACTTTGGAAAACTACTTGGTTACTGAGCTACCATGGGCCACATCCGAGCAGAAGTTCTAGGTTATATCCATAGATGGTCCTTGGTTGAGTGTCAGTCTCAGAAAAGACCCTGTGCCCAGATATGTTTGGTCCTTGTAGAGCTCCTATCCTTTCCACATCATACTAACTTCCCTTCTTTCATATGATTCCCTGCACTCTGCCGAGGGGAGTTCTCCACAATTATTATGCTGTTGTTATATGTTTTTTTTTTAATGTAATTTATTTGGTTCTTATATCTACCACCCTTCTCTTCCCCAATACCTTCCAACACCCCAACATCTGTTAGGATACAAAGAATGTGAGAAGGGAAAGTGGATACTGAATTCTATTTAGACTACTTTCTGCTAATTAGGGGCATTGAGCTTTTTTGGGGGGCCAGTCCAGTCTTTGTCAGAGTATCTCCAGTTTCTTCTTCTTGTCCCTTTTTTCTTGACCACATGACAAGCCAGTAGCAGCAGCAGCAGGAACCAGCAAGAGGAACAGCTGCATCTCCTCTCATGGGGCTCTGGTTTTTTTTATACCTTCTCTAGAGTCCCCAGGATTAAATTATCTTAAGCTGGCAGAATGATGCCCCCTGCCAGAGCACACTCCAGGCAAATCATCTGCTGCTGTGGATAGTCTCAAACAGCCCTATACCCCATACTCAGGATTAAAACAAAAGCATATTTACATAATATAATTGGTTTTTTAAAGACACCAAAATTGTCACTACATTCTGCCTTCTGTTTCAATAGAGTGCTGGGATTACAGGTGTGGGCTACTGTGTCTTACTGCATTTGACTTCTCAAAGGCATAATTATCAATGGTTTGAAAAGTTACATAATACTTAAAGTGTTATAAGCAAAATGCTGGCTCAGGATTGCTTTAGTCTATTAATATTTGTGTTCACATAGCTTTTACAAAATATAAAATTATATACACATTTCTATTTTTACAGTGTTTTAAACACTTTCTATTGTTGGCTGGATTCTAAACTTCACTTTCATAACTCTTATTTCCTCCCAGTTCTCTTTCTTGTAGATAAATAAGTGCAACTTTTGGTACTATCTAAGGTAGAAACAGTTTTTAAGAATGAACAAATGGATTAAACTAACAAATGTAACACAGAAGTTCAAGACATAGAGTTGGGTGTGGTGGCAAAGCCAGTAATGCCAGGACTCATGAAAAGCAGGCAAGATTACAAGTTGATGCCAGCCTGGGCTATATAGCAACACGTTGTCTTTGAAAACCAACTAAGCAAACAACCCTTCCCCACCCACAATCCCATCCCAAACTTACACACACAGACACAGACACATGCACACACACACACACACACACACAGAATGAACTGAGGTGAACATAAATTTGTAGATTCAAAACAAGTTAAGTCATGATAATCAATATTACATTTCAAAGTTCAGAAACAAAGGTTGTATATTCAATAATTCAAAATCTCTATGTGACTAGGTACAAATCTGTTAGCAGTGTAGTATCATGGCAATAAAATTATGATTTAAGTATACAAAGGTAGAACAATTAGAAGACAAGAGGAATCTTCACAGTGGTAAACTCTTCACTCTATTCATTGTGCTTAAGTCTTTTGTTAAAGTTATAGAGTTTTGTCCACTTTGGGGCCTCCTAAGTGAAATTTAGAAAAGTTGAATGAGACTCAAAATGATAATAAAACAGATGCCTTTAAACACCAAAACCATTTATTTGCTCAGGATTCTTATAGATGTTGCAGTTACTTACTTTGGAGGAAAAGCTAATAAGGGGAATGTCTGAAGTTAAACTATACAACAAAGTGTACACTAATTGTTAAAATAAGTAAGAGTTGGTTTTCCTCAGTGTAAGAAACCTGCAGAGCATAGGTAGACACAGGAGCCTATGCTTAGTCATGAGAACCACTGTTCCAAGGGGAAGAGTTGGGAGTTACCGGAGAAGCACAGAAAGAATAATTACAGTTGAGAAATAGTCCTGGGAGAAAGGGCTGAAATAACAATGCCATTTCAGCTAGAAGAGAGAAAGCAACACTTTGTTTCACACGGTTGAAGAGACCAGAGGACAGCCCACATGCTCTACTTTCTCCTTCTCCTGCCAATCACAATATGACTGTGAAAACCAGGATGACAAAATGGTTCTGTACCAAGTCCAGAAATAGCCCATGGAGACAAAAAGACTTTCATATTCACGTCTCCCTTAATGACATACACGTAAGAGCTGAGGTGGAGGACAGTTCTATCCTTGCTTTACTGTGAAGTTCACCTCTTCTCAGAGTGGAGGAACTTATAGCTCCCTCAAGGTTTGTTTAAGCCAGACCCAGAGAGTCTGTTACCTCCGCATGGGTAACAGGTAGAGTGAGTCCATCTTAATACTTTGCATTTCTCATTAGAGCCCTTTCTTTAACCACAAGGGGATTGCTTGGGTAGTGTTGTGGGGAAAATGTCTCAAAAGGGAAAAGGTCTTTATTTAACATCCACACAATAAAAGTTGACATAAATTAGCTAACACTAACAACAACCTGAAATGATCTCTGCTGGGCATGGGGACATGGGCTATGTACTTGGGGCAGATATTAAAAATTAGCCCTGAAGACTGCAGAGATGGATCAGTGGTTGAGTGCTTGCTGTTCTTCAAGAGGACCCAACTTCAATTCCCAGCACCCGTGTCAGATGGCTTACAACTGCATGTAACTCTAGTTTCAGGTCAGCTGACACCTTCTTTTGGCCTCCTCAGGCATCCATTCATGTGGCATATATTCATGCAAACACACACACACATCTAAGGTCAAAGAAAAATATTTCTAAAGCAACCAGGCTGAACTTCCTATTAAGACTTTGTCTCAAAAATTAAAGAAAAATTCCAACACTTGAGAGACAGACATAGGCAAATCTCTCTGAGTTCAAGGCCAGCCTGATTTAAACAGAGTTCCCGGACACTTTGGGCTACACACATACCACCCCCTCACCCCCCAACAAAATCCAAAGTCCCAAACACAACACAAAACAAATGCCCTAAACAAAAAAGACCCAAATGCCCCAAACAAACAAATAAACAAACAAACAAACAAAAACCCAAACGTACACGGCAAAGCAAATTGCAATACAGTGTGTTTCTTTTCCACACATGAAAGTCCCCAGAAGAAGTGATTAACCCCAGGTGAGAATTCTTTATTTCTAACTACTGTGAGAAAACAGGAGTGGGCTTATAGGAGACACAGCAAACCTATTTCCCAGGAAACACTGCTGAGTGAAATCGCAGAAAAGTCCCTTTAACACGGCTTATGAGCTTTTATATTTAAATCTTCACAGATTTATGGGGCTTTCTGAGTAACATCAACTATCTAAGAAGATATGGATTTAAGACACGGGCTGGTTTTCCTACCCTGTCCTCCAGGGAAGGATGGATTCTACTCCATACCTGGGTGTGTTGCTCTGAAGGAATGCCCATGTAAGGTCTGTCTGATGACTCAATGCTGAAACCAGAAACTTGGAAACCATGCTTTTAAAATTTGACTTTTAATACAAACATGAAGTAAAGAAATAATATGGTCAAACCAATATGGGTGGGGACAGAGTCTGGTTAGAAAGGTGCTTCTTTGTGATTGTGGTATAGACTGATGTTTCTTTGAAAGGATTAGAGCTCTCAAAATCTTGCAGCCGGATACCTGTGTGCCTCCATGACCTCTCTGTAGTTTTTTTTTTTCTTTCATCTTTACAAGTTTTTTTTTTTTTTTTTTCCCATTGCATATTGAACTTTGCTGGTGAAGTAAGGAAAGAGGTACCACTATTGCTGGGGATGAGATGACTCTTTCCTTATAACTGTGCCATGCACAACCTTCAGAACAGAAATCTTGTGTGGAGAATGAGTGCCTGAGGTCTTGACTCTAGGAAATAATTTGCTCTTACCTTAGAAAAAGCCAAAGATGAAGTCCTGCCAATGGTCAGGTCAGGAGGTCAGAGCAAATACTTCCCAGGTTTGATGCCAGGCTTTCACTGCACTGTTGTGATCCCTGCCCCCCCTTTTTTTGGTGGTGCATTTCAGTCTCTATGACTATTACCTCCCACTTTTCCTCAGAACTGTTTTTCTGTCCTCAGAACAGAAAGACGTTCTTTCTTCCTCCTGCCATCTTGAAAGACGAATACAAAAAAAGATGGCAGCCACTCTTGAATGAACAATAAGCCCAAGTGCTTTGTCTACAGACTTTTAGAATCTCTGGCTACTCTAACACAGTGGAATGATGCAAGACTCCACCACAAAAGGTTTAATTCATACCTAAAATGTTGCCATTATCTTGGGTAATGACATATAATTAAGTTGCTGACTGCGTTCTCATGCTTTTCTATCAGTGATTCACAGGCTGTTGTCAAAAAGCAGCAGCAGCAACTGAGCTCATTTTGCTAAAGCCCTTGTTTGAAATACCCAACAAACAGGGTTTTCTTGATCCAACTGATCATCAAGGTAATTCTTGTGTTTTTGTAAAAACCTGAGCATATGCCAGGTTCTTTCTACACCCACTGAAGCTTTCCAGAAATATTTATGATGTTGCCATAAAACATGATTAAAAAGAAAAGAGAAAAGAGATGGCAGCTGTGCTCTAGATACACTTACTACTGTGTATTCCATAAAGCAACATTGAAGAAAGACATAGGTTACAGAGTCTAAGGTCTTATCTTTTTCAGTGATAGCACTGACATCCCAGGAGTGTAGCTCATTGTTCAGAAGAGAATGGATACATGGAGGAACTTGTTCCAGGGTAATTGTTCTTTCACAATACCTCTGTGGCTAGAGAACTTAATAGCATGGGTCAAGGTCTGCCGACAGAAACTCCTAGAATGCAGGAGCCTATTATTGGACTTACAAGCAAGCTCAGCAGATTAGTAGAACAGAGTTGAAGAACAAAAGCTGTAAAGTGGGAAGATTGTTCTACAAAGAATGGTTTTATTAGCTTAGATCCTTAGTGATGGGTAAAAAGAAACCTGGATAGATCTTAAAAGGCATAAGCACCTTTTCCATCTTTTGCTTGTATGAGACAGGGTCTTGCTATAGATCCCCTGGTTGGGCTCGAAACTCCTGGTTCAGCCTTCCAAGTACTGAGACTGCAGGCATGTGCTGCTATGCCCAGCTATTACATAAACACTTTAAAGGTGTAATTTGGCTCCACAATTTAAGGTAGTAGCACATAGAAGCAAAATTTAAAAGAAAAGAAAACAGAAGGGGGAAAAAAAAAAACAAACCCTCGATTCTTTTCTAAAGAAACTCTCAGCCTCAAAAAGTTAAATATGTATCTCACAGCTGCTTTCAAAATTACACTTGGGAGTGGGGGCAGTCAGAGGTGTTTATTTTACAGGTCTAAGAGGAAAGGGAAAGAAAGGGAGTCAGGATTAAAGTGGTTTTTCATTTGTGGGGGCAATAATAAGACATGGGATCTGTATTCCATAAGAGATGGACCCATGTTCATCCTGGGTAATTTCTTTTGGCTTTGGCTTCATTTTCATGATGAAATCTTGGAGCCCAAACTACAAGTTTACTCTGAAAACTCATAATCTACTTCTCTTAGTCCAAGCAAGAAATTGTTTCAGGGATTCAGGTATTCTTGAAATTACAAGTCATGTGTTTTATAATGGCGAATCACAGCGACTATGAGAAGACCGGTAACAGTAGACATTTTCTCTTCTGCTAAGATCAGCTGGGAAAACTATATTCTTCACAAAGCTAATTATCTTGTCAACAGGACAAAAACTTTCTAGAACCAGGCAGGTCAGGGCATATCTTGCTCTGGGGTTCTCAATCAAAGTAAACATTTTCTAGACCATGTGACCTAGTTTTCATGAAAAATGCTGACTTATTCTAACCTGCTGCCAATTCTGAGAGTCAGGGCTATTATTGCCATGTGAATAACTGCCTTTAGCTGAAATGCAAGTGACAGCATTCTCAGGGACAGGATATGATACACACGAGCCTTGCCCTATAATCCTTTTATTAGCCTCTAGTTGCATATATCAACACACTCATTACTATCACTAAGTTAATCCTCACATCTCAGGAATCCTCAAGCATTACTTGTATTTTATAGAAGGATAAAACAAGATACAACTAAGCCAAACGATTCGTGTGAACACAGCTGTTGGAGTTTGGGTAGAATTGTCCCTTGGTCTGCTCATGGGTTTGAACACCTGGTTTCCCACTTGTGGTGGTGTTTAGGGAGACGGTGGAAACTTGGTCTAACTAGTAGAAGCAGGTCTCTGGTGGTCCTTGTTGAAGGTGACATCCACTCCTGTTTTCAGCTCAAGCATTCTGCTTCATGATCCACCAAGAGGTAATAGTAGCAGCCACAAACTCTGGCCATTGCAGACTTGTATCTCCCCAGTTTTCTTCTTTGTAATCTTTATGCTGCTTCTGGAGGGTATTTTGTTCCTGTGAGAGAGAAGCAATAACAAATAGAACAATAAACTCACATAGACTATTTCTACTTGATCTCCCTTTAAGTACATGTAATTCACATTGTATCTGAATGAAAAAAAAAAAAAAAAAAAAAAAAAAAAAAAAAAAAAAAAAAAAAAAAGAAAACAGGAAAAGAACCATGACTTCTCCTAGGTCTGGTGGGAGAGAAAGTTTATTATAGATACGTGGGAGAACATAGCCAGAGGTGGGGGCATCTGAGAGAGTCCAGAGTGGACGTGACCCTGAGCCATGTGAGGAGAGAGGAAAAGGGAGAATGTAGGGAGAGGGAAGAAAGGAGCCAGGAGGCCCAAAGATACAAAGAGGGCTGGTAATCAAAATGGTGGGATTATATTGGGAAGAGAAGACCAGCTACTTGGGTGGAGTTCAAGGTACTGGTAGGGCTAGCAGCAAGGAGGGCCCTGTAACAGCTAGGGACTGAGGGAGGCAGGGAGAACCTGAGGCCATCGTCAACTTTGAAATGTTGAATAGGCACCTCAGCCACTTGTCACATTTGAGACATAATATCCCCAGGCTTTTTTATTGACAATAAATAAATAAATAAATAAATAATATCAAGAGATGTAATCTTCTCTATGACTACTGCCTGCTCACACTGGGGTGTCGTTGTTGGGGGAAGCTGGAATGCTGGCCAAGGCCAGGAAGAGCAGGCTGTTCAGTCACTGACCAGGCTCTGTGAGACAGTCTGGGTCTAGGGATCTGCAGAAAGCAGTTGGAGCAGTTTGTGAGGCTCAGGTTAGGGAAGTTGCCTTAAAGTTGTCCAGTATTCAGATATTTTTGTTTGTTTGTTTGTTTTTTGGATTGGGTTTCTCTGTGTAGTATTGGCTGTTCTGGAATCACTCTATAGATCAGGCTGGCCTCAAACTCACAGAGATCTCCTTGTCTCTGCTTCCCGAGTGCTGGGATTAAAGATGTGCACCACCACTGCCCTGTTTCAGAATGCAGAATTTTGAAGGAACACCTGGAGTTGGCTAATTGCTAGAATATTCTGAAGCTGATTTAAAATCTGCTGGGACAGATAGACTAGGGAGAAAAGGTAGAGTTAAGAAATTTAGGGGAAAATTTTTATCTTGGGTGCACATTTGAAACTTCCAGGCCCACAATTCTGGGAGTTGGGGGAAGAGTGTCAAGACCAAGGCAGAGTAAGAGATCCCACCCTCAGGAATAGGTGGAATTGGCAAGTGGAGGTTGTTGATTGATAGAACTTATCTGGAGTCCCTTTGACCTGTGAGAGGTGTATTCAAGTCAGTTAATTCCCCGAAGATTACAAGACTATTTTTAAGGGGGTGGAGGGAGAGAGAAAGAGAGAGAGAGAGAGAGAGAGAGAGAAGTTTTACATGGGGCTGAAGAAATGATTAAGAGCACTGACTGCTATTTCAGAGGTTCTGAGTTCAATTCCCAGCAACCACATGATGGCTCACAACCATCTGCAGTGGAATCTGATCTTCTGGTGTGCATGAAAACAGTGTGTTCATATACATAAAATAAATAAATAAATCTTTTAAAAAAGTTTTAAATATATTAGCATTACCACTGTTTGCAATCTGTACTGAAATCCACATTGTAGAAAGCTCAATAGACTTGTGCCTTTGAGTCATCATGAAAGCTTGGGACCCCAAAATGATTTTGGGTTAAAAGCATGAACACTCTCCTTCTCTCCAGAAGACTGGCTGTATAAAAATTGGACAGATGTTTTTAGGTCAATGAGAAGCAATTTTTAAGTCTATGCTTAGAAGACAACCAAAGGAAAATTAAAATCTCAAGCTTGGGTCATGATAATAGTAGTCAGTGATTACTAAATTAAGAGCTTATCGAATTTCATTGGTTGTTAAAACTTCGAACTTTGGAGGTCAATATAACAATAGCATAGTGAGAGGAAAAGGAATCTGAAGTAATTTTATAAACCTTAAATCATTTCCTTAGACCTTTATAATTTGCATGAAACATTTTCTAGACCCTCAGAACTTACATAAACTTTAAACTTAAAAAAGAAAATCAAATTATTTACTGTGAGACACAGGTGGTTGATTACTGACAGAAGTCCTTGTAAAGCAAGTTTATTTAAATAAAGGAATAGTAAAAAGTTACTTTGAAACCTGTTTTGTGAGTTTATCTCCAGGGTTTCTCTAGGTAGCCTTGGCTGTCCTGGACTTTGTAGACCAGCCTGGCCTTGAGCTCACAAAGATATGCCTCTGCCTCCCTGAGTGCTGGGATTACAGATGAGCATCACCAAGCACTGCTGAGTTTATCTATTTTTAGAGTCTGGTAGCAAAGTAAACTGTTTATATTTCTCAGCTGGATGCATAGATGCCCTAGGTAAGTGAGGCCTGAGACCTGATTTTTACATATGAAGAGAACTGCAAATATATGTATTATATATTAAGCATTTAATAACATAACATTCCAATAGTTATATAAACAATATAATTTTAATAAATAATAATTAATGAGAATTATAATGTTATAGTTATAATTTTATGATAATTATTGATAATTAATAGTACAGATATAAAATGTAATAATATAATATCCTCCTAGTTCATCCGTTCTTGGAACAGACAGCTGAGTCTCTTTCATTCATTATGTAATTTCCTTTTTGTCTCTTGTGAATGAAACATATTCAGGACAATGATCCTTGATACTAATGAGCATAAACTGAGCCTGAGGAGATTGCAAGGTGTGGACAATTGAGCTTCTACGTGAATCTGCCAGGAATGTTTTAGGACCCAGGGACTGGATGTTTCCAGCTATATCCCAGCTGGTTCTGATCCAGGTGGCTTACAAGCAATTCCTCCTTAACCTTGTCCCCATGGCAGTCCAACTGAAAAAGAAACACTGGGCATATTTCCTTGCTGTTGGAGTTCCTGGAACATATTACAACATTTTAAACTTTCACACATTTGCTCTTTCAGAGAGGTAAAATTCCTGTATAGAATGGCTTCCTAGGTAGGTGGTTTATGTAATGGTTAGATCTCTGGCTTTAAGTAGGTTTAAAACACAAAACTTCCTAGTGTTCAAGTATCCCATGACATCATCATCGGTTTTGTGGCCGCGGAAATCCTAGTTTGTCATTCACTCAAGTGGTTTAAGAGTATATTCTCATATCAACTTGATTTGAGAAAGAGCCCTGAAATAAAATGCAGAAAACCTGAGTGGGTTTTAACTGTGACTGTAGAAATAACTAGTTTATGTTTTAATTTAGAAACAAACAAACAAACAAACAAACAAACAAAAAACAATAAAAATGTGACTGTGACTATTCTAAATAATCTTTATAAATAAACAGCCAGGAGGCTGAGCCAGGGGGATCTCTGTGAATTCAAGGCCATTCTGGTCTACACAGTGAGTTCTAAGAGAGCCAGAGCAGCATAATGAGACCCTGGTGGGTGTGAGAGAAATTTTGTAAATACAAATTAGAGAATGTATATAATTTCTAAATGAAGAATTTCTGCACAGTTAATGACAAGTGCAGATTTGATCCAGACAGAAACCCTTTATTTGTAGCTTTGCTTACAGAGCCTGCGTCTCCCTAAAGACCCACTGACCAGACAGAGTGTTTCTTTGTCACTCAGAAATCACCATTTTGGAAAAAGTTCTCTTAAATAACCATCAAGAGGAAATTTTGTATTCGAGAGGTTGAGAAGTGTTTTAAGATGGGTATTCTTAGGAAGGGACTCAAGTAATGGTTATACTCTTAGCAGGAGCTGGTTATTGGGATAAAGGGCTGGGATGTGTGATCAAGACCTTCAGCTGGGCATATACAACAGAGGAGATTAGAAATCTAAAACTTAATATTTGCTTTCTCTTTGCTAAGTCACAGTGTGACTCTGGATGCAGTCCTCCTCTTTTTCCTTCTCCTCTCTCTTCTTCCTTCCTGCTTCCCCAATTCCTCCTGCTTCTCCTCTGCTCTCCTACCAGTATGACTGCTGGTAATGCTCCCCAAGAAACGTGTAAGTCTCACACATGTCACTATCAGTTGCTAGACACCCTGAAAAGTCTAGGTGTATAGAAGCCACAAAAATCAGTAGAAGCATCAGTGTCCGTGATAGTTGATTGAACACACATAGAAACAACATCTCCAGATAATTTGCAGTTATTTAAATAAACCTTGAAAGTAGAGAGTACCGACGACAGCTATAACCAGAAATAGAAACACATAACCTGCCGAGGGGAACATTTTGTTCTTGAAGAGAAGAAAAATAAAAATGTGGTGGTAAATGTTAAATTTGCTCCTATACTGAAGAACAAAAATGTGTGATACTTTTCACTTTTATGATAATTTCCAATAATCTGAAAACTTTTGCTTTGGTTGTAAATTTTGAATTTTGTTGATTGGCTTTAATTTGCTGGTGAAGGTTAAAATTGCATTGAAGTGAGTGAATTCTAAACTTTAATTAAATCCAAGTTAGGCAGGTATATATGAATTGCATAGAGAATTCCCGGAATTTTTCTTGTAGGAGTTAGAAATGATAATTACCTAGACAGGATGCAAGACTATCATATAAGACAAATGGACATTGATGTTGGGTTGGTTTTGTGTGTGTGTTTGGTATATGCCTGGGGAATGTTGTCTAAACATATGAAAATCTCTGCTGACACTCCAGATGCAGGGGTCAAGTTTTCACTGGAGAATTGTTCAACGTTCTGTGGAACCATTGCCCTGTTCACTCCAAGCGATCTGTCATACCCAAACTTAGCTTGAAACTGAATTTTCAGCCAGTCTTTGATTACTTTCAAGTTTTCCCTATCTGAAACAGGCTCAGAAGTGTATCCTGGACGGCACCTCAGAGTTCTTGGAAATCCAATGACTCATTTCCTAAAAAGATTTGATGTTATTTTTCTGAACTTATTTTTTTTTTTTTTAATCTGAACTTAATTTTGAAAGAACAAAATATATAATGACAGACTAACCTCTGGTGATGATTGGATTCTAAAGGGTTGTAAGATATATGCTGGGGGTTCAGCTGGGTGTGAGGGTGTTGGGGCGGAGAGGGAGGATTCATCTGCCCACAGAACAACATACTCACTTCAGCTAAGAAGTGTGGGTTTAAACTGCCAAAATAGAATATGGCCAATTGGCAAGATAGTTTAAATCGAGAATCTTTCAGAATAATGTGTCTTTGATTGGTTTGTCAGGTTCTTGAAGAACAAGAGACCTTGTCTTATATTATTCTCTGATTTCTTTCCTTTTGTTTTTGTGTTTTGAAACAGTCTCATCAAGTAGCCCTGACTGGCTTGAAATGTAGATCAGGCTGGCTCAAGTCCCAGAGATCTGCCTGCCTGCTCGCTGGGATTAAAGTCCTGTTACACCATGTCTGTCCACCCCCGCACCCCTTTTTGTGACAAGGTTTTACTTAGTTTAGACTGCCCTAAACTAATGAGATCTGGTCCTCCTGGCTCCATTTCTCCACACCCCCTCACTGAACCTCCAAGCCTGGCTCACCTTTGTCAAAGCTTTTAAAAGGGCTCTATAGGTATTACAGGAACTCTGGATGCAATCACGCTTTCCTCATGCTGGAGTAGGAGAGTAGCAGAAGTACTGGAAAATCTGAACACATAAGAGAAAACATTTATTGTGGGGTTTTGACTCTATAAAACAACTAATTTGCCTCTAATCCAGAAGTGGTCAGGTTGCAAATTTGAGATCAGTCTGGAATAGACAGTTTTCATTCTTTTCCTTGTTGGTATAGGTATTTTCTTTCTTTCTTTCTTTCTTTCTTTCTTTCTTTCTTTCTTTCTTTCTTTCTTTCTTTCTTTCTTTCTTTCTTTCCTTCTTTCTTTCTTTCTTTCTTCTTTCTTTCCTTCCTTCCTTCCTTCCTTCCTTCCTTCCTTCCTTCCTTCCTTCCTTTCCCCTTCTTTCCTTTTTTCCTTCTTCTTGTTTTTAGGTATACAGTGTTTCAAAACAACAACAAAACCCATCAAGGGCTAGAGTAATTGCCTGGAATGTCGAGTCCCTAGGTTTCATTCCCAGTACCCCCTGTAATCACCAAACAACAGCAAAGTGTGTTTCTGTTTGGTGCTAGAGTCTGAAGTTTGGAAGGGAGGCAGTCAGGAGGGGTGAGTGGATATGAAGTGGGAAGTTCAAGGAACGACCAGAAGAGTCTTTGAAGTCTAGCTGGAAACCGCAAGGAAGGACCAAAGGACCGGATCTCCTGTCTGCCTTCCTCCAGGCCACTAATGCTTAGGATCGGGACACTGTGCAAGGGAAACTGTGCACTGTGTATCTAGGAGGTTAAAAAAAAATGCTTGGCCCAGAAGCCAGAGAAAGTGAATCATAAGCTCCAGTCAATGCTGCTGCTCGGAGGGCCCAGCTGCGGCCCCACCCAACAATGACTATGTGAGTCAGCAGATAGGCAGCAGCCTGTGAGAGGTGCAGTGATGCCTGCACCAACTTCCTGAGGAATGTGTTTGCGCCTTCCTTTCTGTATTCCAAATCTCTTGAAAAATATCTCTGTGGTTCACATTAGCTCTGAACGATGCAGATGCGGAAGGTCAAAACAGAATCTCTTACTTGGCAAACTGATATAATACAAATTCTCTTCTGTCTCTCTCTCTCTCCTTTTGGTCTAATTTTAGGTCAAGTTGGCATCCTGACACACCTATGAACGGTGTTTTACTTCCAAATAAAGACAAAAGGAAAATACTGTCTCATGCTAACACAACACACACGATACTCTCGCTGTTACCCTGAACAAAGAGAGAGGGCTGGAGTCCTGGCAGACAGGAGGTATTCTCCAGAGATATTTGAACCCCTCTTTTAGCTGTTATTAACAGGCATGCTGGAGTTAGAGCTTAAAGCTGATCTTCAGAGAAAACACACAAAACACTTTGGCCCTTCACCTAGCGAAGACCCTTTATCTAGGCAGTAGTGGCTCATGCCTGTAACCCTAGTGCTTGAAAAGCAGAGGAGGGTTGTTTTAAGTTAGAGACCAGCCTGGATTATACAGGCTCTACAGTGAGTTCAAGAATAGTCTAAGCTACAGGGTGAGACTCTGATAAATTACAAACAGAAACAAATAAAGCAATGGGCCAAGGGACAAAGAAACTTGCCAGGTTTGGAACAGATATAGTTCTTTTCAAACAATTATTTTTTATTTTGTGAGGGTTTGATGGCATGTATGTATATGTACTACATGTTTGCCTGGTACTCATGGAGTCCGGGAGAGGATAACAGATCTTCTGGAACTGTAGTTATAGACAGTTACGAGCTGCTGTGTGGATGCTGGAAACCGAACTCAAGTCACCTGCAAGAGCAGTAAGTGCTCTTAAGCACTGAGCCATCTCTCCAGGTCCAGGTATGGATCCTATATACCATATTTCATAATATACCAAGGCTCTTTTCTCTTTCAAAAGGGGAAGATTTGGGGGAGGGGTCTGGAGATATCTATTTATTGATAGAAGGCTTGCCTACCCTTCTGCCCAGAGTTTGATCAGCAGTACCACCCAAGCAAGGCACGGTGGGACATGCTTGTTATCCCTGTGCTCAAGAAGCAGAAGTGGGAGGATCAGCCGTTCACCATCATCTTTGGCTCCGTAATGAGTTTGAGGTCAGCCTGGGAAACAAGACTCTGTCTCAACAATAAGGGGCATTTTAGGACAGAATGCCTATCCCCTTTTTATCAGTCCTAGATTTGAATAACAATTATAAAAAAGAGCAGAAAGCAGACACAATACGTGCCACCTAGGACCAAGTTGTTTTTCTCCTAGGAATGATTCATCTGTCTCACAGCTAAATGGACATACCACCCACCCTTGCCTCACCGTTCTCTATAAGTTGCTGAGCTGTCATGGCAAGGTGACAGGAAATGTAAGTGATGCCATTCTCCTTTATTGATGTCTGTGTTCTCTGTGTGTTTTAAGGTTTTCGTTTTAAAATTACATTCACTTACTTACATATTTGCATACGAGTATGGATGTCTGTGTGCACGAATGGCACAGTGTACATGTGCAGGCGTGAGGTCAACTGGAGGGGATCAGTTCACTCCTTTCACCAGCGAGTTCAAGGATAGTCTAAGCTACAGGGTGAGACTGATAAAATACAGACAGAAACAAATAAAGCAATGGGCCAAGGGACAAAGAAACTTGTCAGGTTTGGAACAGATATGGTTCTTTTCAATTAATTTTTATTTCCAACAATTAATTTTTATTTCCAATCACCAGACCTGTAGATTGAACTGAAGTTGTCAAACCTGTGGCAAGCACCTTTTCTCACTAAGCCATCTTGCCAGCTCACTGATTTCGATTTTCTTTTGCAGTACCAAAAAAATACCAAAAACTAAGGAGCTAGCCTGAGCTACACGAGACCCTATCTCAAAAGAAACAAACAACAAACCAAAACCAACACCAAACTAAACCCCACCATACTGTTTTTAATACACAAAAACTATTCAACATCTTCATATGTGTGTGTGTGTTTTAAATCTTCCCTTTTCAGTATTTCCTTACATAAAATTTCCAACTATGTATATGTTGTTGTTCAAGGTTGCCTATTTACTAATCAGCAAAGATGTGAACGTGAGAATGAATCTGACACAATGCTTTTCTGCTTTCTGACCCTGAGTCAGACGTAAGTGCAGACACTGGTCATGAACAGTGTATTCTGACCTGCCTTATCATACCCATTATAAACTGTTTCAAAAACACTGCAACTTTCTTTGCTCCTATCTCCATATTGGTATAGACCCTGGCACAGATCTGCAGAATTTATGGAAAGCAGCGTAAACAATGTGCTCCCTGGGCCTTGAGAGCTATTCACATTTGTTTTTATTTCAAGGATATCTCAGAACGTTTGCACAGTTTCCTTCAAGGCCTTGGTTTGAAAAGAAAGTTTTTTGTTAAGTTCTTGTTACTTGCTGATGATGGGGTTAGGTTTTGCAGTGAGTTGATTTTTTTTTTTTTTTTTTTTTTTTTTGGTTCCAGTAACTTCATGTTGAAAGAACTAAATGTCCATGAAAAATCAGTATCAAAGGAATGATGTAATACACATGAATAAGATAAGACTATTGGGGTGAATTTACAGATGAGAGTGTGGTTTGCCAGTGGGCCCGAAGGACCTCTAGGTCAAAAGCCCAAGTAACTTAAGGTGAAGTTAGATACACAGGTGCGCTCATAGGTGTGTTTTCCAGTCAGACACCTTAGACATACCATAAACCAACAGTCCCTGGGTAAAATGGAGTATTCTATTATTCTGGATATTCCCAAGATAGCCATTAGGAAAAGTTTTACTTCAAAAGGCCACTTAAAAATTAAAAAAGTAAATAGATAAAACAATTTATCTTATTTCTAATTTGTGTGTGAGTGTGCGTGTGTAAGCATTCATAGGTGTGAGAGTGCCTGCAGAGATTAGAGACATCAGACCCCCTGAGGTTGGAGTTCCAGCCTATTTTGAGCTAACTGGAAATCGAATGTGGGACCTCTAGAGGAGCAGTTAGTGAGCTATCTTTCTAGCCTCTAAATTGTCCATTTACTTATTCATTTATTTATAGACGGAGTATTACTATGTGTTCTTGGCTGAACTGGACCTCCATATGTAGAACAGGATGGGCTTGAACTCACAGAGGTTTCTTTCCTTTGCCTCTGACTCCCGAGTGCTCTGACTAAAGGTGTGTGTCAACACATCTCCCAAAAATTTAACTTTCCGAGACTGGGTCTTATGTTTCCAGGGCTGGCTCTGCCCTCCCCGTCTTTCTGCCTCTACCTGTCAGGTAGGGCTGTTACAAGCACGGCTTGAAATGTTGTAGTTTTAAAATACATTTTAAACAAAGCACATCAAAGCTTAATTTTATTTTTTATTAGGAGTATAAAGTCATTGCATTCAGAGTAGAAAGCTTGTGCTGGCTATTTTACAGAGGAGAACCCAATTATACAGTGGCCAGTGGAAAACTGTAAGACAGGTGAGCTTTGTGTTACTGTGAGGGAGATGGGACTACAGTTGTGATACCTTGCAGCCGGCCAGAGCTCCAGGAGCCACGTAGGTGACTCCCAGTCACATTTCACACTGACTTTTTCATGGCTAAGTGAACATCATCATGGAGGGATCTTACTCTGGTTGATTTTTATCGTTCTTATGTTGCTGATTTCTCTTTTTAAAAGGGGAGCCGTGGGAGAAGTTACATGTGTGATCTTCGAATGGTGAACGACATGCTTCTGTACCAGACTCTCAATCAAATGACCTCTCATGCAGTCCTCAGGGCTACATTGTGCACTATTATTTTGCATTACAGTTTTGAAGTGGAAATGGGCCCAGAGAACTAGTTATTTCACCCAAGGCCACGTGGCTAAAAAGGAGCCATCACAGAATTTAAATCCTGATTTCTTCGACAATGGAAGCAATGCTGTTTCCAGGGCAGCCTTGGAAAAACAAACCAGTTTTGTCTTTGGTCTTTGTTTTGCTCATTGCAGCTGCAATCTTTTATTTCCTGTTATGGCTTCATCGTCCCTTATGAAAATTTCCATGTACCTTCTACCCACAACTTTTTTCTTTTGTGTGTACGTTTAGTTGGAGGGTTAGGGGGTGGCTTTGGTATTGGTTTTGGAAGGCGAACACTTCATGAGCAGTGCTACAAGCTCTAGTTTGTCGATTATGCAGCACACAGTGTTTGTGCTCCTCTACTTTCAAATTTTAAAATTGCATTTATTTAGTATGTATGCGTGATTTGCCATGTGGGCGACTCAGAGTTCAGAGAACAATTTGCAGGAGTCATTTCTCTCTTTGTACCATGTAGGTCCTGGGGATTAAACTACGGTCAGTTTTTCCAGGCTTGCTGGCAGGTGCCTTTGCCCACTGATCTAGATTCTTTAAAACATATAAATTTGCTTTAAAATAGCATATTCAAACTGGACATGGTGGCACTTGTGCTTGTGGTTCTAGAATTCAGGAGGCTGAGGAAAACAGAAAGATTTAAGGCCGACCTGGGCTACATAAGAAGACCATGTCTCTAAGTAAATAAGTGAAGTTAGGCATAGTGGTGCATGTCTCTAATCTCAGCACTCAGAGGATTGCCACAAATTCAAGGGCAGCCTGGTCTACACAGTGAATCCTGGACCAGTAAGAGTTATGCAGTGAGACCCTTTTTTAAAAAAAAAAAAAAGTAAATCTTGTATTTGGGGGAGTGAAAATCCATAGCAATGTGAGAAAGATATTGATTTCTTCCACAACCTTTTGTCCTCTTTGAATATTATATCGTATTCATATGTAGTTGATCGAAATTATATAAGAATTTCTGCATTTTGACCTGATTGAATATAGCTGCTGAAAATTAGTCTCATTTTTTACAATCTGAAAGCAGAGATAAAAAAAAAATTGAATGTCAATGACAATTTTATTTTTTTAGTACTAAAGACGAACTCAAGACTTCAAAAATTCTCAGCAAGTGTCCCACCACTGAGTTATAAGATGAAAATATAAGACCATGGCTGGACTAGTTATTTGTGGGTTGTCTGTGATCTGGACTTCATAAATGATCATGGCATTTTAAGTAAGTTTAAATAAGAGTTTAAATAAGATGCTGTACGCAACGGTAATTGCAGCGCAGATTTGGAACTGGAAGACAGGACACGGCAGCTCTTGTAGCTTAAGATGTTATTTGTGAAGAAACTTCTATTTTAAGTGGCAGAAGCAAGGAGAGGGTGCTCTTTAAACTTGGTCTTTAGCATAATTCTAATATACCAATATACCATGAGGCAAGTGTTGGCATGATAAGATTAGTTCACGAAAAAATACTTGTAAAACACATTTTCTTTCTTTCATTATTTTTTAAAAAAATTATCTTATTTATTTTATTGAAAATAGATTTTTCTCTCATAAAATACAGCCCTACCACAGCTAACCCTCTCTCCTTTCTGCCAAGTTGTTCCCTTCCCCTCCCTCCCCCCAGATACATTTTGTTTGTTTGTTTGTTTTCTTTCAGAAAAGAGAAGGCCTCCAAGAGAAAACAACCAAACAGAACAAAACTGTATACAATAAAACAAGGTGAAACCCCTCATATCCTGCCTGGACAAGGCAAGCCATGAGACGAAAAAGAGTCCTAAGAACAGGCAAGTGTCAGAAAGACACCTGTCCCCACTGTTAGGAGTCCCGCAAGAACACCCAGCTAACAGCCATAATGTATATGCAAAGATGAGACGTGCAGACTGTCAAACACCTTCTCTTGCTCACATGTTTTAGGACAGGCATTTGCATGAAGAAGAATTTTTTATCAAGAAAATATTTTGCTTTACTTTCTGAAATTTCTGACTCTTGAGAATATTTCATGTGATGGCCACCACACTGGGGAAGGAGATATTTCTGAGTGGTAACAGCTATTTTTTTAAGTGTCATTTTCTCCAGATAAAAAGTGTGTAATGTGTATGCATTCAGTGTGAGGGAGGATTAGTCTACACACAGCACTCAAAGTACCCTACAGTGCGCCACCAGTGTCCATACTACCATGGGCTGACAAAGGACAGCAATGATCAGGAAGCTGAAGACTCTTTTCACAAGTTAAAAAAGTGGGAGTGAGTTTCCTAGATTAAAATCTGATCTATTTATTTGATCTACCATCAGCACTTCTGTGGTCATCTAAAAAGATCCTAAATAAATACCTTTCATTTGGGATGGCATTTAAAGATATCAAATGTGTGGATGTGAAATACAACAACCTTGTACTCAGATGCAGGCAGATTTCACTTTCTGGTGCATTCTCTGGCTGTTCTTTACTCATGGTTGGCAAATGAGTCATGCTTTCTACCATGAGAAGGATATTCACAAACTAAAGCATCATTTATGGAGTCTGTGAATAGGCTGAGTCACTGAGATGGAAAGAACGTGGACATGGGAACTGCTTTTCACTTTTATATTTTGTAGCAAAGACAAGGAGGAGGCAGGTTGGAACCCTTGGCTTCCTCATGCTCACCCATGGGTTCCTACCACCATGTTATTACCTGCTGAGTTTCTCAGACCCTGGCTCACTTTTTGAGCTTGCTCCCCCCTCCCCTTTCCCAAGACAGGGTTTCTCTGTGTAGCTTTGGCTGTCCTGGACTCACTTTGTAGACCAGGCTGGCCTTGAACTCAAAAAGATCTGCCTACTCTCCGAGTGCTGGGAATATAAGCATGCGCCACGGCGCCTGCCTAGCTCTTTCCACTGTTTCTTATTGGTACACACGCTGACAATTTAAATGTGAACAGGCATTATTGGAACAATTCTCCACCATATAAAACTTTTTCCCAAGTAAATTTAGCCAGCTGAGTTTAGAAATGTAAAGATCCCTCAGGACGTGTGAACACCTTTGTAGTTCAGCAGCCCACAAAATATGAGGGTTTATTCAGCACAGTTCATGGAGGAATTTTGCCTCTTCGCTTAGGCTGGGCCAGACATGGTGTGTGAGGAAGGTCTGTGGGATCACTTTGTTTCCCAGTTTAACCTTGTGAACATTCCCTTAATAAAATGACGTTAGAGCCCCGAATCAGACCCTATGCAGAATTTAGGAAAGAAGATGAAATGCTTTTAGCTCTGAGGTTCTCTTTTCATTTATAGACACCTTCCACTGACTTGGTTGGTTTTCAGGAAAGAGCTGTTTGACACACCTGTGATCTATTAAGCAATAATTAATTAATGGGGGGGGGCAGAAATAAACAGCTCTGGTTAAGTCATGACAGCACTGGTTATTTTTGTCAGCCTGGGTTTTCATCCTTGTGATTTTCCTCATTAGTCAAGTATTCTCATTAGGCTGGTATGTATTACACTGTCCTCAGGCCCCTCCTGGTGGGTGTCCACAGATGACGTAATTTCTCCGCTAAAGCAACATGTGGTGCCTGGAAACAGACAGCAGCCTTCTTTTTTAGAAAGCATTTCTTTCTTCTAAGAAATTTTAGAAAGGACAGACACAGTGTCTTCACCTGGACCACAGCATGCTACTTTGGTCCCCTTTTAACGGATTAAGCACACGTGAGGAATTAAGCGAGCCACACATGGGAAAAACTTGCCTCTGCAGTTCGTTCTTGCTTTTGATGGTACTATGGTGATTTAAGAAATCTTGGTGCAGAGCAAGAATTACTTCGAAGTTTTTGAAATTATATTTTATGTATATCTGCGTATTTATTTGTGTGTGTGTCGTGTGTGTATATGCATGTTTTCCATGCCACAGCACAAATACGAAGTTCAGAGCACAACTTGTGAGTCTGTTCTCTCCTTCCATGCTGTAGGTCTCTGGGATCAAACTCAGGTAAGTGGGTTTGGCAGCAGATGCCTTACTTGCTGAGCCATCCCACCAGCCCAGAAATTGCTTTTGACACCCTAAAACTTAATGATGGGCTGACAGTTCTAACCATTTTAGAGTAAATTTGTATTTATCAAATGTAAAATTACTTGATAATTAGGAAATTAGCACTTAAGCTTTAATTAAAAAGTTATTTTTATTTTAGCATGAGAAAAGACAGTAGTCTTCCTACAAACAGGCACATACACATCCAATACACACACACAGACACCCCCCCCCAGACAGACAGACACACACACACAAACACACACAGACATACAATCACACAAACAGACAACCCCCCCACAATACACACTACATACACAGACACAAACACATCCCCCACACATCCCCCACACAGACATTTACACAGACATACATGACAAAAACACACACCTATCCTCCAAGAGACCTACAGACACAGTGCACCCAACACAGGCACATACACACCCTACACACAGACACACATCGCACAGACAGAGAGACATGACACATGCAGTGACAAAGACAGACACACAGACATAGACACCCCACACACATACATACACACACAAATCCCCCCACAGAAATACAGACACAGACACACAGACAGACACCCCCCCCCCACACATAGACAAACACACACACATCCCATACACAGACATACACACACACCATACACAGACAGGCAGCCAGAGACACCACACACACACACACACACACACACACACACACACACACGCACACACACACACACACACGTGCACACACACAGGAACATGCAAGCACTCACCCCTCCCCCACAGTTGCTTCTTAGATATGATGAAATAAATACCTACCATGCTTCAGGCACTGCATAATACTTGGTGTTGGTGTCCAAATATTAGAAAAAGCTAAGTCTGTGCCCAAGACCCTCACTATTCATTTGAGGAAGGGACTTTTGTTAAGTCTGTGGTAAAGTTTTGACTGAATTCTACCAGAGAGGTGAGGGCAGAGTGCTATATGAAAAGGGGAGCCATGGAAACAAGGAGGGAAGGGAGTAAAACTGCCATGGGACTCCAAAGCCTGAACAAAAGCATCAGCAAGAGGCCGGGGGGGGGGTAGATTTCAGCTGGTACAATGCCAGCCTGAAGCCCACCCAGGATTGAGTCCCTAACATGGTGTGATCAGATATGGTGACACCCACCTGTAATTCTAGTATTCAAGAGTGGAGGCAGGAGAGTCAGAGATTCAAGGCCATCTTCTGTTCCTTGTGAATCTCAGGCTAGCCTGAGCAACTTGAGACCCTGTCTCAGAACAACAACAGCAAAACCCAAATCTTGGTAACAACCAAAGAGGACCAGAGTGATGAGATACTATGAGAGAATGCCACATGGCTCAAAATGCTGAAGGCATGAAAGGAAATTTGGCAGTTTGGCAAAATGTGCATGAAAGAGGGATGGGAGAGCTTTACAGGGTGCATCATGTTCAAGTCTGGACTTGCAAGAGTTGGGAGAATCAATGTTTTTTTTTTTGAGCAGGCTTGCTTCTTCATCTTAAAATATCAGTTTGAAGATTGCTTGTAAGATTAGAAACACTCTCATAAATCAGGGTTTGTGATCAAATGCAGGGAATGCCTCCTCCCTATGTTATGTTTTTGGCGATTCTCATCTATTTTTATCACCATCACTACACTGCTACACTCATCAGGGAATTCTGTTATTAAGAAACCTCTCCTGGTAATGAGTAACATAGACACAGGGACACAGCTGAGCCTGGGAGCTGACATGGAGAACATACCCTTCTAAACTTTCATGACAGCAAAATTTAACTTCTGCCTTTTCCCCATTTAAATCGGACCAGAAGATGATAGTTGACAAAATGTATTGTTATAAGAAAAATTGCCAAGGAAGCAAATTTTTAAGCATTCTCACCACTCTCCACAAAAAGTGGCATGATTATAAAATGGGTGTTAGCTTGATTTAGCCACCTCACCACTACAAATATATGAACATGTAACAAACATATGTTAAAAGTTAACATACATATTATACATAAAAAATACATAACATTTATGTATAATGTGTATATATACATATATAGCACATAAACGCATGGCATATATAGCATAGATAGGTATATGTATTACATATATGTGACAAGAAGACATGTACAAACAACGCATACATTTTTGTTAACAAAAAAGTGAAGACCAGCATGCAAAAATATAAATGGAAAATTAGTTGAAGCAGCAAATTGAATTTTTTTGTCAAATTTTGTCATAATGTGCCTAAAACCATCTATCTTTCTGCAAATGATTTTTCCTCTCATGTGGAGTTTGAAAGAATCATGCAAACCTTCCCCCTTTAAAAACAATCCTGGAAAAAATATGGCTGTTTCCTATGTTTTTTTTTTTTTTAAATTCGTTAATTAAAAAAATTAACAAAGTCATAGCTGTGAATAACACATCCACAAAGTAAATCCACTCACTGTGGCTGGAAATCTTGACAGTTTTGAAGGGTGGAATTTCTTGGGAGTGGCCAGTCCAGTGTGTCATGGAGGAGATAACCTCACTGTTTCCCTTAAAATCTGCTCCACCCAAGATGCCGAAATGCTTCTAATGTGTTCAAGTGAGAAGCCTGCTTTTGTAATAATTGCAAAAATCAGCCAATTGACAGCACATTTGCAAAATCCACAGGAACTGTCTGGTTTTCAATGAGATGAGCCTTTTGTGGGAAACAGCAGGGCAGACATCGACTCTCGCCTCTAATTGCAAGAGCTGTCAGGAATTCTGGGGCATAGAATGTGGGTTCTCTGGATCTAATTGCTTTAGATCCAGAAGTATTTCCCCTTGTTTCTCAACACTTGGAATTTGCAGGTGACTGTGGATCCAAATGTCTCTCCGGAGCAGAGAGAGTATTTTTATATGAAATACTAACACTAAAAATAGAGAAGTCTTTTCTGGCTTTTAACTGCTGAAAATTATAACATTTGAAGAGGGAAGAGTGAGTTAAATTGCTATGTTAGCTAAAATCTCCCTGTGCCCATACAAGTGTGTTATATTTACTCTCTAGGAGTCTGTATTTAGTTTTCCTTAAATGAATTTAGAACACACTGTTGCTTTTCTCACCCTTTTATATCACTTTGCATCAAATATTTATTTTTTATATTATTCAAGAGAAATATTTCCCGTAATAATAGGGGCGCTTACTCCGTTCCTCAAGTGGAAACCTCTCCTTTTTAGGCTGCTGTTTGACAGGGTCTCCTTTAGGCTGCCCTAGGCTTTTGTGCCCCTGTTGGCTCAAGTTCTGGAATTGTAGGTGTGAGCCTGCTACTGCTCCCTTTCAAAACTGTTTCCTGTAAACGTTTTTTTTTTTTTTAAACCTCCCTCACTCCCTTCTTTTCTTCATTGGGAGAACTATGGTTCTCCGCATGATAAGCAAGCACTGTGTCTCTAACTATCCCCCTAACCCCCACCAGCTTTCTGAGTCTCAGTAAATTGTCCTTGAATTTAATCTGTAATGCAAGAAGACTTTGAACTTGGTGATCCTCCTGTCTCAGCATCCCACGTAGCTGTTATTTCGGCCTCTATCACATTTTTAATTTCTTATATCTCAGTCACACAAGACTGTAATAGGAAATATGCTTACCATCACTTTGGACATATTTACTCTTTTTCTTCATCTCTTAATTAGGAAACATTCCTCAGTCTCTATTGAATAAACATTTGTAAAATTGTCAACAAAGATTTCCAGTAAGTCTTAGAAATACTGTCTACCCATAAATTCCAGCTTTAATGGATACATATACCCATGGAAATCATAAAAGACAATCACACTGGGAACTGGACATGTTCACACATAATGTTTGAAACTGTTAGTTCAAGGAGTTACAGATGAAGATGAAGGTCTTGCCTTCTTACATTGATTGCACATTCTCTAAAGAAGGATGTATGGTAGTTATATGTGTGTAGCTTGATGTGAATGTTAAATTGGGATGTGAAGAAATGAATTGGCTAAAATAGTTTATGCTGCAGTCAAAGAACACATATTTTGGCTCAAACTGTCAATCAAATGATGCTCTGGGCAAAGGCCTATGTTCCTTCTATTTAGCATCTCCATGGGAAGGAAGTTTGGACTCCACAGCAGACCAACTCTATGGCAAGATGTAAGAGCCAAAAATCTGAGGTTTGTATGATTCAGCCAAGTTGTGAACGTCTCTGTAGGCACATATGATCTGCAGTCCTTGTGGGTAGGCTTGTTTCAGACAGAGCTGACTCAGGGAAGCATATGGAGCAGAGCTAGGATGGATTGTAGCACATTTGTTTTTACATACACTTGGGGCTATTACAATGTGTCATTAAGAAAATTAACAGGAACAATAAAACAAAGAAATAAACGGTCAGAATGCCAACAACTAAAATGTTCCTCAGTATTTCAAAAAGAATGAAAATGCTGTATCATGAAAATATTCTTCAGAGTTTTTATTGGATTTTGTTCTGACATAAACCAATCTCTGATGCTTATTAAAACTTAATTTAAGCTATTTTTAAAAACCACTTTAATGAAAAACATTCTTTTAAATAATTTTATGCAAAAATTTATGATTTAAAATAGAAACCTTGTTGGATTTTAGATTTCCTAGGAATCAGAGCAATAATATTTGGGGTATTTAGTATATATAGGCTATGGTGAGTCCTATGTATGATAAACTATAACTTTGTTTCAACAAAGCATTAGAATTCTCCTGTAGTTTTGGTATCCTCTACAATAGCAGTTAGGAAAAACCCAAATGAAAGGTTTGCTAGATTTCCTATCATCTGCTTCAATGATTCAGTAATTAAAGATCACTGGAAGTCGTTTTGATATCCCACCTGCATCCATTCTGTGCTTTAAATAATCTGTAATGTGGTGCCCCATCTAGTTATTTTCTTTCCTGACTGCCTTTAATATATTCATCAGGAAGACACACTCTTGCATATTGATAAGAGCTTGGCTTTGTTGTTTTGTTGTTAGTTGGATGTGAGTGTTTTGGGCTATAAAACCCTTGACTCATTTATTTCTCCTGAATATCTTTGACACTCTTTTCTTCTAGTGTTACTATTTGCTGAAATGTACACTGACAGTCGAGTCCTCTCCCCTTTATAATTGCTTCTCTTGCCCAAAATCCTGAAAGTTTTCAGGGCCACTGGTGTTGCTAATGTTTGCTATGTTAGATGTTCCTAGGTATAAAATACCCTCAAAATTCCGTTTCCTTTCACTTCTTACTGTGGATGTTTCTGAAGTTACACTCTAATTCTCTCTCTTGCTGTGGTTTGCTTGGTGAGAAGCTGTTCTGCGTTTCACATTATTTTTATCTGCAGTGTTTGCCACTTTACTTTGATCCCAATTTCCCTTGTTTATTTATTTATTTTATTTTTTTTACCTTTTAATAATTTATGTCCTTTGATTGTGGAAAAAAATTATGTCTTAAAAAATGTATTTCATTTCAAGTGTGCCCTGCTGTAACCACTTCTGTATTAGTTCATTCATCTTTCATGTCAGAATCTCATTTTTCCCTATGTTCTGTCACATCCATTCTGATTTTTCTAATTTAAGTCAGAATGTTGGATTTCAAATTTTCTTAATATCTTTATTGTTTTGAAATATAAACTTATGTTCTTGATATATTTTGTGTGTGTAAGAATTTTTCCCCTCCGGGGGAAGGGGTGGTAGTGGTTGCATTTTTTTCTACATCTGTTCTTTTTATCCTGGTTCTTTCTTATGTGTATGGGATCTCATCTTCATCATTGCAGGGCTTAAACAGTGTCTGCCCCTCCCCTCCCCTTACTAACATGGAGCTTCCCAATGTGACTTCACTTTGAAGCAGTACTTTTATAAACGTAATTAGATTGTAGTTACAGAGGGTTCCACAATTTCTTGACTTCTTGACTTGCAAATGCAATGTTCTCAGAAGAAATCAGAATTTTTTTCCATTGGTGTAATAAAGCACCATGATCAAAGGCAACTTAAGGAAGAGAGAATTATTTTGGTTATGGTTCCAGAAAAATGATGGCCCACAGTGATAGGATTGGGGCATGGCAAGAAGCAGCTAGACTGGCATCAGGAAGAGGAAGCTGAGAATTAACATCTTTAACCACATGCTAGGAGACTGCCCCTAGTTTCATATTTTTCCTAACAAGGCTGCACCACCTCTCCAAACTGCACCATTGTAGTGGTTTGATTGAGAATGGCCCCTACAGGTTTATATATTTTAATGTTTGGTTCTCAGTAATGGACTGTTTAGGAAGGATTAGGAGTTGTGGCATTTCCGAGGAGGTTATGTCAGTAGGGGATGGCTTTGAGGTTTCAAAAGCCCACCCCAGGTCTTGACTTGCTGTCTCCTCCTCAGACTTGTGGATAATAATGTAAGTTATCAGCTACTGTCCCAGTACCATGCTTACCTGCTTCAAGGCTTCCTGTGATGATGGTCATGGACCCATTCTTAGAAACTGTAAGCATGCTCTCAATTAAATGCTTTCCTTTTAACTTGCCTTGGTCATGGTGTATCTTCATAGCAATAGAACAGTAACTAAGACAACGACCAAATGCAACCCCATTACCTAAATACTGGAACCTGTGGGAAACATTTCTTATTTAAACCATCACAATGAGCAATAAAATTTAGAACTCCATTGGCCAAGGAGATGGCTCAATAGGTAGGTGCTTTCTGAAAAGCTGGATGGACCTGAGTCTGATCCCCAAGACTCACATGGTGAAAGGCAAAAACTGACTCCAGCAGTGCCTTAGTCAGGGTTTCTATCACTGGGACAAAAACACCATGACCAAAAAGCAAGTCGGGGAGGAAAGGGTTTATTTGGCTTACGGGCCATCATTGGAGGAAGCCAGGACAGAGCTCGGACCTGGAGGCAGAAGATGATACAAACCCCCTAAAAGGCTGCTGCTGACTGCCTTGCTTCACATATCTTGCTCAGCCTGCTTTCTTATGGAACCAGCCCAGTGCTGGCACTACCCTCCTGCATTGATGCATTGATCCCTAATTGAGAAGATGGCCTATGGATGGATCTGGAGGAGGCATTTTCTCACCTTAAGCTACTTTGTATCTGATGACTCTAGCTTGTGTCGAGTTGACACACAAAACCAACCAGTGCAAGCAGCAAATTATCCACATGTATACCGGGGTACTAGTGCATCTGTGAGACACACACAGACAGGAACACAGACACTCAGACACACACACACACACACACACACACACACACACACACACACACACACTGAATTTTTTTTTTAAAGATTTATTATGTATACAGTATTCTGCCTGCCTGCATGTATGCTTGGGGGCCAGAAGAGGGCATCAGATCTCAGTTTAGATGGTTGTGAGCCACCATGTGGTTGCTGAGAATTGAATTCCGGACCTTTGGGAGAGCAGCCACTGCTGTTAACCTCTGAGGCATTTCTCCAGCCCCAAAAAAATGTGTTTAAAAAAAATGAAATTCTGACTCTTATCAAATGAAAGGTTTTCAGTTTCTCTTGCCATAAATCAAAAGACAATGGGATGGAAAGACCGCGAAGTGAAAAAGAGCACTGATTGTTCTTCCTCTCCACCTGAGTTCAAGTCTCATTACCGCCACGGCAGCACACAACCGCCTGTAACTACAATCCCAGGGGGTCTGAAGCGTGAATGCAGCGTACATTCAGGCAGAACACCCACATACACGAGAGAAGTGGCAGTTGCAGGAAGCAAAAACGGTCAACCAGGACCCTCGCGCAAGACGTTCAAACAGCGCCCTGGAGTTGGAAGCTCTTCAACTCATCCGAGAGCAGCAGACTGCGCGGATAATATAACTATACAAGGCTGAGAGGCAAGCTACCCGTCCTGGACAAAACCAAGTTCCCTCTACCCTCTACCGGACCGGTCATCCAGAGAGAGCTCATCGAGATAATTAGAAGGTATTTACATCTCAATGCTAACCAAGCCTTCTTCCTCCTGGAGAACCCTCACACCTGGCCTGCTCAGCATCTCCACAGCCAGCTCCAGGGAGTAGTAGAATGAGATGGGTGAAGATGGTTTCCTGTACGCGGTGTGTGCCTCCGAGGAGACATCCGAGATGGCTCTGGCTGAGCAAAACTGGAACTAGAATAGACACTAACGTTTGTTGTTAACTCTGTTTACCAAAGAGAAAAAGGGACATTACCAGCAGTCAGAGCATAGAAGGCCATCTGAGGTGTTACGTAACTAATTAACATCACCATCATCCAGAAACTGAAACTCATCTGAACTAGGATATCTTGGTTTTAAAAAATTGAGAAGTTCAAAAACAAAACACGTTGCATCCTAAGTCGTCGGACAAAAACAAATACAACAATAAAAATAAAGAGAGAAAAATGTGGCAGGATGGATATAATAATTGGCCTCACTATAGTAACTGTTTTAATGTACATGTATTTTTCTATCTATCATCTATCTCTAATATACATCATGGTATCTTTTTAAACTATATAATAAAATTTACTTTTCTTCTTATGCATGTAAATTATCTTTTTAAGAAGTGTACTTTCTTTAAGATTTATCTTTATTCATATGTATGTGTGTGTATGCTGTATGTGTAAGGGTATTCTCGGAGGCCAGAAGACAGCATCAGGTCGCCTGGAGCTAGAGGTACAAGGCTTGTAAGTTGCCTGATGTGGGTGAAAAGGAAACCAAAGTTGGACCCTCGGGAAGAGCAACAAAGCTGCCTTATCCCACTGAGCCATCTCTCAGGCCCCAACAAGTCAGTTCTATAAAGCTACTTATGCATCATTATTTCCTTCTTTCCCCATTCCCATTTTTTTTTTTTATTTGAAGAAAAACGTTTTTCATTCTTTGGAGGTGATTATTTATTGATTTCCATGTCTATAAACGAGGTCAGTTATGTTGCTTCTTCCTCTTATTTTGACTTTGGACATCATCTCCTGATGCTCAGACAAGGATTTAGGTATCTTGGATCACCTAGTGGCCTTTCCTCACCCAAGCGTGCATATTTGCCTTCTTCCTGTTTCTTCCCCCCCCCTTTTTTTTCTTGAATTAATAAGTGTTGCATCACTATCTACAGGGTTGTGTCAGTTAAAATGCTGTTTCTAGCTTCCTGTCAATAATTACTAGGTAATTAATAGGTTTTCCATGATCTTACTAGTAATTTAAGCAAAGGTCTACCAGTTGCCAAGCACACCTGGACTCATCAATTCTGTGTATATAGCACACAGCTATCTGGGAGATGGTATTTCTATTGCTTGAGGATGTCCTGTTTACGTCTCTCTCTCTTTTTTCTTTTCTTTTTGTTTTTGTTTTTCAAGATATGGTTTCTCTTTGTAGTCTTGGCTACAAAAACTTGACCAGACTGACCTTGAACTAACATAGATCTGCTTGCTTCTGCCTCCCCAGATGCTGGGATTACAGGCATGTGCCACAATGCCCAGCTTCCCTTTCACTTCTGAATCAGATCTTGCTCCTTAGTCTCTGCTGATTGATTTTTCTAATTTCAGATGACTTTTCCAGAAGATTAACTATTTAGCCAAGGCACACATGCCTGTAATCTCAGTTCTAGAGGACAGAGGTAGGATGGTGAAGAATTCATAAGTTTGAGGCCACATGGACTATATGAAACCTATCTAAAAAAACAATGAAAAACAAAAACCAAAACCAAAAAACAAAAACCAGGGCTGGCAAGGTGCTCACTAGCTAAAAAACACTTCTTTTCTCAAGCCTGACAACTTGTGTTTGATAACCAGAACCAATATTAGAAGGAGAGAACTAACTCCCAAAAGTTGTCTTCTGACTATTTTATGAATAAAGTTTCGTCCCTGTTACTTATTTTTTTAGGCAGAGTCTCATTCTATATTGTAGGTTGTGTTAAACTCACTGTGCAGTCTGGACTGGTTTTGAATTCATGACAACCAACCTGCTTCAGCACCCTGAGTACTGCGGGATTATAGGTATGAGCCATCATGCCTTGCTTTACGACACTTGAATATCAGTTTAAAATTTGTAGAACTTCCCTCCCCCCTTCTCCTCCTCTTCTCTCAGCTCTCCTTCCCTCCTTCCCTCCCTCCCTTCTTCCCTTGTCCTTCCATCTTCCCCATCTCTTCTCCTTTTCCGCTTTTTTTTTTTTTTTTGCTTTTTGCTTTTTGAGACTGGCTCTCACTTTGTGGCCCAGGTCAGCCTCAAACCAGTTCAAAGAATGCAGTGTAGCTTAAACTTTTTGAAGATAGCCTGGTGTGGCTCCTTATTCACTGTTAAGCACTTAACTGGTTCTCTGCATCTGGAAATTCCTGAACTCTCATCCCGAGAAATTTCTTTCTCTACATTAGCCAGTGCGTTGTGTTGCCTAGCCTAGCTACAGGGTTTCTATATAACTAAGGCTGCTTTCTGGCCCTCCTGATTTCACCTCCCAAATGCTGAGATTGCAGGAATGTCTCACCACATTTAGTCTGTTCTGAATTATTTCCTGATAATTTCTCCTATCTCCTTTTGTTTCCTTTCTAGACTTCTGTGATTTACTGCAGCTACCAGATTGCTCTGTAGTTTTCTTGTTGCTCTTCCTGTAATCCTTTTTACTCCACTGAAGATTTTGTGAACTTATTTTCTACTGGGTCTACTGAGAAACTGTTCTCATGTTTGTGGACACACGTAGCATTTAGATGTGTGTGCATACATATGCCTGTGTGGATGTGGGACACAGGTCAAAGCTGGATGTCTCTTTCAGTTGCTCTCTACCTCACTTAGTTCTCATCTTTGACCTGTTGTGCAGATGCCCTTGGAGACTAGAGGTGTTAGGTCTCCCTGGACATAGACTTAGAGATGGAATAAACCAACTGAGTGGGTGCTTGGAATAAAACTCAAGTCCTCTGTAAGAGCAAGAAATACTCCTAACAGCCGCACCAACTCTCCAGCCCTGCTAACAAAATGGAGTTTGAACAATGTATGCAGCAGGCTTCTTTTCTTCCATCTCCACTTATTTTCTGAGGCAGGGTCTGTCACTGAATGTGGAATTTTTGGATTCAGACAGACTGGCTAGCAAGCTCCATTGACGTATCTGTCTCTGCCTCCACAAGGCTGTACAGCCATTTAATCTGGGTGCTGGGGAGCAAGGTGAGGCCCTCATGCTTGGGTGGTAAGCAGTTTATGGACTGAGCCATCTCTCTAGCAGCTTGAGATACTTTTTTTTTTTAATTCCCTGTACTTGTTTTTATTCCCAGGATGGTGTTTGTCCTTGAGATTTTATCTTTTTATTTTATTTTATTTTATTCTATTTTATTTATTTATTTTTTTTTTTTTGCAATGCCCTGTTCCCCTTTTAGGATCATCTTTTTCTACACCTCACATGATGTTACTGATAATTGTTGTAGCCTGCTATTTGAGACAAAGGTGCAAGTCATCTTTGTATTCAGTTTCCATTTTATTTCTAAAGTGAAATTAAGATCAAAATGCTAATCTTTCCAACTCTGCCTCCTGGAAGCGGTTGTTCAGAGCTGACCTTATGATTCAGTAGTATCATAACTCATACTTCATTATCTATTCACTTGGCTACACTGTGGTCGCACCTTTCTTATCTACACACCTGGTTACACTTTGGTTGTACTCTAGAAGACCCTAAGCCCTACCTCACTTACCTCACTTAGGACCAATCAGCTTAAAGGTTAACTGATAATACTTTGTCTAGTTGGGCAAAAATGTAACATTGCTTTGTACAATTAGCCAAAATGTGTTACTGCCCTCCAATGGCCTTTTGTACTTGGTTCTTTCTATAAAATCCCTGCTGTGAGAACTTGTAGATGTCACAGTTAGGTTCCTGAGTCCTTACTGTGACCCTGATCAATCAGCTTGGAAAAGGCATTCCAATAAACCATATCAGACCAGAGTCTGAGTGGTTTGTGTGGCTATTCTTAGACTAGAACAGTAATTATTTTATTTATTTTGTGCAATAAAATTTACAGAAGGTTTTTTGTGTAGACTAAATTCCAGACCTAGGCTCCAATACACAAGGCTAAAAGTAAAAATCTAATTGAGAGGACCTCCTCCACCCCCAGAAAAAAAATCACCAGTCCCAGGAAGTAAGCCATAGGTCACTAATTCCAGAAACAAGACAGTAAAATTCCCTACCGAAAGAATAGCATGGAGGTAACCATGAGAATGGGAAGGTATCTTATCTCAGGGTGGGACATCTGTGTTGGGCAGCCCACCGACCTTGTGGTAGAACATTCATGGCACAGAAATACCTAACAATCCTGAGGTCTATAGATAGCTCAATGTTAATTATGTTAGTTAGCCAATCACTGTGTAACAAGCATGCCCTTGCTAAATGTCACCCAATCCTGTAACTGCTAAGCTGGAATTTCCTGAACCTTGCTGTAATGATAAATAAAAATACCTCTCTCCCTGAGCTCAGGGCTCTACACTCGGTGATGGTGTGGGCCTGAGCTCATGTTTGTAATAAAGACCCTACTGTATTTGCATTCGAATTGGCTCCTTGGTGATCTTTGGGGTCCATGAGACTTGGGCATAAGAGAATCACACTAACATTTTAAGGCACTAAACACAACCAAGTGGTCACTTGTTTGTTTTTTATTGTTATTTTCCAAAGTTGAATTTTTTGTTTTGTTTTGTTTTGACAGGCTCTATTATGTACCTCTAGCTATCCTGGAACCCACAATGTAGAGCCCGCTGATCTCAAACTCAGAGATTCACCTGCTTCTGATGCCTCCTGAGTGCTGGCGTTAAAGGCGTGTCCCCACTACTTCCGTTTTTTATTTGATGCTTTTAAAAACCAGAGGAGAGTGAAAATGGTCCAAATTTCCCAATAGGCCCATTTCCTCCTCTTCCTTTATTATAGTACAGACAATTGAACCCAGGTCTTTGTGTTTGCTAGCAATTATCTCTACCACTGAGTTGAATCCCTATTCCTCCTTTTATTTTTCATTTTGACACAGGATCTCAGTTGCCTTGGCTGGCCTTGAACTTGTAGACTTCCTGCCTCAATCTCATGTGGCACTAGGACTGTAGACCCTCTTTATAGGCCTGGCTCCAACAGTGCCATTTCCTTCTGCATTGTAAAGAAGCTGAGTTGATTGACATGTTGAGGTTTTTTGTTTTGTTTTTTTTTTTTTTAAACTTTTATTTGCTCCTGATGGCTTGCTCAGATTGCTATTTTTTAACATCCAGGATGCAGGGCTGGCAACACTCACAGTGAGCTGGGTCCTCCCACATGAATGCCAAAAGCAGAGCGGTGTACCATAGACTTGCCCACAGGACAAAACACTAGGGACATTTTCCCTAGTGAAGTACTTTCTTTCAAAATGAGTCTAATGTCTATCCTGTGTCAAGCCAACACAATTTGTTGAGACTACTTGTCAGAATCATTAAGCTTTCTCTTTTTAGAATATGCCAGGACAGTGTAGGGAGAGAGGTGTGGGGGTGATGTTAACAGCCCTTTATGTGCATTTGGACATTTACTCTTCCACTTCTGTTTGAACAGAATCTGGCCTCGACTTCACTTTTCTATGTCAAGGATGCCCTCTGATTTGCTGACTCTTGAACTTTTAATGTCCTGTTGAGAAATAGCAGTCACCAAGGACTAAGACCCACAGAAGTGATGGAGAGGTTTAATTGCCTTTACATATTTGTGATGCACCCAGCTTGTCTGCACTGCACTCCTCAGAAGATGACCTCCAGTTTCTAATGCCCCAGCCACAGCACTCCAGCTGCTCCTCGAGTGTTTCTTCTTTTAGTCTTTCTCAGGTCTGTTAAATCAGTTAGTACTCTTACGTCTGCTTTGTAGCTTCACTGAATTCTCATTTCTCTAGAGCTCTGTGTGGTTATGCTTAAAATAATCTTTTTATGATAGTTTTAATAGAGGCTCGGAGTGAGAAAAATTCAAATCCATGGCCACCAAAGCTAACCAAGAGGGTGATTCCATATTTTTAAGCTGTAGGTTAGATCCATTAACTAATAATACTTTCCATTTCTGAAACAAGATTTCACTTTCTTTCCTGTGGTAAAGCCATTTCTGTCCCTTTGATTCTATTATACTACTAACAAAGGAAATGTTTTGTTTTTGTTTTTGTTTCCACCCCTCCCACCCCCCAGGGAGGTGGCTGAGGAAGTAGTTTAGGGGTAGAGTGCTCACCTAGAATGTTGGGTTCAATCTCTAGCACTACATAAACCAGGTGTAGTGGAGCAGGCCTATAATCCCAGCACTCTGGAGGTGGCCGAAAGATAACGCAGGGCTCAGATCCAACATCCTTTACATAGGGAGTTTGGGGACAGCTTTAGCTACAGATGACCCTGTTGCAAGCAAAACAAAATAAAGAAGATTAGAGGAGATGATGTATTTTCACACAGGCGATAACGTCTGTTCCTTTAAGAGATTGTTCCATTGGTATATCACATCTCATTATAACTTGATTCCCTGGGTGGGAACTCATCAGCAGTATCGTCTTTCGAGGTGGTACCTATTCCATGGAAGGACCTTTGTACTAGTTCATTCCTGGGAGTAACCCCACAGGTGCACCTGAAAACTTGTCTGTGGCAGCAGCAGGAGGGAGCTGGGAGTAAGCAAGAATGTGTGATTCTGTGATTGCAATGAGAGAGTGAAAATATTTGCTCATGTGCTCGCTGCTTGTTAGTCCCACAAGTTCGTGTATCGATTCTCATTAATTTGAACGAGAGAGTTTGCTTTAATTTTGTTTGGAACCATGTTGAAGTTCAAACTGAAGGGCACTCACGCTGGTTTTTCAAATCTCCTAGAAGGCCAGAGATAGCCATGTTCCAGCAATCACAGAGCATATTGAGCAACTATTTCCAAGAGCTGAGCTCAAGTCCTTGAAGCTGCCGTGCAGCTGGACACAACCTTGAGAACTTGAGGCAAAATTTCATCACAGCAAAATCCCAGGATATTTGAGTCTGTGCCTCTTGAGATGCTGTTATTACAAAACATTCCTCCACATTCCAAATGTCTATGTTAAAAGTCTAACACAATTATTAGATGATTCAAGAGACCTTATACATGGGAATCGCAAAAAAAAAAAAAAAAAAAAACCAAAGCAAACAAAAAACCCAAACAACTATGCAAATAGAATTTTTTTTTTTTTATCAAATCTCTTTGTTAAATGACCTGCTCTGTCTTTAGGCTGAGTCAGGATCTCTGATAATCATGGGAGAGCTCTGTTAGTCAATCATGTGTGATGTCTTGTCAGTTGATTCCACAGGGTCAGGCAGTCCCTGTTAGCTACATGTGGAGTGATCTCATTCGTACAGATAGGCTCCTACTGTCATAGAAAATAACCAGGACTATGTGGTTCTCTCACAGAGAAATACCATGTATTTTCATGACTGCTGTTGTTGGGACATTACCTATAAGATGGAAAGGCAATTAACACTCTGGGGTGAGCACAGTAAACATCACCAGAGATCATAGTTTTCAATCATTACATCTCCCTTGATTCTAGTGAACAGTAATGCTCAAAATAATTGTTCCTTCCTTCAAAAGAGAACATTAATGCACTCATGCATTCGTTCAAAAAATCTGCTATGCCTCTGCATGTTAGACCCTGTTTAGAGAATGAGATGCAGAGAAAATCTGGCCTTCCTGAACATTACATCCTAGAGGAAGGGACTGACGGTAAACAGTATAAAATAAAGATGATACAGGGATATTAGCTAGCTAGGAAAGAGAACGCCAGAGTGAGAATATGTAAAACTAGTAAAGCCTGTAATCTTGCACAAAGTGCCAAGGGAAGCTCCTGCTAAAAAATGACTTTGGAGAAAAGAGGTAAAAAGATCGAGAGGGTTTGCCTGGCTGTGGAAAGGAATCCTTAGCAAAGGTCACAGGGAGTAAGAAGGCCCTGAGGTGAGAATGTTGTTTGACATTTTTGAGAAAAAGGCAGAAGTCAGAGCTCTCTAGTGGAGTGAGTAGAGGCCAGAGACTCAGGAGAGGTCAGTGGGATTAGAAACATGGATCTGAAAAGCCCTTCAGGCCACACAGAAGATGCCGGCTTCCCTTATGTATATGGAAGTACTGAAATCTTTCTTTTTGCTCTTGACCTTTCCCCTGGCAACAGAGTCAGTTCTGTAGTCTGGGTTAAACTAGAAATGGGAGGAGAAGGAAATAGGTTTCTTTCCTCTCCTTCCTTCCTTCCTTCCTTCCTTCCTTCCTTCCTTCCTTCCTTCCTTCCTTCCTTCCTTTCTTTCCTTCTTTCTTTCTTTCTTTCTTTCTTTCTTTCTTTCTTTCTTTCTTTCTTTCTTTCTTTCTTTCTTTCTTTTCTTCTTTCTTGTTTTGTTTTTAGACAGATCTCACCATGTAGTTGGTCTAGACTGGCTTCAAGTGTGCAACTCTTGTGCCTCATTGATTACAGGCATATCACACTATACTCACTCTAGGCTTTAAAACATCTTTCCCTCTCGCTCCCAGGTTCCCTCCCTTACTCCCCTTCTTGCTCTCTCCCTCTGTGTGTTGGTACTGCTGTTGCTGTAGTACTGTGGGGCTGGAACCCAAGGCTTTGGGCATGCCAGGTGACCAAATGTTGAGGAGTATCCAGAACCCGTTGTTTATCTGGATCTCTCTCTCTCTCTCTCTCTCTCTCTCTCTCTCTCTCTCTCTTCAAGACAGGGTTTCTCTGTGTAGCCCTGGCTGTCCTGAAACTCACTCTGTAGACCAGGCTGTCCTCGAATTTAGAGATCTGCTTGCCTCTGCCTACCAGAGTGCTGGGAAAGAAACGTCATTAACTTTCATATGGTGAAGACATTGCTGATTGGAAAATAGTTTTATCCATTCATTTATGAAATATATTTGCTTCCTATCTACAACGTGACAGGGACGTTTCTAGGTGCTGGAAGGAAAATGGTAGACAAAGTAAAGGCTTTACCCTCATAAGATTTATACTGATAAATTAGTGATTAGCCAAGCAAACTATGAATAGATTTGAACCACATTTCATCAATGTTTGATTAATTAATAAACCTAGATCACATAAATTATAGCACCTAATTCATTTATAAATCCACTAATGTTAAGAGTTAGCCTATGAACCAAGCCACTGGCTCTTTGTTTTTGTAAATAAACCTTCATTGGCACAAAACCACATGCCATTTGTTTATATATTATCTATAATCATTTTTTATTTCCAAACCAAGAGGTGGATAGCTGTAGTGACTACTGTGTGGCCTGAAATAAATAAAATATTGCTCTGTATGACACTTCGGGTCCTTAAAAAAAAAAAAAAGGAAACATGTTTCAGCCAGAGGTGAGCAGGAGGGACCACAAAGCCTAATGAGGTAGCAAATATAAGCAGACTACAGTGATATGTGTGGAACTGTCATAATGAAACTCATGATTTTGTATGGTAACCAGAAATAATCATTAAAAAAAAATGCTGTCAGGTGTGGTAGCTTATGCCTGTACTCCTAGCACTTGGGTGGCGCAAGCTTGAGGGTTGTGAGTTAAGAGGCCAACCTGGATTACACAATAAGTTGCTGTCAGAAAGAAAAGTGATGGTAAAGAAGAGGGGAGTGGGAGAGAGAAGAAAGAGAAAGAACATAAAGAAATCTATATAAATAATTTTATAAAAATGATATCATTGTTCTTGTTCCTAAACTACATGTGGTTATTTCTCTTTCATTTGATGTCTTTTACCTTTTTATTTTATTTTGTTTTTGTTTGAGACAGACTCTTTGTATGTATCTCTCTCTAGATTCAAATTGTCTGTGTCTCTTAGAGAGGTCTCAAGCTCAAGGCAATCCTCCTGCCTAAGCTTCCTGGGTGCTTAATTAATTACAGGGTGAATTAATGTACTCAGCTTACTAGATGGTTTCAATAAATTTTAGTGAAAGCCATTTTTCTTTATTTGTGTATTGAGAGTCCAATTAAGGGTCTTCTGCTTAACAGGCAAATGTACCTACGTGCTACACTTCTAGCTCCAATTTAAGCAATTTCTGACAAGGTAAAGGAATATATATATATATATATATATATATATATATATATATATATATATATATATATATATATATATAATATATCCTATGTTCTGTCTGCAGGTACCAGATCTCATTATAGATGGTTGTCAGCCACCATGTGGTTGCTGGGAATTGAACTCAGGATCTCTGGAAGAACAGCCAGTATTCTTAACCTCTGAGCTATCTCTTCAGCCCCAGGAAAATATACTTTGAGAACAGAAGCTGAGCATACCTTCAATAAGAGCCATTGCATCGGATGCCAGTCTTTCTGCTCACTAGAACCCTCATCTCTAGCTTCTGGGTGTGAACGGTGTTTCATGTTAGTATGTCCTTTTTAGGTCTATTATTGCTTTCTGTTGCACAATACTCGTCTCCCACTGCCCATAGTTATATTCTTCTCACCCAAATAACTTTATTTTCCTCATCTCCCCACATTATATTGCACAAATGAGGAAGATGGCCTGACAGTCTATTCAGAGGGCCATGGTATGGATTCTGCTGTATTGGTTAGCTCTATATTGCTATGATAAAACATTACAACCAAAGCAACTTGGATATACACATTCCAGAGGGACAAGAGTCTATCATGGTGAAGAAGCATGGCACCAGTCGACAGATGTGATGGCTGGAGCAGAAGCTGAGGGTTCTCACATCTGAACTGAAAGCAGGAAGCAGAAAGAGTAAATTAGGAAGGACAGGGGACTAAAACCCCGAAGCTTGTACGCAGTGACACACTTCTAAGCAAGGCCACATCTTCCAAGCCTCTGAAACAGCACTGCCTACTGGGGACCAAGTAGTCAAACAACAGAGACCATGTGGGAGATTCTCATTCACACCTCAAACTACACCTCATTTTAATACGGTCATGGAGGAGAGAGACTAAACACAACTGAATCCAGTGAGAGTCAGTAGGGATTTATAGAGAAAAATCAAGGTAGACAGCTGTGTGTGGAGGGGTACCAAAGGAAACATTGAGGATAAGGTATTTACAGGTGCAGGCTTGACAGGGTCAAGGTGAAGCCAGCCCAGAATGACAAAACATTAGGAGTAGCCAAAGGCCAAAGGTAGGGACTTACACTGAATGGATTTTGCAGGATTTCTGTCCACACTACCCAAAAGGATGAAAAGTTCATGGTCACCCTAGTCAGAATGGAATCAGAAGACAGACCATAAATCTTGTGCAAAGAAAATGTCACTGTCAATACTATTCTATAGTATTTGAGAACAATTAACAAAACCTTAGCATTTCCATGCACATCTGCCCCTTTCTGTCTCACGAAGTGAACTTCTGATCACCCTCAATTTTTTTTATCCTTTCATTTTATTCCCCATGGTATAGTGTCTCATGATCACAGCATTTCCTCTAATTCCCATATATTAGTTCTAGCACCCATCATTTTGGTGATACCACACGAATGTTCCCAGTATGTGATTAGGGAATAGAGGGTGGGAGGAGGCTCTTCTAAGATTACAAAGCCTTGTTTTCCCATCTGCCTGACTCGGCAAACTTTCAGTCCACATTTGAAACCATTTAATCCCTATCTGTACACTCGACTCAAACTCCCAGACCAATCTCCCACAAATAGGAGGAATTTGGGAAAAATTGACCAACAATGTCATATCAGGTCAACCTACTCTTTGTTCTTTAACTTTGTACAATAGACAAACATATAATTATTCATATGACTGAACTTGTGCCAGAAAATTGCTCTCCTTAGTTTCCAGTAAGTACCATTAAAATCTACTATGAATGTTTCTATGCATCATCTATGTATGTGTGCACACATATGTATGTATGTATGTGTCTATCCATCTACCTATGTATTCATCGATCTATCACCCATCATGATCTGTTCTTGGGTCTCAGCTTCCTAAAATTTAGAGTTGGTGGTAAAAGATGTCTTTGTTATTTAGCTCTTGTCATTGACTCACTTGGTAGCTGAGACTATCATCTTTGAAGTTAATTCTTGGATGCTCTTACAACTTGACCCAAATGAGAGGAACTTTTCTGGAGCATTAAAAATAGATTTTCTAGCCAGTTCACATTTGTGATCTCAGAAGAGGGTGGCCGAGGCTGGGGAACTAGACTGGATTAAAATCTAGTTTATGCACATGCATAGCTCCAGACCAATCTTCCTGGGCTGCGTACTATAGTCCTATCTCAAATGTTTTTCTCCTCTATTCCTACCCCATTGGAGTAAGTAACACATGAACCAGGATTTAGAACTAGTCTGACTCACATAAGGCAGGCATACCTCTTTCCATGTAGCTGTAAGGTTTTGTAGAAAGTAGTGACCTTGAATTCTTTTCTCTCCTCACTGAACTTGCAAGCATGGGTACAGAAAAACAATAACAACTACCACCACAACAATAATACCAACAAAAAGACTAGACAAACATACAATTTATGGGATAGATAATATTTTCTTGGTAGAATTGAGTTAGGGTCTCATTATGTAGCCTGGGCTGGTCTTGAATGGTTTTTAATTTTTCTAAAATTATTTTTATTTAAATGTTTTTAAGACAGGGTCTCACTATGTAGCCCTGGTTGGCCTTTAACTCGCAGAGATCCTCCTTCCTCTGCTGAGGGCTGTGATTAAAGGTGTTGACCTGCACGCAGGTGCTGACTTTGAACTTTTGCCCATCCTTTCTCCCACCTCCGCAGTGCTGGGTATGCCGCCACACCTGGTTCAGTGTAATCAATGTTTTAGTTTTTGAGAGCAGGTCTTGCTACACAGTCTGGTACTTGCTGTATAATTTGCGCTGCCCTCCAACTCAGTAGGATCTTCTTGTCTTACCCTCTCCTAGTCCTGGGATTACAGGCATGGGCTACTATATTTGGTCTATATTTAAGTCTAAAGTCAGGTACTTCAAGTGAGCACTGACCACTGTTGGGCAATACTGTTTTATTTCTTGAGCAAGTTTGTCCCATTTCTCTTCGTTATGGAGAGTTCAAATCTCCAGACAAGTTCATCTGACTTTAGGCTTCCACAGCATCCCATCCCCTTACCCCACACCTCACATCTGCAGGACATTCTGATGTAGGAAGACTCCTGCTCCAAGTTCAAGTATCAAATTCACTCACTTCCAGGTGACTCTACTACTCCATACTTTCTTCAGTTGTCAATGAGGGTGGGGGCTACAGCTGGGATACAAAGGGAATAAGTTGTAATAAATAAAAAAATTATATTTAAAAAAAGATCTTTCCTGGTTAGTGGCTTCCCCATCTCTGCCTTTGGCCCTAAGAAGTAGTTTTCCTTTCCTGCTTCTAACTTTACCCATTCAAGTGTGTGTGTGTGTGTGTGTGTGTGTGTGTGTGTGTGTGTGTGTGGTTGTTTTCTCACTGGATTTATATGTAATATTAAGAAAGCTAATAAATGACAAACACACACAGCAAACAGCCCTCCCTGGATTGCAAGTCTCTTCAGCTCCTGACTGTTGTCTTTCTTTTTACAGACCAAAAATTACCTATCATTGTTTGTCGTTGCTTCCTAACTTCCTGCTATTAATAGTTTGCTGGTCACACAATCTACTTCCTTCTCAAGGACTGCCCTGTTTCCAGTAAGATCTTCACATCCATGCCCTCAGGGTGAGCCCTGGACCTCTTCTCTCGACCCTTGAAAGAATTTGACATGTTATCACTCCCTCCTTCTGAAAAACATTCTCTCTAATTGATGCCTTACAAAGTGCACTCTGGAGGTTTTGATTCTCAGGCATTTTGATTCAGATTCCTTGGTTGGTTTTTCCATCTCAGCCTTCACTCCTATTGTATTCAGAATAGGTAGGTAATTTTATTTTATTTTTTATCAGTCTCTCAATTTGCTAAGTTATCTACTGCCATTTGAATTATTTGTATAATGGTAAAATTGCAAGCAACATTTACACAAACCTTTTTAAGACAGTGTCTTGTTTTTGAAGCAATTCAGATCATCAGCTTTATTTTAATGGAGTTACAGATAGCTGTGAGCTGTCATGTGGCTGCTGAGACTCAAGCCTGGGTCCTCTGGAAGAGTAGCCAGTGCTCTTAACCACTGTTTCAATTTCTCTAGTCTCAAATGGGATTATTTTTTGATGGGAAGCAGCCCTTAGGATGGTGTGTGATATGAATTTATATCTGGATCCAACCATGTAATGAAAATAATTGGAGGAAAAAATGCATCTGAGCAGAATATAGATCTGTTTTTCTTGTCAACATTCCCCAAATAATGCAGCATAACAATGTTGCAACCCGCGTGGTCGTCTTGCCAGCAAGAACGCACACGGACAACAGGATTCTTCTGCAGCAAGCTTTATTGTAGTCAAGTGATGAGAGGAGGAAGACCCCGAGCCCAGGAATGGCACTGCTTATATACACCCTAAGGCGGCGTGTGGTCTATGATTGGCTGCTTACTCATTACCTCACAAGACGCCCTGGGCTGGGCCAAGACTTGGCGTGCTTTTGCCCTTGCCCATGCGTAATATTACTTGTCTTCCAGGGTCTTCCAGGGTCAGAGCCGGATGTCGGCGCCATCTTGTAATGGCGTTTTGCCCGGGCATGCCCAAGCGGCTCTCCACATAACAACTCTTCAGGTGGCATTTGCATTGTGTTAATATAAAAGTAATTTTGAGAGGATATTAAGGCCTATTCTATACAGGATCCCAAAGCATCCTAGGGTCTGTTATTCTTAGGGGTCCTAGATCCTTGTACCTATGGATACTGAGTAGCAACTTGTCTCAAATACCTGTCCTGTTCATTGAGAGTACATGGAAGTCCAACTTGATTGCTCTGCTCTTTACTTTGCATTAAATTTAACAACAGAGCTTATGTTTGTTTATTTATTTGTCTGTTTTTATTTGCTTGTTTATTGGCTATGTTCATACAGGGTCTCAACTGTAGTCCTGATTTTCTGGATTTGACATTGTAAAAATTTCTGGATTTTTCTGGATTTTACTATGTAGCTCAGGTTAGCACAGAATTTTTGGCAATTCTCCTGCTTCAACCTCCATTGTGCTGGGATTACAGATGTGACCTTGGGCCCCAATACTGTTTATGATAAGAAACAACTTGGTTAAATTGAGATGTGCTATTTAAAGAGGATGGGTCTGTTTAAACTGTGTTAGAATAAATTGCTTCCCACAAGAACAGCTTTAGACTCTGTACACTGGGCACAAGTTCAAGGGCTGTCAGGGATTCATAGAGAAACTCTATCTCAATAAAATAAAATCAATTCCATACAAAGTAAGGGAATTGATGGAAAGCCAGGTAAAGCCTCCTCATAGCTCTCTGTCTTTTGAGCAAGTAATAAACCCATAACTTTCATGAGGCTTTCCGAACTTTTGGGGATGCTCTAGAAACCTAGAACAATTCTCAAATCTGTTAAGACAAAAATTCCAGAACATTCTTTCTCGGCACCTGCTACCACCTGAGAAGCGGTCATGTCTTCTGTTCCAGAGCTTTCAATGCAACTCCTGTGCACGGTTCATTTTGCGTTGTACTTTCCACCTTAGGTGTCTGTTTTCTTCTATTCTTGTAAGCTAGAAAGGTAGGAAGTAAGGAAGGGAGAAGAAGAGAGAGAAAGGATTGCATCCACCTTTAAATTCCTAGATAACTATTTAATTCAGTGCGTAGATTTCAGGAGGGATTGAGTGCCGACAATGGAGGAACACATCACCTCAGTGGTGTGGCCACTGGGAAGTTGCTGTGCTCCCGTAAACAATCTTTCACCCATGTTTCCATTTCTAACTCCAATTAAATATGAGTCACAGAAAGGGGATGAATAAACAAGGTGAAGACACCTTTAATAATTTTCATCCATCACCTTTCCCTGAACCCTACTAAGGCCTGTCTTCTGGAAGATCTAACACTAATTGTCCATCTCATCTGCAGATCTAAGGTATTCCTGCTTTAAATAAGTGGCTCTCAGGAAACTGATTTGACCATTTCATAGGTTTTACTAAATCTTAGGTTGGTTTTGCTAAAATTTATATCGTGTCCTCTTCAGGCTCTCAAACTAGGTGCCCATGACCCATATGAACCATGTTTTTCTGTACACGAAGACACCTATCTTCTTGTATTATCAGTTTGAGTCACTTTATTATTTGAGAGATAATATTTATATTTAAACAGAGACATACACTCAAAGGCAATATTTGGAATAATTAAAAAAAGATTTCAAAGCATAAAATTTCAAAGCAATGCTGAGGTGGGATCTGCTAGACATTCACATGAAACTAACTCTAATGCATATAGGCTTCTGATGCCTGTGTGCGTGTTAGAGGATGTGTTTTCCATAAAAATCCACAGCAAGTATTTTAAAATTTTAATGTTAAAATGAAAAAAATAGAAACAAAGAAATCACAAACTGTCTTCAGAGTTCATTTTACTAGATGTGGCATTAAAAAAAAATCAAGTGATAGCAGCTTTAGTAAGGAAGGTAAAATTGTTAAATTGTCCTTTCAGGCAACTGTAATCGATCCAAATCCTCTCCACCTTCCTGAATCACTTGCAGCAGGACATGGGAGCAGTCTCTCACATGGTAAGCTAGAAATAGCTCCCAGTGTGTGTAGATTTAAGACAATAAGATTTGAATATTACATATTAGTGAGTGAGTAAAACCCACACAGCGTCACAAAATGAGTAGCTACAATCTAGTTTAAGGAATTTCCATGAAGGCTCTAAAAGCACCTTTGAGAATTTATAAGTACGTTTCTGTGTTTTGTGTCATTGCCAACCACAGCAAAGATCTCATGTAGTCTCCCTTTACCAAGAAATGCTAAAGCCCTGATTTTGAAAGCTTAATTTTCTATGAAGACCTCAATAGGCAAAAAGTTTCAACGCACAGATAGTAAAAGAGGTCATTTTCTTCTGTGTGTAACTATCTGCTCTTTAGTCCCCGGGACAGTAGGCTTTTAGGTACAGTCAAGTCTTTGAATGAAGATGTTTATGAAAGGTCAGTTGAAGCCATAGAGCACTAAATGGCTAAACATTCTGCATTTAGTCTTTTATTTTGTATTCATTAAATAATAAACCTAAGGACCATCTCCAAAGCCATTCTACTTTAAATAGGCTGTGATAATATAATAAACAAGACTCTGGAATGAAGTCTTCCAAATGCAATTCAGGGCAATAGGAAATATCTTTTGTGTCTAAGTTTTTTCAGCAAAGTTTATATCATATATTGCAAATAAATTTATTCAAGGAGAATGTATCTTAGGTAAGGCAGTTCAAAACAAACTGCTATGGGCAGATGGCAATGGTGGAGAGTGCCTTTCAGTGAACCAGGGGAAGGGGAGGGGGGAGGAGAGGGGAGAGTGGGACTGAGGGGAGTTGAGGGAGGGGGCTTCAATCAGGATATATAATGAATAAATTGTGAAAAAAAAATTTAAAATCTATACTGATAGAATGAAAACCAGAGTTGAAAACAAAGGAAGTGTTGTCTTAGATTCTAGATTTCTTCAACGAAGTAGAGCAAAAGTGTTAGAAAAAACACTCTGCTCACTGTTGGCCAACACAAGTTACTGATTTCCTTGAAGGGAGCTGTGTATTCTTGCTATTTTTGTGTCTAGACATCCAAATTCTCTACTGCAATTCAAAGAATGTGAAGCCAACGCTGATGACATAGCAATGAGGAAAAACAAATGCAATAAGTTTTCAAATAATTCTCTTTGAAAATCATTTTAAAAGGTTAAGAATTATTTCAATAAAAGGTACACATATTTTCTAAACAGTGTGTCTGAGGTATTTTAAAAATAAAACAATTACAATCTACAATCTAAGTGCCTTAGAGGATTTTATTTAAATCATTTAAAATGCTTGTACACATTCAAAATGATTGTCTGACTGAATAATGACACAGAAACAGTTAATTCCTTTGCATCGGCAGTGGGCTCTAGATGGTTCATTTGAGTTTTGTAGATGAAAGCAATGATTCTAAGAAACATCAGTGAGAAATAATAGCAAGATGAAAACAGAAATTTACTAGCCCAGCAAGAGCAGTGTATTTAGGAAAGAAGATTTGAAATTGTGCTTACAGAACAGGTGACATGGAGTAGAAAGCTGACAATGAAAACATATTCTATTAACTTCCAGAATGATATACATAGATCTGGATTTTTTTTTTTTCGGCAGTGATCCTGTGGGTTTCCTCTATATTGCTTGGATCAAATAGTACAATATGGACAACTGACTGTGAGAATGAGACCTTAGTCCAAGTTCTGAGGAGCAGCCTGGCAAACAAACTTAGATGTAGATCCATTCTTAGGATGTCATCATGTTCTTTGGTGTATGTGTTCCTTGTGACTTTTTCTCTCGAAGTCATTGGTCATATACACTGAATCTTCTCTATCCTTAGAGTTTACTTCGTGGAAAGAAATGATAAGGAAACATTTTTCTCCTTTTATATGTTTCCTGAATCTCCCTGAGTCTTCAGTGGAGAACTATGTTAGAGTTACTGAGGAGGTAGGAAGCAGTAGCTGCTAATAGCATGGTAGTTTCAGCAAACAGCAGGACTTTCCAAATTCTAGGGTATCTCCCAACCAATGACTACATTTCATTGATTCTTACAGTAAATGTTTTGATGTATAAAAGTTCTTATTTGGAGGAGTCATTGAATTTTTTTCTTTCCATTTCTCATCGAACCTCAAGTATGAGGAATTTGAGCTTCTCTGATCGCCTCTGCCCTCCACTCCTGAAGAAGCAGCCTGACAGATATAAGCATTCTAGAGACAAGTATTCAAAATCACCATCACTCAGGTTTGGGAATTTAAGGTAACACACAATATGTATAGCTTTAAGGGCCAGGAAACTCACAAAATGTCCATCAGTATTACTTTTAAATGCTAATGAAATATCTGCCACATGGAAATCTTTGTTTTTGTTGTTGTTTTGGTTTGCTTGTTTGAGACCAGGGTTCTCTGTGTAGCCCTGGCTGTCCAGGAACTCACTTTGTAGACCAAGCTAGCCTTAAACTCAGAGATCTGCCTACCTCTGCCTCTCAAGTGCTGGGATTAAAGGTATGTACCAGCATGCCTAATTGGAAATATATATATATATTTTTTAAATAACTTTTAGGTGTACAGATTTTAGTATGTTTATCCTATATTATATGACTAATATCCACTTATAAGTGAGTATATACCATGTGTGTCTTTCTGCTTCTGGGATACCTCACTCAGAATGATATTTTTTAGTTCCCACCGTTTGCCTGCAAATTTAATGATTTCCTTGGTTTTAATTGCTGAGTAGCATTCCATTGTGTAAATGTACCTCAATTTCTGTATTCATTCCTCTGTTGAGAGGCATCTGGGATACAAAGTGAATAAATTGTAATGAATAAAAAAAATAAAAGCTGTTGTTATTTAAAACTATTAAACTCACATAAATGCAGAGGATAAGATTTTTAAAAAAGTTCTGTGTGTTTACCACTTTGCTCAATCAATGCCTCATTTCCCATTTTTTCAGCATGTGTTTAACATGCATCTTCTAAATATAAGGATACTTTAAAAATAACCATTATCACACTGAGAAACCTGGAATTAGTTCAAGGGGAAATGTTTAAAGAGTGTGCACTTTAGATATTTCATTTGGCGTGGCAGAACTATGCCCAGAGAAAAACATGAAGCTGAAATAAGCCAGTCCTCTCATGCTTTCCCAGGAGCTCAGCCCAGCTTCGTGAAGAAACAAACCAGGACACTCCAGTAAAACTGTCCTTCCCTTTTTGGTCCTTTATGGGGTTCCAGGTATATGAATGCAGATGTGGGAGAGATTGTGTATAACTCACTCTCTTGGGACCGGTACATTGAGCATTCATGTTTCACAGGAAGGTTAATGGTGAAACAGAGCTCTGGGAGGCAAATCAAAGAGACTGTGGTGAATGAAAAAAGTAGGATACCCTTGCCAGCAAACCCTAATATGGAGTTAACACTCTTAAGCCCAACCCCAACTCAAGATTGTTGTTTTTAGAAAACAGAATCCCACATTAGAATATGGAATAAATGTATATGGCTAGAGGCTTTGTAGCTTCTGAGTCCAGAGAAAGTGATGGGATACTTAGAAAGTCTTAGAAACTGTGCGGTTGATGAGGTTATATTTTTTTTATATATTTGATCAAACATAGTTCTAGATGATGCTGTGACTTTTTTTTTTTTTTTTTTAAAGCTGTGATTAGTAGTTAAATCAGAAGAATTTGAGTAAGATTACCCTTTACGGTAATCTTGGAGCCTTAGAGGAGAGATTTTTGTTGACATTTGAACCTACAGCTTCAGGTCTTGCCTGGGTTCCAGCTCACTGGCGTACCTGAAGATTGTTTGCCTTCACAGCTACATGGATAAATTTTTTTTTTTTTTTTTACCGTTGCTTTGTTTTGAGAAAGGATCCTCATGTAATCGAGGCTGATCTTGGACCTGATGTATAGCAGATGGTGACTTTGAAATACTGATCCTCCTACCTCCATCTTTCAAGTTCTGAGATTACAGGCATGCGCCACTTCATATGGCTATAACATGGCTAAGTTTCCTGAGATCAATGAGCACACATGCACACGAATCCTACAGTTTATGTTTCTCTGTGGCAGGGATAAGGAATTCCTTTTGTGATTTAGACCACCCATTCAATCAAGCGTTCAAAAAAAAAAAAAATCTAATTTCAATTGACCTTGGATTTAGAGCTAGTTTCTTCAAAATTTCTACCATTGTTCAAAATTATATTAAAGGTCAAACGGTTCAAAAATCTTTATGGATAACCTGAAGAGAACCCAAGTTTAGCATTATACATTTTTTTACATAGGAAGAGATGAAACTAAAACACGTAACTAGCTATTGGGTAGTACCAATTAGCCAGTACAGGAACTCATCGCCACCGCATGCTCTGTGACTAACTTTACAGGCTTTAATGTAGTAACCAAACGCTTAGATATTTTTGGTGATAAAAAAATCATTATGCATGGAAATTTCTGCACGACTAGTTGCCATCTTTGTTAGAAAATGTTTGCCTTGTGCGTGTATCTGGGAAATGTATGGTTTGTTGAGAAATGATCTCAAGGCCTTGCACATGCTAAGCAAACCACCTACTCTTTCAGTTGGATCTTATCACAGACTTTATGTGCCATAGCCATACATTCACTATCTCCCCATTAAACACTTGATGCCATTTGACTGCAAGGCAGAAAAGCTTGTCATGTTTCCAGATTTCTTTCTTTCTGATTGTTTTATACTGGTATTTACAGCTGAGCTGTCTGGTGGTCAGCTCCACCAACTATTTCAAAATCTTGACCCAAATTTTACATGTCCAGAGAACATATGGCATCACCATGTATCATAAATTCAGTCTTTTAAAGAAGCATGATAGGAAATCAATCTCTTTCTGTTTTTTTTTTTTTAAACACAATCAGTGCAGAGTAGAAGAAGATGGTGTTGGGGCTAGAGTTATCCAGTGTAGCATTGAGAAACTTTCGTCCTCACTGCCAAAACCTATTGCTAGAACAAAAAGGACAGATGGTGAAAAGAGATTATTCAATCTGGCAGTTACCAGTGATACCAGAGGCAGCTGTTGTAGCTATACAGTTGGAAGACACATCAGGCTTGGAGATGTGAAGGGATTGGTACCGCAGATTCAGAGGCTAAATATGGAGCTTCTGTTACCAGAAGCTCAAACCTTCCAGAGAACTGGCTGGTGGGCGAGGCTGTACATTCTAGAGAAAGAGTGAATAACTAACTGCAGGCATTCAGGGTTGGGAAAAGCAGCAGGGACTGCAGGAAGACGAGGCAAGAGTGTGAGACGTGCTGAGAAGGGCTAACGTGCTTTCCACAGACTGAGTCATAAGGGCAAGGCAGGCAGCATGAGTTGATTCTGGGTCACATGCAGGTAGAGACGAGGAAGAGAGAGACTTGAGTGACTAAATGGGGTCAGAAGGACATCAATACAGGACAATGAAGCAACAAGAATGGTGTGATATCATTGCTATTGCCTCAGCATATTTTGAAATGCATTGAGATGTAGCTTAGGCTAGGAGAAGCAGGAGATTATTTTCTTATCATTCTGGAAGCTACAGGTCCAAAGTCCAGCTGTTGATCAGGTTTGTTTCTTTTGAGGCTTTTGATCCTTGGCTTGTTGATAACTAATGCAAGATCTACTTGCTCTTGTGTGTCTACATCTCTGTCTCTTTTTCTTTATTAACTTATTTATTTACCTATTTATTATTTATTTACTTTCTGAACCAGGGTATCTTTACAAAATTCTGGCTGGACTGGAACTTGCTATGTAAACCAGACTGACCTCAAATTTATAGAGCTCCACCTGCCTCTGCCTTTCCATCACTAAAATTAAAGGCATATGCCACCTTGTCCAGCTCCCATCTCTTCTTGTAATAACACAAGTCATGTGATCAGGCCCTACCCATTTGGCTTCATTTGCCTTCCTTATCTCTTAAGGCTTTCTCAGCAAAGTCACATTTTGAGGTACTAGGGGTTTAGATTTTGACATACAGATTTTCCAGGGACATAGTTCAGTTTATAAGAAGAAGAATGCAGTCAACAACAGACAAAGAAAAAAATCTATTTCTTATCTATTTTGTCTTTTTTTTTTTTTAAAGTTGTGAGAGCGGAGTTTCTCAAAGGTCACTATATTTGTGACAGGTAGAATAGTGATCCCCAAAGATGTGTACACCCTCATCTTCAGACCTGTATTTTGTTTGGCAAACAAAACAAAACAAAACAAAACAGAACACGATACATGTGAACCAGGCAAGCGTCTTGAAGTTACAAGGTTCTCCTGGATAATCAGCAAGCCCAGTCTAATCAATTACAGGGGCATTTTTAAGTGAAGGAATTTTCTTGCGCTCAGCTGGAGTGATTAAAAATGCAAGGTCTTTCTTAGCTACAGAGTGAGTCTGCAGCCAACTTGGGCTGCATGAGAACATCAGCAGCGATGGCTGTGGAAGAATGGTCTGAGAATTGCAACCCTGGGGCTAAGGCATATGGCTGGCTCCTTGAAATGGGAGAAGTAAGCAAAGAATTCTGCCTGATGGTGCCAGAAAGGGAACACTGTCTGAGACACCTTCATTTGAGCCCAGTTAGGGCTATGTGGCACTTTTGACTCACACGCTGTAACAAAACACATTTCTTTTGCCTTGAGTTACTAAATTTGCAGTGATTTGTCCTAGCAGGATTCCAAAATTAATTTGGTAGGCGTAGGCATCCCTGGAAGTCTATTTTAAAACGGCCGTTCTGATTGTATTGTCTGCATTTCTGAGGAGCCCCAAAGTGATGTCAATGTGCCAGGGGTTGTGGACCACACTGTGAGCTACAAGGCTGGTGTTTAACCCTTCCCTCAATATCACTGATGAAAGGATTAAGGGGGAGGGTGTTTCTCAGACACCATTCGGATGGGTTATGTCACTTGAGTGGTCTTTTATTCACAGTCCTGTTCTTTTGCCTCTAAACACACTTAATAATAGTAACAAACCAAAACAAAACAAGCCAAGAGCCTTCCTGGGAACAGCAGCCCTCAGAGGTGCCAGTGTTTGGAATCTTTGGCTCCAGAATGTCTGTGTGTTTATGGAGCTTGTTGAGGTGGCCGGGCTGACACTTGGCTGATATAAACTGTTTCTCACTACCAACACCTTTGGGAAGAATAACTGCTGCTCAAGTTGGGCAACAGGCCCGGCTGGCTTGCTTCTTTCCCAGGGTGGGCATCTCGGCTCGTAGGTGTCAGGAACCTCATGAGAAAGATCTCAGGGCAAACGGGCCTTTTCTTGTGACAGTCAAACGGGACAGTTTCCAGGGAGAGCCTGTCTAGGTCCGTCTGCTCTGTAAACTAAGGGCTGTATATAAGCAGAGAGGGGATGGTCTTGGTGACCCGAAGGGTATGTTCCCTGTTTATCTTGCTTCCCGAGGGCACGCTGTAATTATGTGCCAGTATGCTGTTAGCTGTGTTCCCTGAGATGACGCTGGTCAGAGGCTTGGAAGAAAATTATCAGGTTATCAGGAAAGGCACAGAGCTCCGCGCTAACATGTAACAAAAACCCAAGATTGGGTTGGTCTCTATCCCTAGTCACAAACAAACAAAAATCCTCAAAACCTCAGGTGGAGATGGCTCGCCAGTTAAGAACACTGTTTGTGGAGAGGACCTTTGTTTCCAGCAGCCATATCAAGAGGCTCACAATCACGTGTAACTCCAGTACCAGGGGATCCGACTCCCTCTTCTGGCCTCTGTAGGCTTCTGTGTGCACAGCAGCACACACACACACATAAAAGCAAATAAGTAAGCCTTAAAAGAAAACATCCTCCAGGAAAATCAGAAAGGAAAGGATTCGAAGAATGTAGCAGGGCCTTGTGATGAGACATTGTCATGTTGGTGTTTACGAGGAAGAATGAAGAAAGAGACATATGACCCAAGCTATGTGCAGACCTCATACTCCACAGATCAACGAGGAGAGGATTCAGAGGCCCTTGAGCAAGGATTTTCCAACTACTCAGTAAGAATCAGAACCAGGAGCCTGCCGAACCACACATTTCCTGGCTCCTGTTCCTTGATACTTTAAAACTGTTTATTGTGGAAAATTCCAAACATTAGTACAATAGATGGAAGGCACACAAAACCTGTCCCCAGACTCAGGAATTTTCATGGTGAGCAGAATCATAGCTTCATCCACATCACCTGCCCAGTGCCTTCCTGTTCCCTTTAGGGGACTGTGTCAGAGCTCAGTCACAGGCCCGGGTGTCTCAGGCAGAGCAAGTAAGTGCTGTCACCCAGGACAGAGGGTTTCTCACATATTTGTGAACACTAAAGTCTAGGTGGCTCAGCGATATCCTTGGGCAAACAGACATAACAGACCATTTAGTCTTCGTAGCCTCCTCTGGCAGCTCAGGCTTTTACTCTGAAGGATTTTCAAGTAGTGTTGGAGTTTGGCTGAGTGGGAAGATGCAATTGAACAGCAAGGGAATTACTGGAAGTACGGTGAGGGACTGCATGGCAGGAGGACCTACATGGAAAAGCTACATGGAAAAGGTGAAGGTTGTCACTGAAGCTAGGGACTTTGTTCCTGGTGAGTCAGCATCCAGATTCTCATAGGGAAGAACTTTGTTGCCTGGTTGGAGCCATTTTTGTCTTTTGGATCAGGCACAGAGTCAGTAATTATCTCAGCTTCTACCTAAGTGGTACAGACTTATCTCTCCTGTTGGAAGCATTTTTTAATTTTATTTTCTTATTCATTCATTTCTTTGTTTGTTTGTTTGTTATTAGGTGGGGTTTTTCTGTGTAACAACCCTGGCTGTCCTGGAACTCACAGAAATCCTTCTGTGTCTGCCTCCCACGTGCTGGGATCAAAGGCATGTGCCACTGAGACAGGCTTTTATTTGTTTGTTTGTTTAAGTCAAGGTCTTCTTATACAGCTCTGGCTGGCCTTGACAGCGCAGTTATCCTCCTGCCTCAGCATTCTGAGCTGGGCTTCCAGGCCTTTGTTACAGCGCTGGAAGCATTTCCCTTCTGGTATTTACATCTTCAAATAACCAGTCTTGGCGATGGGAAACAGACTCCTAAAATCCTTGATGTGAGTTATGCTGTGTTATAGTGAGATAGATCCTACTCCCAGTCACTGGTTCTTGGAACTCTTTTCGACCTCCATAATTAATTAGACAATGTAGGGAGCAGATCTATTTGGTTGAAGTTTTGCTAATAAGCCGGACGTTCCCCTTCATCTGCTAGTCCATAGGCCTGCGCAGAAATGCAGGGAGAGAAGAGCAGTTGCTGAATTTGTTGCCTCTCACGCATCCTGTGCTTAACCACACTTGTAGTGCTGACACTTCGGAGCAGACCAGGAATCCCGAAGAGCCTTTGTCAGGGCGTTTCTCTGAAGAGCACCACTTCCTTTCTTCCTTTCAGTTTTGGCAGGGAGTTCAGATTTTGTTGTTGCAAAACCTGAAAGCAAAGCTAGGCACGGTGGGCCCTGTCTCTATTTCTAGCACTTCGGAGGGAGGCAGATTGGGAGTTTGAGCTCAGCCTAAACTAGGAAGTGAGACCTGGTCTCATAAAACCAGCCAACCAATTAACCAATGAAAACTTACGCCAAGTCCGAACCTGCCTGGTATTAAGTTTACAAAGTGCTCTGCTATCCTGCACGCACAGCAGACCCGTGGCTAGTTAGGTCTTTGTGCTTATTGCAGATGATGTTGCAAAAAGGGTTGCAGGGAAACTATTGGGCTTACTCCAAAAGAAAGAGCGCTCGTGCAACATTTAACAAAAACCGTGGTAGACCCTGCTTGATCCCCAGCACCGACCGACGACTGATGTAAAGTAGAAATCAGAAAATAAAGGAGAATTTTAATCCCGAGATGGATATTTGATAGTGTCAGAGACTGTTTTGAACTTAAAAAAAAAATATTATTTATTTGCATGGTAGGGGTGCAAATGGTTTTTGCCAAGGCTTGCCTCTGGTGGTCTGAGGTCAAGTTTCCTGAGTTTTTTTTTTTTTTTTTTTTTTTTTTTTTTTTTTTTTTTTTTTTTTTCCTACCTTGAGTGCCCTGGGGATTGAATTTAGGCCGTCGGGCTTGGTGGCATGCCCCATTGCCTGCTGAGCTGTCTGGTTAGCCCCGAAACACTTCTGATTTTCACAAAAAGGGAAGAGACAGTGCCATAGATTTGGGGGAAAGAGAGTCCAGTATTATTGCTAAGCATAGACTATGCATGGGCTCTTCCCTAAAATAGAATTATTGGTTCAAAACTGTCAGTAATACTCAGTTGTAGCAACCCTGCAATCAGGGCTGGGGCTATGCAAGCACTTGCCTACCATTTGTAGCACAAGTTTGATCTCTTACCCTTCAGAAGAACATAGCTTATTTATATGTTTTTACAACTTGGTAGGTAACATAGTCTGGTCTGGAGCTCACCATTCTCCTGCCTAAATCTCCTGAGTGTTAGGAAGAAACAAATCACGGTTAAGTAATGTTAAGGTCAGAGTGTTACTGTGTAGCCCAGCCTAGCTGGACAATAATTTTCCCCTTGACTTCTAAGAGCTAGGAATAAAGGATTTCCCTATTATGGCTTTCATCCCGGCACTTGGGAAGTGAAGGCAAGGCAGATTTCTGTGAGTCTGATGCCAGCTTGGTCTACATACTGAATTACAGGACAGGCAGGGCTATGTCCTCTCCTACCTCTCTCTCTCACACACACACACACACAACACAATTTCACTATATCCCTTATTAAATTTTTACCTAGCGATTCTGTACAATGTAATTTATTTGAAACCCATTGAGTCTAAATGACACAATACTATTGGCAGAGGATGAGAGTGTAAATCTGATTCCAAAGCGAACAATAGAACACATTATTGTTGTTGTAGCTTCAGGGATAGAGTAGAGATGGGAATTAAATCTTTGCTCATTTATTGTTATACTTGGAGACCTTAAAGGCTTCAGCTGTTTCTGCTCTGTTTACTCTTAGAGGTCTGTCAGAGGCCTGCATGTTTGGTGTGACTGCCCTTGCTGAAGCTGCAAGCAGCTTTCTTCACAGATGCTATGCTGTGCTTAAATGCCTCCTTCAAGCCTGCTCTCCATGTGCCTTGCTCATAAAGAGTTTGAAGAGTTAATAGAACCTTAACACAATCGCAGTGCCAGCCTCCCGCCCACAGACAGAAGCCAGTCTCCTGTTATTAGAGTCACCTGGACCCTGGCACACCTTACTAGTTCCTAAATGAATGCCTGCTGGAAGTTTCTGCTTCCCTATCATCCCTATTCAACAACAACAACAACAACAACATTCAGCATTCTTCGTTTACGGTTTTAAATTTGAAGCCTGTGTGTCTGGCATTCCGGAAGTGACGAATTTATTTTCTGAATTGAAGACTGAACTGTCAGGCAGACAAAGGGTTTGTGTGTGTGTGTGTGTGTGTGTGTGTGTGTGTGTGTGTGTATACATGCTTGTAATTCCAACACGGAGGAAGCTGAGGCAGGAGAATGGAGAGTCTGAGCCCAAACAGCATAGTATATTCTAAGACTGTTTAAAAACAATTTGAACTCCAGTGGCACCATATCCTCTCTCTCAGCAGCCTGCTGCCCCTCATCTGTAGCAAATTTTATCTCCAGACATTTTCTGCCCCACACACCAGTCTCCTGTCTCAATGTTTTCTGTTCCCTCTTCTGCCCGGGTGGCATGACTAGCTGGAGAGCTGAAGCCCTGGCAACTCAGCTTGGCAGCTCATGCCAATGCACACTTGTGGTGCTGAGCTACAAGAACTCCTTTTGTCTGCTTTGTCTTTTTAGTTTCTTTCCTCTTAAGTTTCAACACTTGACCTTTTTGCAGAAATTCCATCTCTCTCTCTTTTCTCTGCACATGAATATCATTATAGTACTTGTGATACTGAGAACGTTAGCTGTCCCTTGAGCCATTTCTAATCCTATTTTTTTTTCCATCTCTAGTGTAGATGATGCATTTTGACAAGTATTTAGTACTGCAATCTTACTTCCCTGGCTTAGAACATTCATGAAAACTTGCAACTAGTCACGACTCGAATTTTTCTATTACTGCAGTTATCTTCCTTCCCAGATATTTGCAGATGAACCGTACCAGGACTACAGTTAGTGCGAGGAAGCTGCTGAGGGTAGAGAGTTGGTCCCAACAGCAAACTAAATTTGCTATAGGAATTCACTGATTTAGCCTGTGCCATAGGATGCTACAGGAGAAATTTATGTAAGGAAGCAAATATTTCACAGGAACATAAATGTCTTTCTATTTTGTCATATTTATATGGACAAAAAAAGGGGAACAGTTAAAATAAAGAAACCAAGAATGCACAGTAATTAATTTTTCTTTACATTTATTACATTGTGTGTGTGTGTGTCTTATGGTGTGGAGGTCAAAGGACAATTCTCGAGAGTTGTTTCTCTCCTTCTACCATGTGGGGTTGAACACAGGCTATGAGGATTAGAAGTGGCAAATGTCTTTACTTGCTGAGCCAACTCCACAGGCTTCACACAGTAATTCCGATGCATGAAATTATTCTAGTGTCACAGTGAAAACTACCACTAGCAACTCTCAGACCTAATTATTGAATAACTTCTGGTGTTTGTCTAAGTATTGACTTGGAATATATGGAATAGATGTTTAGTATTTAGACAATTCACTTGAATATCTAGACTTACATACAGCTGCTGCTACTCCTCCTCCACCTCCTCCTCCTCCTTCTTGTTCTTCTGAGACAGAGTTTTCTGTATAACAGTTCTGGCTGTCCTGGAACTCTCTTTGTAGACCAGGCTGTACTGGAACTCACAGAGATCTGCCTGCCTCTCTGCCTCCCGAGTGCTGGGATTAAAGGTGTATTCTAGCTACATTTAGTTTTCTTTTCCTCTTCATTTTCCCCCCATTTTCAGTAGCACAGGCTAGCCACAGTTGACTGTTTTCTCAGCCTTCTGAAAGCTGAGATAGTGGGCACAGTTCCTAGTTGGCAGAAGTGTATGGGAAGGATTAGGTGTGGCCTTGTTGGAGGAGGCGTTATTGGAGGTCCCATCATTGGCCCAGCCTTTCTCTCATTGGATCAACACCATGTCTGCCTGTTTGTTGCCTTGTTTCTTACCATGATGGCCATTGATTCACCCTTTGGAACTAAGGTAAGCCCCCAATTAAATGCTTTCTTTTAGCCAGGCGTGGTGGTGCACGCTGGTAATCTTAGCACTCAAGGAGGCAGAGGCAGGCAAATCTCTGTGAGTTCAAGGCCAGCCTGGTTTACAACACAAGTCCAGGAAAGCCAAGGGGCTACACAGAAAAATCCTATTTTGAAAAACCAAACCAAAGCAAACCAAAACAATCCAAGCCAACCAATGAACCAACCAAAAAAACAAAAACAAAAGAAAAAAAAAAACCAAAACAAAAACCCCTTTCTTTTATAAGTTACCTTGGTCCTGGTGTCTTTTCACAGTAGTAGAGCTATAACTATGACACTTAATAAAGTGTCCTTATTTCCGTTCTTACTTTCCAAATCCATGGCTTTGTTCCCAGCACTGAAAAAAATATATAAGCAAAACGAAAAACGCTAGAGGTGTGGATCAAGTTTGTTGTCCTGCTTTACCCTGCAACTTCTGCAGCACGTAAAACAGGACCCCGTGTTTGATCTGCTCATGAGGATGACAGATGGGCTTGGTGGAGTAACAGCTGTAGGGGGGCAAGGCTGTTAAAGTTTACACTAACAGACCAGCTGTAAGTTGGCAATTTTATTAAATTCCATTAAATTTTGTTAACAAACCAGAGATTTCTGATAGTTAATATCACTACCTCTTCAAACTCATGCCTCTAATTTTAAGTGATATTTTTAAGCATCTAGCACCTGTATGTTTTCATTACAGATGACAATATTTAAACAGGCTAAACCTACCTAAAATCAATATTTAAATGACTTTATCAACTCTCAAAGAAAGCAAGCAAGTTGGAACTGCTAATGAAATGATATATGAGAGCTTATATGATCCCAGGTACATGTGGTCATGCAGGAAGTAGCTGGGTCATTTTGATGGTTGTGTGTTAAACATGTGTGGCACTGATTTCCAACTTGGAATAATGGGCTATAAACAGCCAGCGTATATTGGCATGTAGAGGTTTAGTTTTAGTCAGGGGCAGGAGACAGATACTTTTGGGTGAGAGTGAGAAAAATATCTTTTATATTTAACAGTGATACATAATATTTAACTTAACAACTGAATGGACACTAGCCCACTCAAGTTTGTGGCTCTGGCAGGCCTTGCCCTTCTCCCCCATATCCTCTGTTTTGCTAAAAATTGTTAGATTACATTCCTAAAGCTAGCCTCCAAGGTCTATTTCCTTGTTTTTCAACTTCATCCTCCTGAGGCTGACTACCAAGGTCCAGCTATCAAAGTATTGAAGTCTAGCAATCAAAAACCTCCTTTGGCTCACTTAATTGACACGCCCAATTAACATTAAATTAAATACCTCATTCTAACATGGCTTTTCCCCTTTTCCCTTTATAAAGTGCCATTTTCCCATATGCCATGTCTGTCTCCTCTCTATCCAGTTCTTTGTAATCCCCTCCAAAAACTCCTTACCCCTCCCTTCTGCCCCTCTTCTCTCCTCTCCCTTGCTTCTTTCCCCTTCTCTCTCAGCCTCTGTCTCCTGTCTTTTTTCCTGTCTCTTTTTCCGTGCCCTCTCACCCTCTGGGGCAAATATATCTCCTTTGTGCTGAGAACTCGGTCTTGTGGGTCTATGCTAATACCAGTCTTTTCAATGTACCAATCAGCCTCCTAAGCATAAAGGCCTTCTAGACAACCAGGTTGCCAGTGAGATGGAGATTTTTGCTGAGGCCAGACAGGGCACTGTGATTCTGAAGGTCTGACTGCGCTAGTATTCAGTATGATATCTGGAGTTGAAGGCAGCCATTCCAGTCAAGGGTCAATCGAAAGAGGCTGCACACAGGAAGAAAAGCTGGCCCAGAGGAGATAGAGCAAAGGGGTACAAACCAAACAACAGAGCTCCTGCAATTTCCTGGAGACTCAGGAGCTGGGAGTTTACAGCCTTTGACTTAACCCTAAGTGCTAAGAAAGCTAGTTCTTACAGTGCTTTGGCTCATCTTTGTAAACCAGAGGCTGCTCATGTTTTATCTTGGTCTGCATAGAGTTTATCCACAGAGTAATTTAAAAGATGTTCACATGAACAGCCAGGACTTTTCATAGAGAAATTTTGGTTCGTATATCACAGGTAAAGTTTGGCTATAAAGGTATAACTTCCCATCCTGTATAAATAAGGGGTAAGCCAAAAAAAAAAAAAAAAAGCCATTATCAATGTAAAGCCCAGGTACAAGATGCTTAGGGTATGCTTAAATGCTAAAGGTAAGAGGGAGTTTAAATAAATTTTGACTATAAAGGCATAACTGCCCATTCTATATAAACAAGGGGATAGGACAAATAGCTACAACATATATAAAAAAATCTAGGGCTGAACCTCTAAACAGGTACAAGATACCTGTGGCATGCTTATATTCTAAATTAAAAAGGAGTTTATATAACATTTACTTAAAACATGCGTTTTCTATTGCTCAAGGCAACCATCTTATCTCTCTAATGGGAGGCTTCTTTAGGGAAATAGGTAGCAGCTTGGCCTAATACAACAGACATGCAAGAGCCCAAAAAGATATTTTGATCTATCCAACCTTGTTTTGATTTCAACATGATGTTCAATAATAATGGTACTTATATTGCTGATTCCTTTACATGGGAACAACTCTAAAACAGACCGAGACATAAAATATGTCTCCAGAACTCCAACAATAGTTGGCCAATAAATCCTTGGCTATAATATCCTCAAAATATATTATGCTAACCTTTTAATTGGCATAGATAAAATTGGCTTACAGTTTAGTTTCATCTGCCCATCTCATACATCTATAATTTTAGAACTCTATAATACTTGTGAGAAATTATATGTTTGCAGAAAAAAAGAACTGGATACCAAAGATGATGGACCAAACCTGACAGGATTCATTCTTCAGCATGCTGAGACATTGACACATCTGTTCCAGCATCTTGCATGTTCCAGCATTCTGCTTGTTCCTGCCTCAACTGCTTCAATTGCTGTTTCTCATCAAAGCCTGCTCCCAAAAAAACTTTGAAGAAAGCTACTAATCTTAATTAGTCTAGCATTTTAGACTGGTCCAAAGAGGACTTTCTTTCTTTCTTTCTTTCTTTCTTTCTTTCTTTCTTTCTTTCTTTCTTTCTTTCTCTCTCTCTCTCTCTCTTTTTCTTTTGGAAGATGAGATTTTATTTTATTTTTTATCATTTTTAAAATTCTTTATTAATTACACTTTATTTACTTTGTATCCCCCCTGTGGTTCCCTCCCTCTTCCCATCCCAATCCCTCACTTCCTCCCCCCTCTGCACGCATGTCCGTCCCTAAGTCTACTGATAGGGGAGGTCTTCTTTTTCTTCCTTCTGATCCTAGTCTATTAGGTCTCATCAGGAGTGGCTGCATTCTCTTCTTCTGTGGCCTGGTAAGGCTGCTCCCCCCTCAGGGGGAGGTGATTAAAGAGCAGGCCAATCAGTTCATGTCAGAGACGGTCCCTGTTCCTATTATTGGGGAACCCTCTCGGACACTGAGCTGCCATGGGTTACTTTTACTTTTCTGCAGGGGTCCTAGGTTATCTCCATGCATGGTCCTTGGTTGGAGTTCAGTCTCAAAAAAGACCCCTGTGCCCTGATTTTTTGGTTCTGTTGCTCTCTTTGTGGAGCTCCTGTCCTCTCCAGATCTTACTGTTTCCCACTTCTTTCATAAGATTCCATGCACACTTCCCAAAGGTTGGCTATAAGTCTCAGCATCTGCTTTGATAGTCTGCAAGGCAGAGCCTTTCAGAGGTCCCAAAGAGGACTTTTATCAAGCCTGAAAATTTTCAACATTCAAAGACTGGATATTATTATAATGTTATTGCTTGCTTAATTAACCATTTTTTTCCCCAATTCTTTTAGAAATCCTAACAGGATTTCTACATGTCCAAAATGTCAGCTAGAAGAAATCCATAAGAATGATGTCCAGTTTTTCTTAAAGAGGGTTGGGTATGTTTTTGGTTGTTTTCTGTGGCTATGAATTTTTATTGTCATTGGGGGATGTTTATAATTATTAATGGTCATATTCAGAGTGAAACACGGTTATATTCAGGGATTCCTCTCTTTTCTTTTTTCTATCTTTCTTAGATAAGGAAAAAAGAGGTTAAAAAGAAAGATAGGAGTATACAGGGATATCTTATAGGAATAAGACAAAAGCTAGATTATTGAATCTACTCAACTTAGGGTTTTATTTGTTATTCTCAAATAAGGTTAATTTTAACTCTGCTATAGGATTTTGCATATTGATGCAAAAATAAGCATTTTTGACACATTGGTATAAGCTTTAGTATATTGATAGAAAGTCAAGGTTACTTCCAATACTTTTAAACAGCTATTAAAAAATGGGTTTAGGTATTAGGTAATGCAAGTTATTTGCTAGTTATTGAACTCATAGTCATGTCAGACACTAGTCTAATTTATCATAGGAATATAGATCCTATGTTTAACAGACAGATATAATTTTGTAGACAGATAGAGTACATAAAGCTAAGTAGTCTTCAAAAACTTCAGAGACCTACAGAATATGGCATTTAAAAATGTTCTTATTATTTTAAAGATTCTTTGACAATGAGACAGGTCATCTCCTGGCAGCACCTCACCTACCTCAAAGAAGATGATGAACATCGAAGAACCTCCATATGGAGATGGCTTCAAATGTGGCAAAAGAGCCACTTGGATAAAGAAAATACCCTCGCGTCATGACAGACAGAATTCTGCCAAAAATGGGCAAACTTAAATGCGGAACAAGTCGACTGCCAAACTCTGCCAAGACAGGATAAGCAAGTCCTAAATAGTTCCTGCTTCACATTTATATCTGTCAAATATTCTAAGCCAGAAGGCTGAAGATGATGCTTCAACGTTATAAAGAGTTATGGGGGCAGCAAACTGTCTCTGCCAATTTTTATTTTTTGGAAGCTGCTAACATGCACTAACTATTTATTCTAATAAGTAATTTTATCCCTTCTCAAGTCTCTGAGGGGGTTGAAGACCAAATAGTTATAGTGCCACAATTAAGTGTAACTTGTTTAGAAGTTAAGAAATCCTTTCATATAGGTAATATCAATAAGGATAAAAGTTAATTTAGGTATAGAACTTTAAACTTGTCAAGATAGATAGGATAATCAGATACTTTCTTCTAAGTTGCTAAATACACATGGACTGGACATTGCACATGTAGATTTTACCTAACAGTTTTCACAATTTCATAATTATTATTATATTGAAAGAAAAGGAGCCTTTTATTGGACTTAAAAGGGGAAATGTTGGTATAATGTTCTTTTGGAATGTATACACTTTACCCTTGTTCATTCAAATGCTGATTTCTCTCCCCCACTTTCTGGTTTCAATCCAGACATTGCGTTGTGATACTTATTCTAAGCATCACCTGTCTCAACTTTGTGTAAACATGTCAAAATAAAGAAACTAGCCACAATGTTGAGCAAGGGAAAGGAAGCAGGAAGAGAGGGAGGAGACAGAGGACAGGAAGCAGTGGGAGACAGAGAGCTGGGAGGACAGAGGCAGGAGTGAGATCTTGGGAAGACATGGACATGGAGAGATGGACTGGATCTAATATATCACAAAAAGCAAGTATAATGTGGGAAATCTAAATGTTAGGAAACTATGAGGGGTTGGAGGTTTAGGATGGAGTAACTATTGCCCAGCATTGTGTTCTAGGTTAATTAAATTAATCATAGTCTCTGTGTGGTGATTTGGTTATACAGCTGTTTAGGATTAACAGCAAGCTTTACCAGAAGATATATCAAGAGTAAATTTTTATCGACACTTACATCACTAGCATTACTGAGTATTCTGCCTTGCAGAATGCCCACAGCCTGAACTCAATTACTTTTATTTCTCACATTCATGCTCCTGTTTGTCTGTTTCTAACAGTCATCACTGTGATTCCCCCAGTAGATTGGAAACAGCTGCTTTTCTATGATCAGTTTCATTTTGTTGTTTTCCTATAACAGCATAAAGTAACGATAAGATGGTCTGGAGGGATGGCTCAGCTGTTAAAGGCCAGACTAACAACCGAAATAAAACTGAGATAGATATTTTGCAAATTCATTTTGTGATATTTTACCTCAGGTCATTTTAAAGTTCCTTTCCTTTACCTCCCCGCTCCTCCACTTTTTCCTACTTTTTTGGGACAAAATCCTGATACATATCTCAAGCTGGCTTTGAATATACAATTCTTCTCCCTTCACCTCACTAGCGGTATGATTATAGGTTGTAGAAGTGAACCACCATGCCTATTTTTTAAATTTTTTCAATAAAAAAATCCTTTTATTAAAAATTTAAAACATGTCATTATCCAAAGCTATGATGGACATAAAGTAGACACACTAGATCTATGAGTCCCTCCTTCTCTATTTTATATCTTAACCATCATTATTTGATTCCAGTCTTAGTTTATCAATGCTTTATCCATTTCCTTCCAAGAAATAATTTTAAATTAAATCTCTGACATTCTCTCATTTTATCTGTAAATGCTTGAGTATGGAGCAATCAAGACAGAATTTTCTTATATAAAATGGGTCAGGATAAAATTCAGCAGGCTCCCTTATTTTCTGTATTTTTTTTTTTTAATTTCATATTCATCAAAGGGACTCAAAATCACCACAGAATTTCTGGGTCTACTTGGCGTGAGAATAAGCAACTACCCAAATGGATTGGTATACTTTTGCTGCTGTTCTCAGGAAAATATATTACCCAAAAGAAGGATACGTTTAGAGACATTGTATTAGTTAGCAAGGTCTAGGATTTGTAGCAATAAGCAGGTAATTCTGAGTAGGCTGGCCCATGGCAGAGTTTGATAATTAGGAGATCTCACCGCATGATGCTTCATTGTTATTATTATTATTTTAAGTTTGCCTTAGTCCTTTTGTATTGCTATAACCAAACACAGGAGAGTGGGTAATTTTGATTATGAGCCTAGCCTTTAATGGCTGAGCCACCTCTCCAGCCTGAGACTGGGTAATTTATAAAGCAATTTGTTTCTTACTGTTCTTGAAGCTGGAAAAATCCAAAAACAATGCACTGGTGTTTTGATGTTTGATGTGAGTCTTCTTTCAAAAAAAAAAAAAAAATTAAAGTCACATTTCTTTCTTTATTGTATGTTTGTGAGTGAGTGCATACTACAACACAGTGTGGATGTCAGCCCTCTCCTACCATGTGAGTCTTGGGAACCAATCTCAGGTCATCAGGTTTAGCAATGACTGCATTTATCCATGGCACCATCTCACTGGCTTGAGAACACTTTCTTGTTTCAGCCTACATGGTGCAATAGGGGAAAGGATGGACAGATACTGTCTAGTTCCTGCCAATCCTTTATTTAAAGATTAATGCTTCTTAAGGAGCAGAACCTCTATAACTTGTTCAACCATATATGCCCCACCTAAGTAATCCGGATTGGATCTTCAGTTCCATGATCTGACCGTGTGTGTGTGTGTGTGTGTGTGTGTGTGTGTGTGTGTGTGTGTGTGTATCTAACTCAGAGCCTTGTACGAGCTAAAAAAAGAACTCTACCACTGAAATAAGCTCTTGCCCTGACATATGTATGACTCTTAGGGGGCACATAATATTTCAATGATAACATAGTTATATCTGACATAGATGGCATCTGAGAAAATTCTAATGAACTCATACTGGGATGGGGAATGACTGCCCTTACGGAAACTCACAAGCAAGTAGCCAGAATTAGTCAAATAGCTCTATGACTACAAGAGTGTTAGAAAGTATAATTCTAGCTATGTGCCCAAGAAAGCAAGGAAACTGATAGGTAACTAGCCATGTAGCAGAATGTAAGTTAGTATACTGGGTTATTTTAAGTTATGATCTAGTCAGAGAAAAGCCTAGCTATACGGCTTAGGTGTTTGTAAAATAATAATAGTAATAATAACAGCATCTTCAACAAATGGGGCTGTTAAAGCTAGAAATCTGCATGTAGAAGAATCCAAACATGTCTATGCTTGTCACCCTCTACAAAACTCAACTTCAAATCAAGGACCTCAACATGAAGCCACACATTCTGAATCTGATAGAAGAGAAAGTGAGGAATAATCTTGAACTCACTGGCAAAAGAAAAACCTTTCTGAATAGAACACTGATAACACAGGCACTAAAAATAACAATTAACTAATGGGAGTTCATGAAACTGAAAAGCGTCTGTGTGGCAAAGGATACTATCATATGGAAAAAGCAGCTGACTGTAGAAGGTGAGAATGTCTATGCCAATTACATATCAAAGAGAGAGTTAATATCTAAAATACATAATTTTTTTTTTTTTTTTTTTTTTTTTTTTTTTTTTACAAAACTGAACATCAAGGAAACAAATAACCCAAACAAAAATTGGATACAGGTATAAAAAGAAAATTCTCAAAAGACGAAACACAAGTGGTTGAGAAACAAACAGCCTTAGTCATCAGGGAAATGCAAATCAAAACTACAATGAGATTTTACCTTACACCAGTCTTCTTACACCAGTCAGAATAATCAAGATCAATAAAACAAATGACAGCTTATGCTCATTAGGGTGTGGAGAAGGAGAGCACTCATCCACTGCTGATGGCAGACTTGAACAGCTACTATGGAAGTCAGTGGGGCGGTTCCTCAGGGAGCTAGGGATAGATCTAGCTCCAGATCCAGCTATAGCACTCTTGGGCATGCATCTGAGGCACTACAGAGACACTTGCTCAACTATGCTCATTACTCCTCTATTCACAATAACCGGAAATTGGAAACAGCTTACATGTCTGCCAACAGATGAGTAGATAAAGAAAACATAGCACGTTCATACAATGGACTATCATGCTGTTAAAAAAAAAGCCTGAAATTATGAAAACTGCAGGTAAATTGATGGAACTAGAAAAAAAAATCATCCCGAGGAAGTATACGGATACCCCAAAATATAAAAGTATTATGTATTTTCTTATATGTGGGTGTTAGCTGTTAAGCAGTGTAACCCTGTCTGGTTTGGGTATGTGTAGGCCCTGTGCATGCTACCATAGTCTCTGGGAGCTCATATGTGTATCAGTCCTTCTGTGTCTGTTTTCCTTGGTGTAGCCTGTTCCCTCTGGCTCTTAGAGTCTTACTGCCTTCTCTTTGACAGAGTTCTCTGAGCCAAAGACCTGGTGTTCCAAACCCTCTTACTCTCCGCCCATTGCACAGCTTGTAGGTCTTCATGTTAGTCCTCAACTGCCTATAACTCTAGCTCAGTTGGAATCTAGCACTTGCGGTCTCCTCAGTTCCCGTATTAAAGTATACGTACTCACACACAGGCACATACATATCATTAAAAATAATACATTTTGCCATTCATGTGTGTTGCAAAAAAATGTTATGGTAACACACACTAAGCCAGCTGTTTTATGTGCTAGGCAAATTCAGACAATTCAGTTATTTCTGATTCTAGCCATTCCAGGGGGAAGCAACATGTGTGATCCTCCTGTGGTGATTCTGAATTTCCAGTTGTGTTTCTAAGATACACCATAATGAGACAAATGAGATATACAGTCTTAGAGAAAGGTGACTTGTATAAAGTGATTAAAGGTGAATTGTATAAAGCTATGAAAATGTTGTAACTATGTTGCAAGCTCAGAAAATGTTTCTTTCTATTTTATTTATTGTTATGATTATTTTAAATTGTGGTGTGTGTGTGTGTGTGTGTGTGTGTGTGTAGGAGTGCAGTACCCACACAGAACAAAAGAGGGTGTTGGATCCTCTGATGCTGGAGCACAAGCAGTCATAAGCTGCCTGGCATGGGCTCCAGGAATTGACATTGGGACCTTTGGAAAAACAGCGTGCTCTGGCAACCACCGAGTCATCCTCCCAGTCCCACCATGGGGCAGGGGGAGGATATGTTTCTTAAAAATGTAAGATAAGAAACGTTTCTTCCTTATTGTGCATCATTTTGCATATAAGTGAAAAAATAAAGAGCACAGCTCTCCAGAGGCAGTGACTTTGCGTGTGTGTTGTATGCACACGTGCCTGCGTGCGTGCATTGTGCTGCTGCATGTTCACTCAAGTGTGTGTGTGTGTGTGATGTTTGTATCGGATGTTAGTGTCAGGCATCTTCCTCCACTACTTTAGTTCTGAGACAGAGTTCGTCACTGATGCAGCTAGGAGAGTGAGCTAGCAAGTCCCAGTGCTACGGATGAGCACCTGGGTTGTTATGTAGGGATCCATACTCAGGGCCTCAGGCTCACACAGCATGAACTTTACCCACAGAGCTATCACCCTAGGCCTTGTCTGAACCGACTTTTGGCTGAGCTTGGCCTTGAACTCCTGATCCTCGCACCTTTATCTCCCTGAACATTTCCTTTCCTTTCCTTTCCTTTCCTTTCCTTTCCTTTCCTTTCCTTTCCTTTCCTTTCCTTTCCTTTCCTTTCCTTTCCTTTCCTTTTCTTTCTTTCTTTTTCTATTTTTTTTTTTCCAGACAGGGTTTCTCTGTAAAGCCTGGGCTGTTCTGAACTCACTTTGTAGACCAGACTGGCCTCACACTCACAGAGATCCTCCTGCCTCTGCCTTCCAGAGTACTGGGAATACAGTACTGGGACTATAGGTATGATCTATCAGGCTCAGTTTAAATGTTAGGAGCTTTTTCAAAACGTAGTTTATGAGACTGAGGCATTGGCTCAATGGTTTCAAGAGAAAGCACACTACTCTTCCAGAAGACCCAGTGTCGATTTCTAGATCCCCAAAGCAGTTAAGAGTGCTTGTTGCTCTTGCAGAGGACCTGAGTTCAGTTCTCAACACCCACAAGATGGTCCAATACCATTTGTAATTTCTGTCCCCCAAAATCTAACACTCTATTCAGACCTCATCAGGCACCAAACACATAATGGTGCACAGACATCCATGCAGATAAAACCCTCAAACACGTAAAATAAAAATAAAAATTCTAAATGTGTTTTTTTGGTTCTTTTTCTAGAACCACCTAATAGATTATTTACTTCTTCTAAGTAGGAGAGCACTATTAGAGCCTTTATTTTTAAGTAGTAACTTTTATATCAATCTTTGGCCAAGAGACTTACTCTAAAGTAGACCCCAATCTATTACATTACAATTCTTCCATTAAACCACTCTCTTTTTAATACTGTATTGGCTTGACACAGGTGCTTAAAATGAGTTTTTGCTGTAATAACTGAAGTGTTTATATTGGGCTATGCATTGCTACTGAAGAAGAAGTGGAGATGATATATATATATATGTAATATATAAAATATATGTTATATATTATCTATGTTACATGAAATGGCTCATTTCAGTAAATGAAAATGCACATTCTGTTTTGTTTTGAAGATAGATCATGAAAAGAGAATATTGCACACCGATATTTTATGATTACATATTAAAAATCTTTGTTTGGTTAAAATATACCTCTCTTTCTCTCTCTCTTTCAACTCATCCCCAGTGGGGGTTGGAGACAATGTCTGTCTCCAACTATATTCAGACTGACCTAGTACTTACAGCATAGCTTATGTTAACCTGGACCACAACTGTGTTCCTGCCTCTGCCTCCCAAGTGCTGGGATCATAGGACTGAGTTTCTCTTCATGTTTTTAGAAAATATTTAAGACAATGTATGAGATTGAAATTTGTGGCTCTTGACATTTCTGTTATGCAATATAGTCCAAATGCTTTATTTTCCTCCTGTTTTTAATATGAATGTTTACAGATAGTAAAGTCACGGCATCATTACATTGAAGAGATGTACTCTACCACCCAAACCTGTTGTGTTTGTTTTGTTACAGGGTAGACATCAACAGGCTCTTTTGCTCATCCTTGAATCCATCTTAGCTTTCTGTGCATTTCGGTACATGAGGTATAAAAGTTACTCTCCATTTTTCCAGACACTTTAGGGTTAGATGGTTAGCTCTGAATCTCTTAAAAACTGCAAATCCAGGACAGTGAGATGGTTTGGTGGGAATAGGCTGAATCTGAGTTTGATCCCTGGGACCTACATGATGGAAGGAGAGAATAATCTCCTACAAGCTGTCCTCTGACATTTGCTCCTCTAAATAAAATGTAATACAAAACAAAACAAACAAACCAATCCCTCTGAAAATCCCTTCAGCCATTGCCCAGACTCTTGGTTTCTTTAAGTTTGATTGTGCTGGTGTGGAAGGAAATAACAGACTAAATGCATCAAATGGATTTAACAGTTCTCAGTAAAAGGAACATTTAATCTCTGTTGACCTTAAAGATGCAGATTAGTCAACAGATATTTGGAAATCTTACGTTAAGAATTTACTAGGAAAACAACACAACCTCCACACTCCTACCCAGGGAAAGAAACCATTTGCCCTCTTCCAAGCTGTGGAAATTCCCTGAAGAGTTTGATATCATTTATGTGACGGAGGTAGGCACATTAGCTGTCTAAGCTCTGCCTTCAATGTAATATACAACTCAGAAGGTTACAGAGATGAAAGGAATCACTAACTGTAACCAGGACTTTCTGGTGCTTGTTCATTTCAAATGTGCGAGAAGATAAAGTTAACCGGAAATTCATGCCAAATATTTAGAATGTTTTCTTTCAGATAGACCAAGTGTTCTGTTGTCTGTGCAGGACTATCTATATAAAAAAAAAAAAATAGTTGGGTATTTAGCTTTAAACTAAGATCTCTCATTGGTCAAAAGCACATAACTTTAAGCCTGATCACCAAAGTTCAACTTCAAGAACCTACATGGTGGGAGGAGAGAACCGACTCTTGTAAGTTGTCCCCTGACCTCAATGGCAGGCCCTCTCACACACATTCTTTGTCTACACACACACTACAAACAAACAACCAAATATATGTCTTAATGGCTTTTATGAACTGTTCATGATTTGTGAATATATTCTTATAAAACAAGTGATGCTCCCAGAAAGAATGGTGACTTTGTTTCCTTCTTACTTTATCTCAGTTTTCTATAAAAAATATCCCATGAATTCTATCAACACTTAACAGAATGAACATTCTGAATAGTAGAATGGTGTGGATTTTTCACTATTGCTGAGATTGGAGATTTAGAGATTTATCTTTACATAATCACTGTGACTCACAGAAAGACGGCTGATCAGTTGACAGGAAAGAGGTATCACCCGCCCATGGGCTATTTTCTCCTTTCTCTATATTTGGTCAAACCGTGTTCTCTACATCTAAAGACTGTTTTATATTTAGGAACGTTACCCCCCCCCTTTTTTTTTAATTTGTCTGTCTGTCTGTCTTTCTCTGTGTGTGTTTGCATATACAGACAATTTATAGGTATCAATTCTCCCTTTCTACCATGGGGCCTGGAGCTTAAACTCAGGTTTTCAGTCTTGATAAAAAGGGCTTTACCCTTGGGCTATCTTGCTAGTATCCTCTTTTAAAAATTAAAAACATCCACTTTTAAGTGAGTAGCTATCATATGGGTCTTTCTGCTTCTTGGTTACCTCACTCAAGATAATCTTTTCTAGTTTCAGCCATTTGCCTATAAATTTCATGATTTCCTTGTTTTTAATTGCTGAGTAGTATTCCATTATGTAAATATACCACAATTTCTTTATCCATTGCTTGGTTGAGGGACATGTAGGTTGTTTCCAGATTCTGGCTATTACAAAATAGCTGCTATGAACATAGTTGAGCAAATGTTCTTGTTGTGTGGTTGAGCATGCTTTGGATATATGCCCAGGAGAGGTATAGCTCGATATTGAGGTAGCACCATTCCTAATTTTCTGAGAAAGTGCCAGATTGATTTCCAAAGTGGTTGTACAAGGTTACATTCTGACCAGCAATGAAGGAAGGTTCCCCTTTTTCCACAACCTCTCCAGCATGTGTCATCCCCTGAGGGAAGAGGCTGAAACCTCATTCAGAAGGGCACACAGGATACACTTCAGAAGTAGGAGAAGACACGAACAGGACAGGAGCCTTCCACAGGGGGCCTCTGAAAGACTCTACCCATGAAGGTATTGAAGGACATGTTGAGACTCACAGCCAAACTGTAGGCAGAGTGCAGAGAACCTGGAAGAACGGAGAGATAGAAAGACCTGGAGGGGGCAGGAATTCCACAAGGAGACCAACTGGGCCAAAAAACCTGGGCTCAGGGGGCCTTTCAGAGACCAATACTCCTACCAAGGACCATACATGGAGAGGACCTAAACCCCTTGCTCATAGAAGCCCATAGACTGCTCAGTTTCCATGTGGATTCCCTAGTAAGGAGATCAGGAGTTGTCTCTGACATGAACTCAGTGGCTGGCTCTTTGATCACCTCTCCTTGGGCCAGGCCACAGAGGAAGATACTGTAGCCAGCCCTAATGAGATCTGATAGCATAGGGTCAGATAGAAGGGGAGGGGGTCCTCCCATGTCATTAGTGGACTAGGGGAGAGGCATAGGGGAAGAAGAAGGAGGGTGGGGGGACTGGGAGGAGATGGGAGGAGGGCTACAGCTAGGATACAAAGTGAATAAATTATAATAAGTAAGCAATTATTATTCTGGAAAAAATTAAAAATAGTTTTTTCTTCATTTTTTTCATTTATTTGATTTCTTTTACCACTTTTAATAGTCTTATAAAATGTTTTTAGATAGATTTTCTACAATTTGAAGCTGCCAAAATATCTTTAAGATAATTTAAAAAAATTAAGACTGTTCTGTTGAAACCAGCTATTCTTTTACTATAGTTTCAACCAACATCTCTAGGTTTATATATGGAATTTCTTATGTTCAATTTTAATTTCCTAGGATTTAGGCTTTTTTGTTTGGTCAGTTTTGGTTTGTTTATTTTTATTCCATCTTGGTATAATTTAAAATTTTTGTAGAAAACCATTAAACTTCTTTAATAGATTTCTGATAAAAACCGAAAGTTGAGTAATTTTTTTTAGATCTTTGAATCGTTAAAAATGTATTTTCACCTCTTTGCTTGTTTGTAGCCCAGACTGGGCTACAAATTCCAACTATACTCTCCAAATATTTAAAGCAATCATCCTGGCTCAGTTACTTGATGCCTAGTTTGAGTACTAATATGACAGTCTGTAGGGCTGAAACATAAAATCATTTTCACTAAGCATACTAAAGGCATATGAAGGGGTCTTTGTCTCCCCCCCATTTATTTATCTGTCTAATTACTTTATAGCCTGATACCAGCCCCCTCCATCCTCTCCTCCCAGTCCCACCCTCACACCTTCCCCTCCCCTCAGTCCCCCTCTTCTCAGAGAAGGAGAGGTCTCCAAGGGGTACCAGCTCACCCTGCCATCTCAAGTCTTAATGTACCTAAGCTCATCCTCTCCCGCTGAGGCCAGACAAGGCAGCCCAGCAAGGGAAAGAGATCCAAAGGCAGGCCACAAAGTCAGACACAGCTCCCCACTCCCATTGTAAGGGGACCCACATGATGACCAAGTCGCAAATCTGCTACATATGTATAGGGGTTCTAAGTCCAGCCCATGCATGCTCTTTGGTTGGTGGTTCAGTCTGTTTGTGGCCCCATGGGCCCAGGTTAGTTGACTCTGTAGGTCTTCTTGGGGTGTCCTTACCTCCATCTACTTCCTCAATCCTTCCTCCCACTCTTCCACAAGACTCCGTAAGCACAGCCTATTGTATGGGTCTCTGCATCTGCTTCCATCAGCTGCTGGATGTAGCCTCACAGAAGACAGTTATGCGAGGCTCCAGTCTGCAATAATAGCAGAGTATCATTAATAGTGATAGGGTTTGGCTTTATCCCATGGGGTGGGTCTCAAGGTGAGCCAGTCATTGGTTGGCCATTCCCTCAATCTCTGCTCCACCTTTACGCCTACACTACCTGTAGGCAGGTCAAATTTTGGTGGAAGGTTTTATGGGTGGGTTGCCGTCCTCTCCCTCCACTGGAAGTCCCATCTGGCTACAGAGGTGGTGACTTTAAGCTCCATATCCCTTGCTGTTAGGAGCCTCAACTAGGATCATTCCCATAGACTTCTGAGGAGCCCCTCGTCTTATCTCTAAACTTTGGAGGTGTTGGAAACCTCTTTTGAAACTTTTTTTTAAAGATATATGAAATGCAGTCCCACTGGATGGTCTTATAAAGACCATATTGGGCTCAAACTCAGAGAGACTCACCAGCATTGCCTCTGGCGCATGGAAATTAAAGGCGGGTGCCACCACGTCCACCCAATTTTCTTCTTTTCCTTTCCTAATTTATCATTGTTTTGGGTATCTTAATTCGATTATCTTCTCAGAAAGTTCCTTGATTTAATATTCTAATTCATATTGACTATTTATTTGGGGTATGATTTTCAAATTTCTATTTGTTGTTTTTCTTTTCTTTTTTAGATAGAATACTCTGTACTTCAGGTTAGCTTCAGATTCACTATCTTTCTGCCCCATCTCCTAAGGGGGGGCATTACAAGTGTTCACAAAAATGTTTCTCATTAGAAAATTTTAGAATACTTTTTAATTATTATTTTTATTTTTTTAGAACACCAATCTAACTTCCCAAATGTAAAATTGTCTTTTCTTCCTCTTCATCTCATGTCTCTTCTTTCTCTTTCTGTCTCTCTGTCTCTGTTTCTGTCTCTCTCTGTTCTGAACTAAACTACAAGGTAAATATGAATTAAATAGCCTTTGGACCTATCCAACTCCAAAGTGCCAGTTGACAGATTTCTAACCTTAAAGCAGGAGTCTGGAAGACTTTTCTCTGGGAATGCTAAAACACCACCATAAACATAATTGTAGAAACTCTCCAGGGCAATGCATGACTGAAGTGAAAGTTTCTGATGTCTTTGAAGACTCAGTTGAATCATGTGATGTTTTGCTAAAAGCTGTCTTGTGGGAGGGCATGTGATGTTTTGCTGGAGGTTGGCTTGTGAGAGGGCACACAATGCTTTGTTGTGAGCTCTCTCATGTGAGAGGTGTGACTTTGGCCAGCTGAGAAATCTGTGGTGAACTCTGAGGAGAGGAGATATATAGAAGCCCATAGACAGTGAGACGTAGCTTTTTGGATTGACATCGCTACACTGATCTTCATGTTTGACACTTGACTTCACATAGAGAAATATCTAGATAACTTCTTGGGGCAATCCAACTGAGTCTTTCAGCTGAGTTTTTTCCTGACTTGTCTCGATCTTCTGAATCATGCTGATTCATGTTGCTGCTTGGTGTTGGCCTTTGTACTGGACTGCTGGTATCCATACAACAAAGAATGGACTCATCCCAAGGAACTACTTCTAAAAAGTCTATCTAATAACTTCTAAAAAGTCTACCTACCTTTACCTAATAACCTTCTTTCTCCCCTAACTCTGCTCAGTGGGTAAAGGGAGATGAAGTGTTTAATAACCCTAGATCAAGTAGGTTTGGAGAAAAATCTAAACCTACACACGGCCTGCCCAACACAAGATGCTCCCAAGCCCACTTCTGAACACTGGACTTTAGAGTACATGCCACATCATATATCCCATTGAGTACCTTTAGCTAATCTAAGCTCATATCTTTTCTCTCTGAGTTTAGAGACCCCTTACCATTTAAAGCCTAGAAGTAAGGGCTTCTCTGTGTTCTATGGGTCTACCATGCTGGGTTGTGATAATGGATTCAGCCATCATCAATAAAGGATAATGGAAGAAATACAGAGACCCCAAACTGGAAAATGCACAGGGGACAGCCCTGGCTGTCCTGGAATTCACTTGGTAGACCAGGCTGGCTGTGATTTCACAGAGATCTGCCTGTCTCTACTTCCTGATTGCTGAGATTTAAGTCGTACACCACCACCTGGCATGGCTAGTATCATTAAAGCACCTCATCATCTTAAATCCAACTTGGAGTTTCTGTTGAAGCTGGGCAGAATCTTGAGTACTTAAAAGACAAGAGTAATAATGTTCTTCAGAGAAAGTTAAGTTAGTGTGTGGGTGGGGGACTATTAAAGAAATTAACTTGCATTTGGCAGGTGGAGGGAGGAGGATCAGGAGTAAAAACCAGCCTCTGCTATTGGAACCTTTCCTGAAAAACCCTCAAATCCCCAAACAACATATTAGAACCCCTGTAATATGAAGATATTACATTCCCATAGATAGTTTCTGAGTTGGATTTGGGTTTGGGTTGAGAAAGGGTCAACCAAGGCTGGCCTGGAACTCATGGTACAGTCCAGGCTTGTGTCCAAACCACAGACTTCCACATTCTGTGATTACACGTGGTATATACCATGCCGGGTTGTGAAAATGAAAATGTCTTAGCCATCATCAGGGAAGCTTCTTCTTGCAGAAGGTGAGAATCAATACAGATTCCCACAACCTGAAAATGTACAAAGTGAGAGACCTTAGGACACTCAGTCCTGTATGGGATGTCTCCACCAATTCCCACCCTGTCAGAAGATAAGGGGCAGGCGGAAAGTGAACACCAAGAAAACAAGACCTTCTAAACACAGCTCTAAAGATATACGTATGATTTCTTGGTGACCGTGACAGCATGCACAGGTCCTGCACAGGTCTGGGCCTGGTAGGGTACCAGTGCTGAAAGTAGAAGTGGACACAATTCCATCCCTAACCCAGAAGCAATATCTGATTGATAGTAATTTGGAGATGAAAAAAAAAATAGTTTTCTTTAATGGAGTTTTACTGGGTATACAAAATACTCCTAAGGCCTGGTTCCATGACCAGAGTAGCAGGCTAACATAAAGTGAACTCAATGGTATTTTGGGAGGATTTTTGGCTCATAATGCTTTGTCTAAGCATTTTCCCCCTACCCTACAGTAAATTTTGCTTATAATTATGGTTTCTGATTTTGGGGGATTTCTGGTTCTAGGGGATATCTGTATGTCCCAATGTGTGTGTCTGTCTACATCTACATCATTTTGTGTTTCTTATGGTTTTCTTTGGTTCTTTTTTTTATTTTCTTCCCTATTCAGGTTTGTTTGGTTTTATTTTACTATTACTTTACTTTTTCTCTTTTTAGATGCTTGTTTGTTTTCTAATGAGAGAGAGAGCAATAAAGGATGTGGATTTGAATGGGTGAGGAAGTGGCGAGGATCTAGGAGGAGTTGGGGGAGGGTAAATCAATCAGAATATAGTGCATGAAAAAATCTATTTTTAATTAAAAAATAGTCCAGAGAGAAAAAAAAAATGTTTTAATGCGTTTGCAGCACTTATATTATACCACAGTTACTGGTGTACTTGGTTTCTTTCTTATTGTAATTATTAGTGAAAATTAACTGTACCTGTCACACAGGTGATCACATTCAGCTTCTCCCTCCCTTTCTTGCCACCTGTACCACGATTCTCACTTTATTTTGTTTATTTTTTTAAACTCTAGATTTCTGTTAAGAGAGAAAATGTGCATGCCATTCTGTTTCTTATTTCTCTTAACATAGCAACATTCAGTTGCTTCAATTTTCTCACAGATATTACAAGCTAATTCTCCTTCAAGGGGTTATAATATTCCACTTTGTGTTGGGGGAGTGAAAGAAATAGGGAAAGGGTGGTTCTAGCCCCCTGCTGCCAGGTGCTTTGGCTAATTCTATAACTTGGCTATTATGGTCGTGCTATGACCAAGATGTGTGTGTAGATGCCTCCGCTATATGCTGCCTTTGTTTCTGCTGTGTGTATAACAAGACATGATATAGTTGGGTCATAGGGTAGTTTTAGTTTTAGTTTTAAATTTCTCACCAGGAGTGTGTCCAAGGTCTCAAGCTTCTCACTAGTTTTGTTTGTTTGTTGCTAGGGCCTCCCATAGCCCAGGCTACCTTCTGATTCTCTGTGCAGCATCCAAGGAGGAAGTGCTGATCTTGCTGCCTTTCCTGCTGAGTGATGGTATTACACGCATGTGTCACATTACCTGGGTGGTTTTGATTTGCATGCGTGAGACTGATTGCTGTGTATATGGATACTTTATTAGTATTTAGCTCAACCTTTTTAGATGACTGTCAGAAAACGTACAAATATCAAGGGCCAGTGAGATGGCTGGTGTGATAAAGGTACTTGCTATATGATGGCCTTGGAACCAAAAGAGAGAACCAACTCCTACAAGTTATCCTCTGACTTTGACATACGAGCTGTGGCATACACATGAAACACACACACACACACACACACACACACAATCACACATGATTGCATGGTGGTTCATGCCTTTCTTTTTAACTACTTTTGTTTTATGTGTATGACTTTTTTTTTTTTTTTTTTTTTTTTGCCTGCATGTATGTATGTGCCATGGCTTGCCTAGTGCCTGGCAAGGTGAGAAGAGAGTGTCAGATCTCTGGAACTGTAGTCATAGATGGTTGTGAGGCACCACGTGCTGCTAGGAATTAAACACAGGTCTCCTCTGCAAGAACAAGTTCTCTTAACTGCTAAGCCATTTCTCCAGCCCTGTGGTCCATGCCTTTACAGATGGACCTTTGTGAGGTCAAGGGCAGCCTGGTTTACAGTGTGTTCCAAGCCAGTCTGAGATATACAAGAAGGTCTCCTTAAAGCACAATAACAACCAAACACACACACACAAATTGAAGTTGTTTTCCTAGTTTTAGGACAGAGAGGCACATTAGTACATTAGATATATGACCATCATTATTTAAACCAGTGTAAGAATTGGTAGAACTAAAGCTTTTACAGATTCTATTCAAGTATTATTATTATTTTTACGTTTTTTATTGTAATTAATGAAAGTGAGACTATTTGAAGATTTCAAATAATATTTTTGAATAATTCTATTCACACTAATTTTCAGTTTTGGTAGGATCACACTGGATAGCCCAGGCTGGCCTGGAATTTGTGATCCTTGTGCTTCTCCATCCCTAGGGACTGGTATTACAAGAGTAAGCTATTATGCTCAGCTTCCTAATAATGCTAATAATAATATTTGCTAATAATAATAATAATAAATCCTAATAATAGTATTTTGGACTGTATTGTTTGAAAGTTCTAAAACTTTCGTTTGTCATCTTTTAACTGTTGGATTTCTTTTCAAAGAATTTCTATATATTGTCGTTTTTCTTCTTCCTGGGCAGAACTTCAGAGAAAAAGAAGATTGTGTCATAAGGTACTTCCTCAGACTCAATAAAAAGAACTGAGAACAGCAAGATTTATACACATGGCATATTTATGCTAGAGTGAAGATTTTTCATATTGTGTGTGTAATTATCTCTTCAAGATTAGTTCTTGGCTTCTAAAACAAAGAACTTTCTCAGGGTAAACTTTAAAATAGGCAGTGGCTTCAAGGAGATAAAGATTTAGCACACACAAAATAAAACCCGTGGGGTGGGGAGAGAGAGAAAGACAAAGACAGACAGATAGACAGAGATAAAGAGAGAGACAGAGACAGAGAGACAAAGACAGAGAGGGCTTAGAGACATGGTCAAACATGTTCAGAAGATGTATTAAGGAAAAAATTGAAAGTAAAGTCAAATAATTCAAGTTTACAGTGTATTGCAAAGTAAAGAAAGGCAATCACGGCTATAAAGTTTGTTATTTTATAATTTTCAGAAAAGAATTACAGCTTCTTGCTTAATAGTATACAGAATTTAATACCTGAATTTTAAAACTGAGTTAAGATGATACAGTGTATCATAGGCAAAATAAACAGTTCTAAAGATGGCCCAGATAAAATAGTTTGGTAAAAAAAATCCCTTTGAGCATGTCCAAAGGAATTTTTTTAAAGCATGCACTCTTTTAGACAGCTAGAATTATTTCTGATGCTATCAGCATGGTGGGTGAGTTGTCTCTTGAATATGCTTGACTCAAAGATGTTTTGGTGATGTTTAGTGTTATGCTCATTAAAGGGTAAAGAGTTATGAAACATTTTCATGAACAAATTTTTAAAACACCATGAGTAGAGTTTGCTTCATCTCTACCTCAAAGTGATGATTACCAGGTGACCTTTGGTATATTTGTATGCAATGGGAGGTAGAATGGAAGAAAGGTCCAATTGACCTTGACATATGTGCGTTCTCTGTTTCTAGCACTGCTATATGTTGGTACCATGCCCTTGAATCTCTAAACTCGTGCCGCCAAAAATTTCTTCTATTCATTCATTAGTCAGTCTCAGGAATGTTTTTTTTTTTTTTTTTTTTTTTTTTTTTTTTTTTTTTTTTTTTTTTTACAGCAAGGACAGGAAAGCACACACATAAACACACACACACACACACACACACACACATACACACACACAAACACACACATGCACATACACACACATTCTTAAAAGAACTAAACAACCAGAAATTTAGACCTGAAAAAAGCCCCAGAAAAATCCCCTTGCCCCAAAATTTATTTGGTTGCATCTTTGTCATTAAACTTCTCATTATCATAAAACAAAAAAAAGCATACTTTTACCTCTGGAGCTTCAGCATTAAGAAAGGTATGTGCCAAGGGGACACTCTGACCAGCTCGCTTACTTTATCCTTATTTACATGGCTTGCTTTTCTTCCCTTAAACGTTTTCTCCAACTAAAGGAGTTTTACTGAATGGATTTTAAAAAAATGCATAAAGTACAGTAAAAGAAACAAGTGTAAAATACACATTTAGAGACTAATATTAAAAATATTCATTATCTACACCATACACACTTGTCAGAAACAAATCAAGAAGAAAACCAAAATGGTCTCTTACCATCACCATTTTCGAAAACATTCTAAGTCATTGTTTTCTAAACATTTATTAATGATGCTATTTAAGTATCTATTGTTTTTCATAAATGCAATCACCTTTTAACCTTGACAAAGAGCAACATGTAGAGAATCAGAGGGAAAGATAATCAAGAGACACTTCAGGAGAGAGAGGAGAAACTGTTTACTTCAGGTTCTTTCCAAATACTGATGATTATTTTTAAATGAAAGTCTGAAAAAAAATGTGGCATGTAGGGACAGGTCTAGAAGCCATGAAAATACTGGATAATAAGACCTGCAGAATTTACACCCAGCACAGCTTTATTGGGAATTTTTTTTCCTGTCAGAACAAAATAAAATAATGAGCCTAGAAATCTGACACCCCATTGATTGATTTCTTTTATATACAGGGAACCATGAAGGCTATATTATATTGGATCCATAAATGTTTATTACAATATCTGAGTCAAGGTCTACAATGATGTCTCTGGGAGAAAGGAGTAATATACATTAATCTGAAGTATACTGTGAAAACTAATACAATTCTTGGCTTATATTCAAAGGATCTTTTTATGTTGTTAGGAAGACAAGCTGATGCCTGAAAGTATGAAGAGTGCTGAAGGGGCAGAGTTCAGAGCTCACAGTGGGCAGTGTGGCAGCGGAGCTTGGAGCTGGGTCAGAAAATTCCTGGGGAAGGAAGGACTTGAGATGACCTATGACACTGAGTAGGATTTACATTGTTTAGTCTACTAAAGTGACTAGCGTTGTCAAGGGGACACAGTAGAGGCTGAGAGAAGATAATGAACATGATGTGTCTAGAAATCTACAGGACAAAGGGCAGCTGAACAAGGTGGCCCACAGTCCCTGATTTGATACTTCTACTGAGGGTTTCTTTTTAAATGTTTGTCCATCTTTCTGGTATATGTGTATGTATATGTTTATGTGTATGTGTGGTGTGTCTTTGTGCTTGCTTCTGAATGTGGAAGCTGTCTTCAAGTATCTTCCGCTGATCCATCTTAATGTTTTAGGTGGGGCATTTCACCGAGGTCACAGCTCACAGCCTCTCAGCATTGGGGTTACAGGGGGATCATCACCTTTAACAAGCCACCAAACGCAGTTTTTTACATGAATGCTGAACTCAGGTCTTCGTGCTTGTACATCAAGGCCTCTTACCCACGGAGTCATCTCCTCCAGCTCATCATTTAAAACAATACTTCACTATGGTGTCAGAGCAATATGACTACAGGAACCATCAAACTTCTGATTTTTTTCTTTTTCTTATTTATTATTATTGTTTTAAATTTGGCGTAGGCTAGTAGTATATGGTATTGTCTTGGGCTTTAAGTTATCTCCAACCAGTCACGGGTTATGCGGTGAACAGCCAAGGCGCTTCAGTTTACTGTCTGTTAAAGTGTGCTGTTCAGTCAGTTCACCGCATTAAATACATTTTCAGATAGTAATATTTTCAATTTGCTAAATTCAAGCACCAGCTTGAATTTAGATCACACATGGGATGACCAGATACCAAGTGGTAGATATATCTGTGATAAGATTTGCTAAGCTGACGTTATGGACCTGGCACATGGAGGATGTTTGATACACAGAATCAGTAGGCCAATGTATGTATGGGAAATTCACATCTATTTTTGTCTTCTGTCTTGGTCTGTTTTCTGCTGTTATCAAAAGAACCATGGACTCTGCATTTTATAATGAAAATATTTTTTTCATCATTCTGCAGTCTGGAATGTTCGTTACAAAGGGGTTGACGTCTGACGGGGCACAGACATCATGGAAGAGGTGATGGCTTAGCTTACCCTTTTTACCCACTGCCAAGAAAACAGTTGGTCCTTTCATCAGCGCACAGCTCTCAAGGCCTGGTTACCAATTATTAATGGTCCTACTTCTTCATACCAACACAGGAGCAGTTAAATTTCAACATGAGTTTTGGAGGGGTCTGGCCCAGCACAGCATTTCCCATCATGCCTTGAAATCTATTGAGAGGTGATCACAGGATTTTATGGAAGCTCTAAGTGGTGTGTGAGTGTGTGCTTTCACTCCCAAACACTAGTGTACACCTTTACTTCCGGTCAAAAATGCTTTATAAAACAGAGAAGTTAGAGTGGATGAGCTCTCACTAACATTTTGCTCAATGCTGGCTGTAATCTTCCAGGGGATGGGCTATGAGGTGAGGAGGAACAAATGGAATGGAAACAAAGTATTTCTTATCAGGCTACGATGATTGTCAACTGATTTCTTGGCTTCTGGGAGCAGCTGTTATCTGACTTTGATTCTTTGAGGGGGCGCTGCTTCCTTTTTGGGTGTTTCATGGTCTTTCCTGGGCCTATCACCCATTTCTTCCTTATATAAAGCACTACCTTCTCTTGAAAGACCTGCTCTCTTCAAACCCTGAGAAATGCTGCACCTTCCTGCCAAGCCCTCACATGTGGCCCTTACACACAAGACCTAAGTCAGTTCCAGAGCTGCTTTCCATGGTGTGCGGTCTTCACCTGGTCTCAGGACCTCATACAGCTTTTGCCCCTGTGGAGATAGGGCTGCAGGCTGATTCCCAAGCAACTTCTCTTTTTCAGTTCATATCTTACACGCCAATGGTATTTTATGCTTTGGGATTTTCAGGTCACCATGTTCTATATACTCCCTAACAGTGGGTGATGAATAGCGACTCTTTACAAGATCTTGAAATAATGTTCACTGAGCTTAGAGAGTGAACAGGAAGTGTGACAACTTCCTTACTGGTGAGCATTGATTTCAGCGTCCCACCTGTTCCCAAGAGGTCACCATTAAAAACTCTTTGCCTTGCTTATCAAGTCTCATCAGCACTGCCTGGATCCTTTTCTTCTGTGGCCTGGTAAGGCCGCACAGCCAGGGGCACGTGATCCAACAGGAGGCAACCAAGTTCATGACAGAGGCAGCCCCTGTTCCCCTTACTCAGGAGTCCACATGGAAACTGAGCTGCCAATCGTCTACATCTGAGCAGGGCATTTAGGTCCTCTCCATGCATGGTCCTTGGGCAGATGGCAGAAGAGGAGAACTCCCCCTTTCAGTGGACTAGGGGAAGGGAATGGGGGGAAGAGGGATGGAGGGTGGGGCTCAGAGGAGTTCAGGGAGGGGGTTTCAATCGGGATATATAATGAATAAATTGTAAAAAAAAAAAAAAATCTTTGCTCTGTCTCTTATACCCATTGGGAGGTGAAAAAATCAGTTTTTATCCAATAGAGTGACACTGACTATATCAACCAGAACAGGCCTCATGTTCAGGAAATGTTGACCAACAGATAATGGACTCCACAGTTTGTGTATATTGTGCTTTCATTTGGTTGCAGTTTGGTGTTTGGTTTTCATGGGGAGGTAGTGGTGAGTTTATTTTGTTTTCTTGTTTTGGGGGTTGCTGTTCTACTGAAATTATGACTGTTTTTTGAGAAAAAAAAGTTGGGTAAGTAGGGAGGGATAGAGGATCTGGAAGGACTTGGAAAAAGGGAAGATGTGATAAAAACATATTTAAGTTAAGAAATATTTTTACTGGGCAGTGGTGGTGCATGCCTTTAATCATAGCATTTGGGAGGAAGAGACAGGCAGATCTCTTAGTTCAAGTCCAGCCTGGTCTTCAAAGCAAGTTCTAGGCCATTCAAGGCTACACAGAAAAACCCTGTCTTGAAAAAAAAATTTTTTTTAGTTTTTAAGGCAGGGTTTCTCTGTGTAGTCTTGACTATCCTAGAACTAGCTCTGTAGATCAAGCTGGTCTCAAACTACCGTAGATCTACTTACCTTTGCTGGGATTAAAGGTGTATGCTACCTCTACCCAGCTTAAAAATTGTTTGAAATTAAAAAAAAGAAAGAAAGAAAATATACATTATAAAGAGCGTAGTCAAGATTATTGATTCATGTATTTTGGCATCATGATATAAGTTTTTAAATATTATAATTTAAATATAATTATTATCATTTCCAAAAAGAAAATTCTTTGTTCAAGGGCCAAGAGAGATAGTTCAGTGTTTAAGAGCTTTTGAACAGACAGGAGAACTGGAATTCAGGTCCAACCATCATAAAAAACTGGGCAAGGAGTTGAGCAGTGTCCTCCTTTAATATCAGCACTCAGGAGGCAGAGACAGGCTGATCTCTGTAAGTTCAAAACCAACCTGGTCTTTATAGTGTGCTCATCTGAAATCTCAGCACTGAGTGGGGAGAACACAGGATTGCTGGGGCTTGCTGCCTACCTATCTTGTCAAAAAACATGAGTTGTTGGTTCAGTGAGAGTGTAGAAAGGAACAAGGTAAAGAATGCCAGGGAGGACACCCTCTGGCATAAGTGTATGGACAGGCACAAACACAAGCCATTACACCCCTTCAACCCCTCCCCCCCCATACTCACAGAGACATAGACAGTATATGAGTCATGGTTTTATTGTGATAAAATACTATGGCCAAAGTTAACCATGGAAAGAAAGGGTTTATTTCAGCTTACACAGTTCATCATCAAAGAAAGCTGTGTAGGAAATGAAGATGGGAACCTGGAGGCAAGAACTGAAACAGAAGCCATGGAGGATCATTGTTTACTGGCTTGTTCCTAATGGCTTGCTCAGACGGATTTCTTTTTATCTTCTTTTCCTATCTTTGTTTTATTGAAAATAATCTTTTTTCATATACTATATTATTACAATTTCCCCTTCCCCATCCAAACCCATACCCTTTCTATCTCTCTTTGGAAAACAAAGAGGCCTCTAAGGGGCAGGGAGGAGACCAGGGAGGGAGTGTGGGGTTGGGGAGGGAATGAGGGAGCGGGATACAGCTGGGACACAGAGTTAACAAAATGTAACTAAAAAGAAAATAATAATAATAAAAGAAAGAAAAAAAAAGAATAATAGTAAAACAAAAATGAAAATAAGATAAAACAAAACAAAACAAATTGGAACAGGACAAAACAAAGAAACAGGAGAAAAAGAGCCAAAGAAAAGGCACAAAATAAATATAAATGCAGAGGCACGGAGGTTTGTATGCACAGGAATCCCGTAAAAGCACAAAAACCACCATGTATATGCAAAGGATCTATAAGGTAATAAATAAATAAATAAATAAATAGGTAAATAAATTAAGGTTAAGAAAATAAATAAATGCCCTGGCTATGCATTATGAGAACCTCCAAAAATGCCGCTGAGTTCATTTTGTACGGGCCATCTACTGCTGAGCATGGAGCCTGTCCTTAAGAGTGGTTTGTATGCCCAATGAAACTCCATTGGAAGAAAGTATTTTTTTTTATTTATTTACAAATGGTTATCAACTGGAGATAGCTTCTGGGTTAGAGATGGCAGCCTCTATCTACTTCTCATCTCAACAGGGATCCCATATGGCACAGACCCACTTTTTTTTTTTCTTTTTTTTCTAGCTCCATCAATTTACTGAAAAATATCACTTTAAAAAAAATGAATGAATGTAGCACATTTAATGGGAGTAAATGTACCACATTTGGGGGGGGGGAGGACATGTAGGTTGTTTATAATTTCTGCCTATTACAAATATTGCATCAGTGAACATGGTTGAGCAAGTATCGCTGCGGTAAGATGAAGCATCCTTTGGGTAAAGCCCAAGAGTAGTAAAGCTGGATCTTGGGGTAGATTGATTTCCATCTTCCTGAGGAACCATCACACTGATTTCCACAGCAGCTGTTTGAGTTTGCACTCCCATCAGCAATGAATTAGTGTTCCTTTCCCCAACATTCTTGTCTGAATGATAGTGTCCTTTGTCGTTTTTTTTTTCTTGATCTTGACCATTTTTGCTGATGTAAGATGAAATCTTAAAGTAGTTTTGATTTCCATTTTTCTGATGACAATGTTGAACATTTCTTTAAATGTTCTAGCTATTTATGTTTTATTTTTTGATACCTTCCTATTTAGACCTGTAAACCCCCCCCCTTTTTAAAAATTCTTGTTTTCTTGATGCCCATCCAGGTTTTTTTTTTTTATTTATTTTTTTTAAGTCTTAAAAAATTAAATATAAGTCTTCTATTAGATGTGTAGTTGACAGAGTTTCTTTAGTTAGGTTTTTATTCTCTGGCAAAACACCATGACCAAAGCAAGTTGAGGAGGAAAGGGCTTATTCAGCTTACACTTCCACAGCACTGTTCATCATTGGAGGCAGTCAGGACAGGGACTCAAACTTGGCAAATTGGAGGCAGGTGCTGATGCAGAGGCAATGGAGTGATCCTGTTTACTGGATTGATTTCCATGGTTTCTCAGCCTGGCTTTCTTATAGAATCCAAGACCATCAGCCCAGGGATGGCACCACCCACAGTGGGCCTTCCATCATCAGTAAGTAATTAGAAAATGTCTTATGAAGCCATTTCCTCAGTTAATGTTCCCTCCTTTCAGATAACTCTAGTTGGTTTATAAAGTTGACATAAAACTAGCAGCACAAAGGTCTTTTTCCATTCTGTACCTGTTTTTTGTTTTTTGTTTTTGTTTGTTTGTTTGTTTTTGTCTGAATGATGGTGTCCTAGCTTTTCAGTTTCATGAGGCACCAAAAATTAATTGTTGGTTTTAGTCCTGTAATATTGGTGTTCTCTACAGAAAGGCTTTCCTTGTGCCAATGAACTCAATATTATTTCCCATTTTCTCCTCTATCAGATTCAGGGTATTGGGCCTTATGTTGATCCTTGATCCGTGTGGAGTTGAGTTTTGAGTGGGTGATACAGATCTACTTGCATTCTTCTACTTGCTGTAATAAAACACAATGGCCTACGCAACTTAACAGAAAGGTTTACGGATCCAGAAGGAAGGAGGGGGTGAAGCTTGGTAGGTATGGGGACTGGAACAGGAAGCAGGGAGCTTGCATTCTCAAGTATGAAGCAGAGGGTGCCAACTAGGAGCAGTAAGGGTGGGGGTTAGCTCTGAAAGCCCACCGCCCAGTTACTTACATCCTCTAGTAAAGCCAAACCTCTTCAAGCAGCAAAAGAAAAGTAACTATTATACTGCTGTTTCTAAGCTCTGGCAGGGGGCTTGTGGTGGTTGGACTGAGAATGGCCCCCATAGGCTTCTCTGTTTGAATGCTTAGTCACCAGGAAGTGACACCATTTGAAGGAATTAGAAGGAGTATGAGGTGTGGCCATTGGTGAAGAATGTGTGTACCTGGGGTGGGCTTGGAGGTTTCAAAAACCCAAACCAGGCACAGTGTTCCATCCTCTCTCAGCCTGAAATCAGGATGTAGCTCTCAGCTCCTGCTCCAGCATGATGCCTGTCACGACACTAACCACCATGATGATAATGGACTAAACCTCTGAAACTATAAGCAAGTCTTTCTTTTGTAAGAGTTGCCTTCATCGTGGTGTTTCTTCACAGCAACAAAACAGTGACTAAGACAGTACCCAGGTGGCTGAAGAAAATTCTTTAGGTTTTGAACTTGACAGTCGCCTCAGTTCAACCTTGCCTTTCTTTGTGTTATGTGATGCATTTCTTTTTGTGTTGTTAGAAACACAGCTGATTTTATTTCATTTTCATAGTCTGCTAATTTTTTTGTAGGTAAAAATAAAGATATAAATAAAAAAGTGTGTGTGTGGGCATGCACACATGAACATGTACCTGCCTGTAGAGGTCAGAAAAGTAGTTGGATTTCCTGCAGCTGGGGCTATAGACAGATGAAAACTGCCCCAAATGCATGCTGAGAACCTGTCAAGCCATCTCTTCAATTCCCCTAAATAAATCTTTTATAAAATAATAGTTTTTATTTTAGATAATTTATAATTAGGAAGTTATTTCAGAATGTTGTTTAGGTCATTCTTATTATTTGCAATATAGTTATAGAATAAAGACACTAAATCAAATTGATGGGCTGAAACCCCGGATTTTCTTGTTATGTAGCTGGGACTTTCATCACACTCCAGGAAGGAAAATGAGAACTCTTAAAGGTACCACATTTCCACTGATGTAAAGGGACAGGAGAAGCCAGGGTACTGTGCTAAGAATTATGGGAAAATGTAGGCCCTTTGTTTCCTGTTTCTCCTCTTAACTCTCTGGTCCAGCCCCATTCTGTCCTTTACCTTTCTTGCCCTGAGTGAGAGTACATTGAACAGGACACCCAGATGCATTTTCTGTTATTTTTCACAGTGGTACTTTTTGTACCACTAATTTATCCTTTTTCCATTTTTTTTTTAAGTGAACCTGCAAATTTTGGGTAAATTTTACAGCGCCGTTAACATTTTTTTTGTGGGGCTAAACATGGCCCATGAGGTTTTTAGCATGGTAACTTCTGTTTTGTTTTGGTTTTAAACCATGTTAAAAAGAATTTGTCTGGAGATTACAAAAAAACAAAGAAAGAAAATGATAAAAGACATTGTTTTGCTTTTAGTGGTTCTTTTATATTCTAGTAGTTATGAGTCAGCAAAACAAAGTAATTCCTACCTTAAATATTTTGAGAGACAATCACTAGAAAATATTTATGAATTCCTTGTTTTGCCCTGAATTTTGAGCAACATTAGCTTTTGTGAATTTTTAAATTTTTCCCTTGCACACAAACTTTTAAAATGCCTGAATAGTTTGCATTATGCTTCCAAATAACATGTATACAGTGATTGACAAGGAAATGGATATCACTCAGAAAATAATTTTTCTTTGGAAAAAAGTTTTATTTTTTAAATTTTATGTGTGTATGTTTTTTTGCCTGATTGTGTGTCTGTGCACCATGTTTACGCTTGGAGCCTGTGAAGGACAGATGAAGGTGTTGGATCTTCTAAAACTGATATCACTGATTATTGTGAGCTCCAGAGAATAGAACCTGGTTCTTTGCAGGAGCAGTAAGTGCTCTTAATCACCAAGCCATCTCTCCAGCTCCTTAATTAAAAAAAAAAAAAAAGTTAATTATTTACTTGTGTGTATGTGTGCAAGCCTACACATGGAGAAGGAAAGCAGGGGCACCCACAACAGTGCCTGTGTGGAACAGTGGACAATTATCATGAGTGGGTCCTTCACTTCATTTTTAGACTTAGGTTGTTAGGTTTTTATGCAGGCCCCACTGTCAGCTGAACCATCTTTCTACTCACTCTGTCCTTCCTTTCTTCCTTATTCTCTTCTTCCTTCTTTATTTCCCTTATCTTCCTCCATTCCTCCTTTCCTTTCTTTTTACTAAGGTTAAAATTCAATCTTATACACGAATAACCTCACAGATAGACACCTAAATGCAACATTTGATCATGTCGACATAATTTTACCGTCATACTTACTTGATTTAAAAAAATAATAAAATCAGCAACAACCTAGATGAGGCTCAGTAACATATTTTATCGGTATCTCCAGGAGCTTCTCAGAGAACAACAACAACAAAAAAAACCTCACACATTGTGAGCATAAGGTTATTGTAGAATTCAAATGCTGATTTGTGTGCCACCAATATCTGGTTACAATTCTTGTTCTAAGAATCTCCTGTCTCAATATTGTATAAACTCTGCTCCCCAATTGTGAATAAAGCAGATTACAGCCAATCGATGAGCCAGGGAGAGAACAGGGCTGGACTTCCTGCCAGCCATGGGAGGAGGAGTTAAAGGAGGAAGTAGGAGATTCATCCAGGATTGTTCCAGGAGACATCAACAGAGGAGTTGGAGCAGGGAAAGTACAAAGTGCAAGTACCTCTGAAATAATGCTCAGAGGAAATAAAATAGACTTAGAGGGTTAAGAATAGAGTAATAACTGCTCAGTTCTTGTGCTGTGGCACTTATTATTAAGCAGATATAAAAGAGTCTCAATTATTTATTTAATAACCAGCTTAAGAGGGAAACTGAGAAAAAAAAAAAAACAACACAGTTTTACGAAAATAATGTTAACAACATATCTTGGCCCAGTCACCAGAAAAGTGAATGTTCCATGCAAAAGATAGCATATGGGTTTATTACATATGATTGCATCGGTCTGTTACCTAAGCCATGCCCTTCCTCCAGATTTCACATGAGTTTTTCTGTACCATTTTAGAGGTGAAAGGAGAGACTAATTCTCTACTATCCCTACATAATCTGTACCTGTCAGTACAGTTTTTAACTATACCAGAAAGAAATTTCTGTACAAACCTGCTTAAGTGAAAAAGTATTTATTCACTCTATAACTGGTACTATGGAAGTCAAAATCAGTAATGGGTAGTACTTCGTAAATACTGTGATGGGTACTCTTCTCATTTGCATGGGTTAACTCAATTTTTACCTACAAAAAACTCTCTGTAGATGATAGTCTAATTTTACCTCCACTTTGGAGATGCAGAAAGTAAGGCATGGTTAAGTTCACTGTTAAGAGCCAAACCCTTAAAATGAGGAGGGTTTCACAGTGGCTTGACCAGTCTTTGTTACATCATGCAAAATAGTCCTGTTTGAAAAGTTGAATTCTATTTTGTCTTACATTGGCTTAGTACCAAAGATTCTTCACCAACCTCTATGCCAGAGAGATAAGATAGACTAAGATAGACTGATCAGCTCAGAGCAGCTCAGAGCTGTATCTGGAGCTGACCAGGGGGTAAGGACATCACAGAGTACAGTGTCTAAGAAGAGGCATGAATGGGTGGTAGACTCCAGCAAAGAAGCTCTGGAGATTTAACATTAATTACTAGACAGTTCCCCATGGAACTAATTCTACAACCAGGGTGTAGAACACCGATTCCCATAGTACATCTCCAGTTAGTGGGAAGAATGACTGCTAAAAGCAGCAGGCTGATGTTGCCCGACTCCAGCTGTTTGCACCTGTTGTGTTTTACTCTTCATTGGGCTGCTGATACAATTGCCAATGTCTCTCTTTCACAAATGGTAGTCACTTCTAAAAACATTTTCCCCTGATTCTTTGACATGTGTATGCCACATTTTGATCCTGTTGCTTTCTTTATCACCCTCTTACTCCTGCTGACCCTTCCCTCTTCCTAATAAATCTTTCTTCCCCTTTCATATATATTTAATTTCATCATAAGTTTTTGGATGATCCATTGAGTTAAATTAAGTCTGATTGCATGAGCACATGAGGTTTTTTTTTCTTCTCATGCACAAGCAAGTTGCCAGTAGCTACACCACTTAGGAAAATGATTTCTCCCCAACTCTCAGCAACAGTTAGCTGCCAATAGCTTCTGGAGGAGAGAGGGACCCCATGAGGCTCTCCTCCATCTCAGCGGAAAGTAGGGTAATCTTAACTTCTTTGTCATAATATGCCCACGCACTGTGCCTGTTTCCTTTCAAATAGGGAAGAAGAGAATGAGATGATGGTTTGGTTTGGTTGTAATTATTTGTCCCCACATACTCCCATATTTCTGTGAGTGGAGTCTGGCATTATTTAGGATTTTCCCCAAAGGTAGTGAAATACTACACACTTTAGTTTTTCTAGAACTTGGTGACCTGTGAGTGGCTGTCCCTGAAGGCTCAATAGGCATTCTCAGTTAATCAGTCATAATTCGCCAATTTACGTCTCTGTACACAATAGTTCTCTGCTTCTTCTTTTATGATCCACTCCTGGGAGCCAAAGAAGAACAGATGGTGATTTACAATAATTTTCAAGAAGATAAAAACATGAATATTGTACAAATACATTCTAAGTCCATGTCACAGGCTCATTTAGTTCATTCACTAGAGAAAAGGATGATGACATGGATTGGAGTGCATTTGGGGAGCTGAGTACTGCCATGCATTCGGCAAAGTGCTGTTGATCTGGGTTAGATGCAAATGTGGTTGCCGTCCCTAAAGGTAATAAAACGGTATCATTTGCTCCTATAATTTCAAACAGAGAGAAGTTGTGTCTGCATTTTCATTAGACAAAACCTGTTAGGCAGCACAAAAGTGCCTAGATTTGGGCTACAAAGAGCAATAAAAACTATACCAAATGAAAGAGCTTCATTGAACTAGGAATGTCAGTGGTTTCGGTGTAAGCCTAACAGTGTTTCAGTGTCTTAATCACTGTTCCATGGCTATGAGGAGACACCATGCCCAAGGAAATGCTTATATAATGAAGCATTTAATTGGGGGTTTGCTTATAACTTCAAAAGGTTAGTCTACAACCATCATTATGGAAAATGTGGTGACAGGTAGGTAGACATGGAGTTACGAGCGTATACATTGACCCACAGGAAGCAGGCAGAGAAAGACTGGGCCTGGCATGGGCTTTTGAAGACCCAAAACCCATCTCCCAGTAACACATCTTTTCCAGCAAGGCCATGCCTTTTAATCCTTCCCAAATAGTTTCTCTAACTGGGACCAAGCATTCAGACATGTGCCTAGGGGAGTCATTCTCATTCAAACTACCACAGATCCCAAAATTTCTGTCATTATCCTCATATATTTCCAATGTTGAGGATACTTTTTTTCTGAACAACAATGTTATCAAATAATTGTGTAATCAAAAAGCTGTTTCCAGGGTGACATTATAGGGCCCTTCTGAGAGGTATATTGAGGTACATTGCTACATTTCTCTCACAGTGTTGAATTTCCACAGTGAAACTAAGTTGAGCTTAGGTAATTACATTTCTTTGAGGGTGTAGAAGTATTATAAATTAAGTAATAACACTGTATAGGAATTCCATCATCTGATCCTGGCAGCTCAACACTGTGAATTTGGGCAATGTATTCAGTCGTCCTGTTGTATGTCTGTTGATGTCAAATGGGCAAACAACAGTGCTTTCTTTGTCAGGTTTTTTTGTGCTAAGACACAGGGCAGGGTTTAGTCCATCACAGAACTTGTGTAGCATCTACTGTGACATGTAATAACTTCTATCACATACAGATGCTCAATGTAATTTCTCAGGAAAACTATGCTTAGGAGGCTGGAAAAACCATATAGACAAGTTACAGAGAATCTTTGAATTAATTGAGTACACATATATTTGATTTTTAAGAAAAGCATTTGGGGCTGGAAGTTGGGATATTTACAAAGCATACTTAAAGAACATGAAATAAGGGCTAACTGTTTAATATGTGTGTAAGTAAAGAGTGGATCATGAGGAAAAGGTTTAAGTTTTTTTTTTTTTTTACTAAGAATCTGCTGTACGGGGTGGAAAGATGGCTCAGTGGTTAAGGGTACTTGCTGTTCTTGCAGAGGATGAGGGTCTGTTCCAGCACCCACATGGCATTTTTAACCATATATAACTCCAGTTCTAGGTATCCAATGTTGCCTTCTGATCATCTTGGCACTGCTAGCATGTGGTACACTCATATATACAAACAAATCCTTATTAATTCTTCTCCGAGAAAGAGAAGAGGAGGAGGAAGATCAGTTGTTAGTTCATCTGTGAGATTTTAACAAATTACTTGGCAGATTTGTTTGATTTAATTGTAGATCTAATAAAAGCACTATTTATTTACATAGCATGAGGTACAAATGATTGCCTATTTTGTAAAGACATTCATGGGCAAAAGCCATGTCCAAGTGCATAATCATGATGCCTGCTATATCCCATAGTTACTGTGAAGATTGGCTTATCAGTGCTCTATTATGAAGAGACACCATGATCATGTCCTTTATAAGACACCATGGAAACTCTTTTAAAGGAAAGCATTTAATTGGGGCTGGCTTACGCTTTCAGAGGTTTAGTCCATTCCTGAAAACACGGTGGCATTCAGGCAGACATCTTCCTGGAGAAGTAGCTGAGAGTTCTACACCCAGATGCACAGGCAACAGGAAGAGACACACTAACTGGCTTGGATTTTTGAAATCCCAAAGCCCACTACCAGTGACATACTTCCTCCAACAAGGCCACACCCACTCCAACAAGACCACACCTTCAAATCCAGCTCAAGTAGATCTACTCACTGATGACCAAGCATTTAAATATGTAAGCCTATGGGGCCATTTTTATTCAAACCACCAGAGATAAAGAAAAATAATATGTTTTTATTTAATCATTTTTTTTTTACTTTATTTTCATTGGTGTTTTGCCTGCATGTATGTCTGTGTGAGGGTGTCAGAAGCCCTGGAACTGAAGTTACAGAGAATTGTGAGCTATTATTTTAGTTACACAATGTCCCATAGGCCTTTGACATAAAATAACCAGAGTTAAACTGTTAGTGTCTCAAAACTCCCTCCTACCTCCCCCTCAAGATCCCTGAACAGAGAATTCAGTGCCACAAAGGCTAGATGGGAATGTGTTTAAATCAGCTGGGATACTATATGCACAAAACATTAGAGAAACCACACATTCTTTTACTATCTTGGGGAGAAACATTGCAAAATAAAGAAAAACTGGATTAACTTATGTTTTTTTTTTCTTGTCCTAGCTTGAAGATGCAACTCAGAAAAACAATCTAAATTTCCTACTTTTTATTACCTCAACAATTAATGTATTAGTCCAAACTTAATGTTCTGTGTGCCCTACTGTGAGGGGGTACTTTCTGTAAAGATTCTGTACTTTCATACTTTCTGTAGAGGTCCAGATTTATCAGCAATAAAAAACAAAACAAAACAAAACAAAACAAAACAAAACAAACATGATATCATTTTTAATGAAAGGCAAGAAAAGAAGAATAATTATTTTACTTTTAATAAATACATCATGAACCTTGGTTAACTTAGCTACTGTGTACTGACTTATTTGTGTGAACAATGATGCCTCCTCCTTGCTATGGGATGTTGTGCATTGTGAGACATGTATGGTGTCCTCCATTGCTCCATATTCAGACTTCCTATTTGTCTTTCTCTTTTTCCACCTGTTCTGATATCTGCTGAGATAAGGTAACTAAACGAGAAGGGCAATCAAAACATTGTCTGTGAACCTGAGGAGGAAGTTATGATTTAATGTGTCCGTCAATACTTGGAACTGATAAAGGCTGAAGACAAAGCTCAGTGTTTGCCTCATGGGTGCAGCATCTCTGTTGACCTTTAGCACAGCTTGAAAAGAAGAAGAAAGGCTACAATCACAATGAAGTGGCTTTTATATTTCTAGATTTTTTTCCAGTGATTATATAAAGCTTCATGAGTACAATAGTAAAAATCCTGGAAAAACAGTATCTTTTTGAAAAAACGATGAACCAGCAGGTTATTATTGGTGTTGCTAGGCTAACCCACAGATGGACAGAAAGGAGCAGCCAGACTGTTTTAATGAAAACAATGGGAGGAAGGAGACTTTTTCTGAATTGCAGTAATTATTAAAATTAAACAATTCACCCAAACTATGTTTCTTTGTGTTTATGAAGCCCCCTAGCTGTGTCCTTTAATTTTTTTTTTTTATAGAAAATTCTTGGACTAACAATTACTTGATATTACAAATTAATTCATTCCAGTTTTTAAGCTACAATATTTGGAAAGGACAGGAACTGCCTGGAGGATAGAATATGAGATTAATAAACTCTGAGGAAAGGAATAATCAAATGCTGTTTATTGGCCTGCCACTGTTTGTTCCACACAGACATTTAGATATTAAAGGTATTTACCCAGAAACGGAGAATCTTTCAAGTAAAGATAATTTTGTCTTAGGAATAAGGTTCTATTGAGCAGAGGCCTGAATAGCCTTGATGATGTATCTATATATTTTTTCTCCACTGGAATGGTGAAGGTAAGCACCCTTACTCATCAATACTGTAATTCAGTTGCACATACGGATCAGAAATGGTCAAGAAACACAGTCAAAAAGCTACCTAACAGCCAGGGGTGGCAGCACTTGCTTGTAATAGCAGAAATTGGAATGTAGAGATGAGAGCATCAAGAGTTCAATTCCAACTTGTGCTACATTTTCAGCCTAGGGCTGCAGGACCCTGTCTGACACAGAGAAGAAAAACTAATAATTTTAGGTCTGTTTTTAGTCTGTGAGAGTTTATATATTTACTCTTATAGGACTGACACTGTGTTTCTCTGTCATTTCCTATAGACTCTGCAAGCTTCTTTTTCTGTCTTTCCAGTCACCCTTTGAATTTGCAGGCCTGGAAACATATCCTTACATCTATGTACATAAATAGTTAAAAGGATGAAGGGAATAGATGAAAAAAAGGATTTTGCCACTGCTCTACATAAGCTTTCCTTTCCTGTCACTTGCTTTCTCAACAATAAATATATTTTATTATTAATATTTTATTATTATTTGCATTTGTGCATGTGCGTGTGTGTGTGTGTGTGTGTGTGTGTGTGTGTGTGTGTGTGCCTGCAGAGGCTGCAAGAGGGCATTGGATCCCCTGGAGCTGGAGATGCAGGTGGTTATGAGCTGCCTGACATGAGTGTTATGAATTAAACTTGGAGGTACAAGAACAGTATATAGTCTTACCTGCAGAGCTCTCTCCAACCTCAAATTATAAATATATGATTTTAAAATCCATAAGGTACAAAAATACAAAACTAATTAAAGTCCAACATTCAGTAAATGAAGAAAGCCCAACCCAACCCAACCCAACCCAACCCAATCAACCAAAGTAAACAAACTAAACCACTACCAATAAACCCCCTGCCGTGAATGTGATCCTAAGAGCCTTTCACGAGTTGCTCTACAAACACCGTGTTGAGGTTCACTTATCCTGTGTCTTTTGTGACAGGGGGTCACTATGTAACACAGGCTAGCCTCTAACTAGACATTCTCCTGTCTTAGTTTCCTGACTTCTGGGATTTTAACTGCACATGACTGTGTAGAAGCATTTACTATTTGGGTTATTCTTAAAACTATGATTTTATGTGTGTGTTAGATATGTGTGTATATGCATGTGTACAAGGACAGGAGGTATGCACATGTGTGAAACAGAGTCTGTTACTGAACCTGGATATTACTGGTATGTATGTATGGTTTTTTTGTTTGTTTTGTTTTTTTGGCTAGGCTGGTGGCTGGCTGCTAGCCTCATCAATATTGCCTCTACTGGAGTTTCAGGTGCATGCAGCCTTGGCCGCTTTTTACATGCATGCTAAGGTCTGAACTCAGGTTCTCGTGGTTACCTAACAGGTACTCTGACCCATGGAGTCATGTTCTGAAGACTTTTTTTTTTTCTTTACAGAGAGCGATCTGCTTTCTTTTTGCCCAATGCTGTGAAAAAGAAAGAAAGAAAGAAAGAAAGAAAGAAAGAAAGAAAGAAAGAAAGGTTGGTTTAAGGACCTTCCTAAATCATATTAGCAAGTAGATAGGGAAAAAAATAATGATTGCACAGAAATGTCAGCGTTAACCAAAGGAGCTGTTTGTAAAACTTTGCCTGGGTGAATTATTGTTTGCTTTTGTTTTTTTGAGACAAAGTCTGTCATTGGGATGAAAATGACCCCATATATTTGCATGATAGTCTCTAGTTAATGAACTGCCTGGAAAGGATTAGGCTGTGTGACCTTGTTGGTATAGGTGTTTCCTTCCTTCCTTCCTTCCTTCCTTCCTTCCTTCCTTCCTTCCTTCCTTCCTTCCTCTCTCTCTCTCTTTCTTTCTTTCTTTCCTTCCTTCCTTTTCTCTTCTTCTTTCTTCTTCTTTATGGCACTAGGGCCTAAGCCTTGTGCACAGTAGGCAAGGGTTCTGGTACAGCCATATCCAACCATGAAATTATACAATTTTCATGTTTTTTCACTCCCTCTTTCCTTCCATCCTTCTTTCATTTTGTCTTTTAAAAGTTTTTATTGATTCTTTGTAAGTTCCACATCATGCACCACAGTCCCGCTCATCTTCCTTTCCCCTCATATCTGTCTTTCACCCTTGTAAGCCCTCCCATAAAACACACACACACACACACACACACACACACACACACACACACACACACACA
>NW_026585797.1:29001681-29090828 GCF_907164565.1 Psammomys obesus | reverse complement strand
ACACACACACACACACACACACACACACACACACACACACACACACAAATAATAACAACAGCAAAAGCAAAACATAGAAAACATCTCATTGTGGAAGCTCTAGTACGTCACAGTGTGTCCCACGGTATACTCTTCTGTCCACGCATTTTCACTTTAAAACGTTCTTTGCAATGAGTCATCATGAGATTCGGAGATATGGGCCAGTCTACTGCCAGCTGTAACACTTGGGAGAACAGGCTCTGCACCTTGCCCAGGTAGCACAATAGAGCTGGCATGGGCTGAGGGAGAGCAGGTGAGCCAGTCCCAAGGACAGAGTGAGGGAAAGCTGGCCTCACCCCTTGTCTGCTGTGAAGTGGTATGTGTGAGCAGGTGACGCTCTCCTCACTCACCCCTCACTACCTGCAGCATTTGGGAAAACTGGTCCTGAGGTCATGAGAGGGGGTGAATTGGTCCTATTCCTCACCAGCTACTGCAAACTCTGCACCTCATCTGGGCAGCCAGTAGAGCTGTCCCTGGTGGTGGTGATGGGAGGGGTGGGGGAAGGCTGAAGGTGAGCTGGCTGAAGGTGAGCTGCCTGGAAGCGAGAACACCGGAGAGCTGGCTTGACCACTCATCTGTCCTGAGGTGGTATGGGTGTGGGGATGATCCCCTCCTCCTTCCTTCCTTGACAGCTGCATTAGTCAGGAGAGCTGGTCCAGCCCCTCACAGGCTGCAGCATTTGGGAGAGTGGGGCCTGCACCTTTCCTGGGCAGCACAGTGGAGCTGACTCTGGAAGCGTGGTTACAAGTGAGCCAGCCCAAGGATTTGAGAACAGGAGAGAAACACTGGGTGGCCTAGCTGAAGCAGTGCTGGAGGACTCATCCTGGTGGTTCAGATAAGGGAGAGCAAGCCAGCTGACCAGCTCAGCTATCACCTGGCTCATCAAGGGCTCTGAACTGACTCACTGAAAATCTGTAGCATCTAAGAATGGTTGGGCCAGTTCTGAAAGGGCCAGTTCTGCTGATCCAAAGCTGCAGGGTCTCCATGCCATAGGGCAACAGTAGGATAACCTGGAGCTGTCCCATTTGAGGATACACTCTCTGCCTGCCACCTGATTAAGATGTAAATCTCTCCACGACAACACCAGCAACATGCCTGTCTGTTTCCTTTCAAGACAATCATGGCTATTTCCTTGAAAACTGTAAGCAGGCCTTCAATTTCTTTTATGAGTTGCCTTGGTCATGGTGTCTTTCACAGCTATAGAACCATAACTAAGACAGGGTCTCATTGTGTACGCCCTGTCTGGCCTGAAGCTCTTGGACAATCCTTCTTCCTCTGTTTCCTGAGTGCTGGGATTTAGGTGTACGTTACTACACTCAGAGACTCTCAACTGACTCATGGTTAACAATGTTCTACCTTTGTAAAGGATGCAATGATGCAATTTTTTTTTTTTGACAGGTCTCACTTTGTAGGACGGGATGGCTGATCTCAAACTCACAAAGACGCCCTTGCCTGTGCCTTGAGAGTGTTAGAATTAGAGGCAGATGCCACCAGCCAGACCCCATCCATTCATTCAAATGAATATGACTGAATTCTCTCTTTTGTGGAAAAATTGAATCCCTTCAATCCTCCTCCTAAAGTGCTTGCATTTGTACTCCCCAGATATTTGGCTTCTTCTTCTGTGTGTTTCTTCTATGGAGCTGTGCTCTTCCTAGGCTGGTGACAGGTACCTAGAGGGAATCTACAGCTTAGATCCTCATTGCCACTTCTCTAGGTAAACATGAAGAGGTATGAGAGGTGCTGCTGGATCCTTCCAGGGGAAAAGCCTCTGGTGTTACATTGGCACCTGGCTGCCCATTTTCCCCTGACCTGTGTGGGTATTGTTCTTTACAGGGCTTGTTGTTTCCTGTTGTAGCTACCAAATAGGGGTGTTGATGCTAGGTCCTGAGATACTTAGTACTTCTCAAAGCTGGTTATTCTATACTTTCTAATCATACAGAGTTCAATGATGCCCAGACAAATTAACTGGCCAGGAGATGAAGGTTTTGTTCACACCTTTCAAACAAGGCATAGCAGGGTAAACCATGGAGTGACCAATAAAATGTGAAAACTAGCAAGTTCAGATTGGAAAGATTTCTTTCAGGTTCTGTCGGTTTTCTGAATCATCAGGGGTTTCCATGGTTTTGATTCAGGATCTAGAATCCATCATATTTCACTGTAACTTGGTGGAATTTCGCGATTTGGGTTTAGGGGAAGAGCTGAACTTTCTATGCTTGTTCACAATTCACAATTCCCATCTGCGTTAAACTTCAGTTTGGAATAAAATGTTTTCCTGACCACTGGCATTATCCTTCTTACACTTCAGATTCCATGCCGAGGCACCACTATTTTCTCAGAGAAGCATGACTTGCAGATTAATAAAGCTCTTTATATTTTCCCTTCATCACAGTGACAACTGGATTTATTTAATAACTGGGTATTCTTCAGATTTTAGATACATGAGAGGATAGGATATGCCTATCTTTCTTGTTTATAGTTTTACTTAAGACATTTTGTACACTCCTAGACAATCCTTAGTATTTTTCAAAAGAAAAAGCAAAGGAAACAAAGAACAAAGCAAAGAAAGAGATCTGTATTTGTTAAGATGGAATAGAATGTGTTTCTACTCAAGGATAATTTACTTTTGAATATAGCCACATCTGTAGTGTATAAAAATCCTGCATCTACAGACTGGCTCTATTCTGGATGCTAACATTGAGCTTTCTCACTTTATTAGCTTCATATCCTTCCCTATTCATTTGAGTTTTTGATACAGGATTCCACTATGTAGCCCTGATTTATCTAAAATGACCTATATTGGAGACCAGGCTGGTCTCCAATTTGCTGCTGTCCTTATTCCTCTGCTTTCTTCCTCATTCCTCCACATTCTTCAGTGTCAGAAATTCAGGCACATGCCATCATACCCAGCCTATTTTGATACCAGTGAAACTGATTTTTTTTGAGAATAAAAATATATACTATTTTTTTTATAATACACTAACAACATTAAATAAAACTGTCTGAACTCCCTCTGTCTTATCCACAGAGAATGAATAATGAAGTGTAAATGCTTTAATAAAGTGATATTCAGTAAGAAACTATAGAATTGACAGTGTTCCTTACTTACAAATCTGAAAATCTTCGTAATGGATTTACTGCAAATTTAATGTGCCTTTCTAGACAAAACATGCAGTTTTGGAGGGAAAGAGAGACTTGAAGCAGAGAGATAGAGAAACAGTAGGTTTAAAGCATGTGTTCAAGGTCTTCCTTTTAATCACATTAGTTGGCAAATGGTTTTATGAGCACTTACAACATGAATGAAGCATTTGGCCCATTGTGTGTGTACTCTTAAGACAGAAGTTCTGGTTCTGGGAATATTTCTTATGTTGCTGGAAGCTTTATTTCTTCAAGCCTTTTGAACTGCATTACCATGTCAAACTAGCATATAGCAACTCACACATTGTTCTTTCATTAAATCTGTTTTGTCCTTTCTGATAGAATAATTGAATCTCAGCAGCACATGTGTCTATGAAAGAAGGAAGCTGAGCTGCTCCTGTCACTTCCAAAAGAGAGAACACATTTTCACTATCTTCCTTCTTTATATCTCAAGTTTCTGAGTTGTCATCTTCATGTGTGAGCTACAAGCAGGAGTTGAAGTTAATTGCTTCACAATGAAAAAAAATAATGACTTCTATCTGCGAAAACCTTAGCTTTCTTAGTGCTAATGTCTTTCGCAGCACAGTTTCTGTTATGCTTCCATTTGTCTCGCTCTTTTTGCTTGTCATTGGGCCAACTTTTACTCCCAGGGCAGACATGGTCACCGTGGAAGTTATCAAGTACCAATTAAGGGAGTTCCAAGTGTTAGGAAGGAAAACAAAACAAAGCTCTCAGCAGGCAGGGCTCACACTGATAACTGGAAAGCACCAAATTAAGACCAATTCACATAACTCCGGTGCATGACTCAGAGCGCTGCACTGTGAGTCACGGCTTTCATTGAACTAAGGCTGGAAGTCCATCCAGAGGAGCTGTGCATGTCAAAACCAGCTGGAAAGCATGTAAATCAACAATGGGAAGACTCCTGAGCTACAAGGATGCTTACTGGGTTTGGTGCCAATGTAGGATAATAGCACCTGTGAGGAAATCAGTTTTTTTCAAGGGACCCAGAACAGAGAGCAGTTCGAAGCACAAGTTCTGCACACACTGAGCTTGTCACTATGACTCTGCATTTCCATCCTGAAAGGAAGTATCATGGCAGTTCTTAGTGGGGCATAGAAGCCACAGCCACTTGCGGATATACCTGGAGGAGAGATGTGGAAGCAGGATGCTTCACCTCCCCTCATCTGCACTCATGGTCCCTTTCTCACACACTTTCTTTCCTTGTAGTTGATCTAAGTCTATGGTCAGTAGATTCACTTCTCTGACCCTTCTGGTGAATTGTTCCAGCTTTTTACCTGTTCTTCGTCACACTGTAGAACATATGACTATTTTTCCACTTTCTGATCCATTCTCTGCCAACCTTGCTAAGGATGCTGAAAGGCAACTCATTTGCTGAGTTTTCATTTCTACCCTGGTTTGCTGCCCGCCTGATTCTACTCCTGTACCTTGTATACATACCGGGAACTTTTCACTATCTTTCTTGAAAATACACACAGAATGTTGTCCCTTGGCTAGGATTGCTGATGGATTTATGCAAGTCTTAGTAAGAAGTTTACTAGTAAAGGAAACAAATGGAGGGATATTGAATCCTAAGTAAGTGGGAATAATAAACATGTATTAATTGAGATGGAAACAGTGACTATGGTAATTGTGTAAGGAGGTACATCCCAGTTTATTTTCTGTTGCTATGATAAAACACTGGCTCGATTGTGGTTTCCCTTTCCAGGTGATGCTAGTTTGTGTCACATGTCCAAAAAAAAAAAAAAAAAAAAAAAAAAAGAAAAAGAAAACCTGACCAGAACTGGATACATAAGAGTTTTATTTTAAAAGATTTTTTAAAACATGATTTAAAAGTGTGTGTGTCCAAGGATATCACATCTTGTCAGCGCTGGAGTCACAGGTGGTTGCAATTGGCTGGGCATTGGGGCTGGGAAAGCCAGGCCATCTCTCCAGCCACATCCAAGGTTCCATAAGCAGTAAAAATTGACAGGGAGGAAGCTCTCCCACATGATCAGCTGCTTGCAAGTTCTGCACGTAGCTCCTGGTGAGTTGTCACCTTGGTAGGCGTGGGCTGTCCTGTGATGCCTTTTAAGTCCATGCTCCTGGAAGTAACCCCTCACCTACACTCATGCACAAACTCCCAACAAACTCCCTGATTCACTAAAGCTAGACTTGAAGGATATCATTTCTTCGGTCTTTTGTCTGTGCCCTGTGTCTGTGCCCTGTGAATAGATGTCTGTTCATGCCTCCCCGGAAAAAAAGTCACACAGTGGCTCCCACAATTCTCTCTGCTGTTGCTGAGCTTGTTGTTGGTAACGGTCATGTTGCTAAATGTCTCAGTGCCACGCCACTCCTCAGGCTTTGTTTTACTGGAAATATCAGCAGCATCTGACACAGAGCTGACTCCTTTGGTCAGTACTTTTTTTTTTTTTTTTTTTTTTTTTTTTTTAAGCATTCAAAGGTATTACGCAGTCTTGGTTTTCTCCTATCTCCCAGGTTATGCCCAACCCTGTCAGCTCTACCTTCAAGGTACACCTGATCATTCCTTATCATTTCCTGTTTTCTTACTCTTACCTGAAAGTCATCATGTTCCCCCAGATAATCAGATAGTTTCCTCCCTGAGGGTGCTGTGACTTTGCTTTGTTTTGTTTTTCATTTGTTTAAGACATGTCTCACTGCATAGCCAGGGGTAGCCCCATCCTTTCTGTGTAATCCAGAGTGGCTTCAAACTTTTAATAATCCTTTTGCTTTAATTTCCTGCATGTACTTTCATTGGAGCAGTGGCCCTCGACCTTCCTAATATTAGGACCCTTTAATATCGTTCCTCATATTGTGGTGATCCGAAACCATAAAATTATTTTGTTGCTACTTGCAATTTTGTTATTGTTGTGAAATGTAAAGTTAATATCTGTGTTTTCTGAAGGTCTTAGGCCATCCCTATGAAAGGATCATTCATCCCCAAAGGGGTGGCATAGGGACCCACAGGTTGAGTACCACTCATTGCATTATAGGCTTATACCACACCACCGTACCTGGAGGGTTTTTGTTTGCTCTTTTGTTTTGGTTATTTTAATACGGTTTTACTCCATAGCCTATGTTGACCTTAAGCTTATGACCTTCCTACTTGAGCCTTTGAGGGTTGGGAGTACTTGTGACTGGTACTGTATCTGACCTGTTTTATTCCATGTAAATTTATTGTCTGCCTAAATATATGTATGTGCATGCACATCTGTTATGTGGTATTAAGGAGTGAGGGTGAAATCAAACTTGTGGTCTGTTCCTTAGGTGTTGTCTACCATATGTTTTTTTGAGTCAAGGTCTCTCACTGGGACCTGGAACCTGTTGATTTGGTGAGACTGGCTGGGCAGTGAGCTCTGGGATTTCCTATACCTGCCTCCTCCGCACTGGGAATACACCATCACGCCTAACTTTTTAAATGGGTTCTAGAGACCCAACTTAAGTACTTGTGCTTGTAACAAATGCTTTACTGTCTATCTCCCTTAGATACTGGTCTTTGTTTGTTTATTTTTAATGTTTATATTTGTTTATTTGGGTTTTGAGGCAGGGTCTCACTGTAGCCAAGACTAATCAGCAACTCAAGTCTAGTCATGGCTGGACTTGAACAGAAAGTGACATTTCTACATAGCCTCCCAACTACTAAATTCATAAGCACAATCCAGCTTTAATAGTCAGAATGATATCAGTCAGGTCATGCCGACCTTTGCTTAAAGCTTCTCACTGACTTCATATCGCATAATACAAGCCTAGAAGTGCCCTCCTTCTCTCAGCTGCCCTCCAGCAGCTGCTGGATCTGGTCCCTCTGCTTTGCTCACTCTTCCCAGTCATTTCCCTGTGCATAGTAAGCGTGCAAAGCACTCCTCATCTCGTTGTCTTTGTGCTGGGTATTCACAAGAGCACTTAGCCTGGTATTCACATTGTCACTCAATGACTTACTGAGCACGTCATTCAAAATTGCAACTTGTAGCATGTGTGCAGTCCAGGGTATAGTAGAATAATAAGATAAAATTAGAAATATCCCAACATGCTTTATGTTATGTTTTTGGTTGTGATCCTAGCCTCTAATGGCTGAGCCACCTCTTCAGCCCAACATGCTCCATTTTAAACATGCTCCATGTCCCCTCTTCTCTCAACAGTACACATTATCCTCAAATGACAAAATAAACAAGAAAGAGCCTTTATAATTGATTTTTAAAAATTAGTTGGCTTTCCCCTTTAGGCAGTAAGCTTTAACAGATCAGAGAGTAAAATAGAGAGTGTGTGTTCGTTGATGTAGCTCAAGCTCCAAGAGCTTGGCACACAGTAGGCAGTTTATAAGGTTTCTCAATGTGAACAAATAGGTGCTGTGTTGGCCTTTGGTTATTTAGTGATATGCTTAGACTTAACAGAGCATTTAGCCCATAATGCTTTAACTGAGGAGAAAGTCTGCTTAGAAGTGTGTGTATGCTTTCCGTCACCTTTCCCTTCACCCCTCTCCCTCAATATGCTGTTTAATTTTCCATTCTTAAGGCTCATCTAACCAGAGACTCCAGGAAAAATGCCCAATAACTTTAATCTTCAAAGCATTTGTGTAAAGTAGATGATCTACTTATTTTTGATTATGTGCTAATGTCTGCTATTTCTCCCAAAGCTTTCCATTTTAAGAAATAAAACTAATCTTTAGTCTAAGGAATGTACCTTGAACTACACTTAGGGCCTTCAATGAGCTGAATAAAAAGAAATACTAGGGACAGTGAGGTTTTTATGAGAACTCTAAAATCACATGATGTTGGTGGTGGGAAGCTCTGTTTCATCTGTGACAAAGAATATATTCTTTACAGAAAATTGGTCCAAAGAAAGTATGTAATTATAAACACTTCAGTGAGAAATTGGATGATAGAATTCAGACCATTTAAAAAGAGCAGGTCCACAGATTGACATCTTTTCTATAACATGCCATTAATTCATTTCCATTTTTCCAAAAGTTAGAAGATATATATTGAGAAGTACCTGATTCATAACCTGGAGAATTTCTTCTCTGTGAACAATTATGTTCACCGTCTATTGAGTTCATCTTAATAGTTCAATCTTAAGCTATATTAATATTCTAGGTATAGCTTGAAATAGAAAGACAGGCACTGCATATGCTAACTGAATTAATTATATTATTGATTATTTATTGAATCTTTCTTGAGTTCTATTATTTCATAAACACTGTGCTAGAGGAATATAATATAGCCCCTGGCTCAGGGTAAAATTAAGATATAAGGCAAAATATGCTTCCAGTTTAGTGTGCACCAGTTTGAAAGTGAAGCTGAGTGAGGCTTATGGTTCAAGGCAGAAATTGTGTGGCTGAACCGCAGAAGTAAGAGCACAAACTCATCATGGCAAAGGAAAGACATAATTATAGTCCCAGTGAAGCTGCAAGTTCATCCCACAGAAAAGAGTAAGGAAGAACTGATCCCAAAAAAGAAAACCAGGGGGAGGAATAGAAGGTTCTCAGAAACTTGACAGTAGTGACTAGTCAACAAAGTGACTTGCATCTTCTTTAGGAAAAACAAATTAGGCAGGTTTATGTTAGATTCAATCAACAGGAGGAAAGCACACATACTCCAAATAAGGACTCTATGAATTAGTCTGAAATAAAGAGGAAACAGAAGAAACCTTAGGGCATTGTTTTGTTCAAGTCTCAGTTTATAAAAATAAATAGAACATCCCAGGTTAACAGAACATTTGGATGGGGGTGGGAAGGGATTGTTATAGTCTACTGAAAGTGAATACTAGAAGTGATAACTAGAAGAGCTAAATTTTTTTCAGATAATGAAAAGATGTTTATGATATTAAAATGCCATCCTTGAGAAAGTAAATTTAAAATAAAAATAGATGCTTTTGTGACATAATAAAGAGATTTGCTTTGACACCAGTGTCAGATTTATGCTTAGCAATGAAACCCTAGTTTTACTACATGAAGACCACTGCTGGGCGGTGGTGACACACGCCTTTCATCCCAGCCCTTGGGAGGCAGAGGCAGGAGGGTCTCTGAGTTTGAGGCCAGCCTGGACTACAGAGTAAATTCCAGGACAGCCAGGGCTACACAGAAAAACCCTGTCTCAAAAAAAGGAAAAGGAAAAAAAAGAGAGGAGGAATATTCACAACAATAACAATTTTGTATTGAAGTTGAGGTAAAAGGAAGGAATTAGAGTTATATATGGAAAGAAGGGATTGAGGTTTAACAATACTTAGCAAAAAACAATTAAAAGCAATAGGGAAATTCAGCAATTTTTCTAGGATAAAAATTAATGTTGTCATTGAGAGGTTAATCAGTTAGAAAGCATATTTTAGAGAAAACTCTATTCTGTATAAAAAAGATTAAGCACCTAGAGATATGCTTTATATCATATGTATAAGATCTATGTCAAGAAAAAAACTAGTATCACTGTTGATGAGACCTCCATATTTATTAACAAGTAGAAACACATATTATGAACTTAATTAAACCGAACATCAAACATGCTGCTTATTACTAAGGTAAAATCAACAAAGTTAATAAGATTGCAATAAAAAAAATGGGAACGGAAACATTGTAAAAGCCAGAAAAAAGGGAGTCTGCAATGAGATTGTTACTTTGACGGTGGACCCTTCTAATGTAAATATCAGAGAGGGTGCTTGGGTCATGGCTGGCAGCTGCAAGTCCCAGGACTCGAAAATCTTCTTACTTTCCATGTTGGCAGTTTTTCGGGGAGGTAGGGCAGAGGCTGCTTCTTCACATGCAGCGCTCATATGCAGCTGGCTACTGCTCATATGCGGTTGCCTGTTCCTCCATGTGCTGAATTTTGAGGTCCCTCTCAGTGACATCTAATAAATAGAAATTCACCTCGGCTCTATTTAAAAGTATGACGGGAACCTCCTGCTATATACCTGCGTCAAAGATAACACTAAAGCATGCACACATACTGCATAAAAGAATATTTTATAAAAGACTGTTACAATGCTATCAAGAAAGTTTAAGCATCTAAGAGTTGTTTCATTGCGATGTTACAACATCATTGTGAACAAAATTCTGACTCAGTATTGAGGGATGTAAATAAGACATTCACAGAGTCAGGAATGATGGTATTTACCTGTACACCCAACTACTTGGGTGGCTGAGGCAGAAAGATCACAAGTTCAAGTATGTAGTCCTGGACTACAAAGTAAACTCAAGGCTAATCTAGGCAACTTAGCAAGATGCTGTCTTAAAATAAAGATAACAAAGAGGGCCAAGGGTGAAGTTTAGTGGTAGAATAGCATGTGCACAGCCATGGTGTCAATCTCCAACAAAGAGGAAAAAAGAACTTAGCCAACAGAAAAATATATGCTTAGATAAGACTTAGTACTATAAATGCTATTTCCCACTGAGGTGTAATTTATGAAGTTAATGTAAAATACAAATAAGAATTGAGCAGATATGTATGAATATATAGAGATTCAAGTAATTTATAATGAGTGAAATTAAAATAACTTTCATATTTAATGTTTTACTTTCCAAATTGCAGAAATAAAATATTTTCATGAAGTACTTTATGGGCATAAGCATAGGGCAACATTAGATCCTTTCTATCTTTATACTTTCTAACTGAGAATGTACGTTGGTTAAGATTCTATTTAGTAACCCCTGCAAGAATTGTGTGTATCCAAATTCTTTCACCCAGAAATTCAACTTTCAGGGTTCTTTCATGAAAATATACTAGTATAAGATGATTCGTATGCAACATTGAGATGTTTCTTTAGTAATAAAAAGCTGAAATTACTACTAATAGGAGACCAGTTAGCCGAACCAATGTGTTTCTATGCCACGGACTATTGTAAGAGTATAAAGGAAGACAGGGAGTCTATACACCAATATAACTACTCCCAGCAAAGAAAATGGGCTGTTAAGGGCCAGGATAAGGGTGAGAATTTTCATTTAAGTATTTACAATTTGATTCTTAAAATAAGAATCCCAGGTAGAGAGCAGAAGGGCCAGATGTGATAGCACACAGCTCTAATTCCAGCAACCAGGAGGTCAAGGCAGGAGATTTACCATCAGCTGGATCACAGAGTGAGATCTTGTTTGTTTTTTGTTTGTTTGTTTGTTGTTGTTTTAGTAATAGGGTTTTTCTGTGTGGTCCTGTCCTGGAACTCACTCTATAGATCAGGTTGGCCCTGAACTTAGAGATCCCTCTGCCTCTGTCTCCAGAGTGCTGGGATTGAAGGTGTGTGCCACTTCTGCATGTATGTGTGCTGGCATGTGAAATTTTGTGTCAGCATGAAGGAAAACAAAGCACAGAAATGATCCTGTAGCTACCAGTTCATGGGATTCTGGTCTAATTCAGCATCTTCACTTCAAATATGGTAAAGGAAACGGAACAGTGCACCTGTAATGCAAGCTTTTCCAGCTGGGCTATAGAGCAGTGGTAGAGGCCTCCCAAAGCCTTGGGTTCTCTCTGCAGCTCTGCAGAAGGACAAATGGACAAGACTGAGTGAGTGGATAAACAAACACAGTTGCCCACCTCTTAGTTCAATCATTAATATTCTGCTCCCATTGAAGTCCAGGTCTACAACATCAGTAAAAGACATCTAGGGTACCTGGGTAGTGTGCAAAAAAAGTCAACTAAGTAAAGAAACCAAAATTTATAGTGTATTTTAACCAGATTGTACTCCACAATCCTTGAAGTACTTTAAAAATGTTGCCATGGTCTTGTTCATGACTATGCTCATTATGTCTCATTGGTTGGCCATGAGTAGTTATCTTCAGGCTCTTACATCTGTGTATAAGATGCTTACAGTCAGAAAATTTTACTGCATCTGTGGAAAAAAGAATTTCTCTGTGCCATATTGAGTGACATCACTTCCTTTAAGACATGGATCCAAACTTTCGAAGCATGTTAGCTGTCTTTTTTTCCCTTCTGAATTATTTCCTCTCACATTGTACCTTGCTTATATATTACATCAACTCTTAGAATTATAATATATTGTAATTAACGTATTGTATTCTTTCTTTCAATCAAGTTATACAGGCACTAATGAAGTACCCACAAAAGGAGGGAAAGTCTATTAAATGATTTAGGAAAATTCCTTCCTAAGAGTATGTAGTCTATGGAAGAAACAGGAGGAAAATATAAAAAGATCCTTTTAAAACCACTTACAGAACCTTGTGTGGTGGCATAAAGTTTAATCTTAGCACTTGGGAGGCAAAAACAGACCCATTTATCACTATGAGTTTGAGGCCAACCTGGTCTACACAGAACAGCCAGAAATACAGACAGAAACTTTGTCTCAAAAATAAGCAACACGGCCGGGGGTTACTGTGCAAACATAGCCAAGTCCAAGAACCACACCACACACAACCAGTCCCGCAAATGGCACAGAAACGGCATCAAGAAACCCCGGTCACAGCAATACGAATCTCTTAAGGGGGTGGACCCCAAATTCTTGAGGAACATGCGCTTTGCCAAGAAGCACAACAAGAAAGGCCTGAAGAAGATGCAATCAAACAACGCAAAGGCAATGAGTACGCGAGCAGAGGCCATCAAGGCCCTTGTGAAGCCTGCAGCTGTTAAACCCAAGATGCCAAAGGCCCCCAGCGGCAAACTCAGCCGCCTGGCTTTCATTGCTCACCCCAAGCTTGGGAAGCAGATTCGAAGCTACATGGCTAAAGGTCGCAGGCTCTGCAAATCAAAGCCCAAGGTTCAAACCAAGGCAGAGGCCCCAGCTCCAGCAAAGGGCAAGGCTCCAGCTCCAGCTCAGGCTCCCAAAGGTGCCCAGGCCCCTGTGAAGGCCCTGTAGGAAATGGTTCTACTAATGTGAAGACAGATGGACTGGTGTGTGACACCTACACACTATTTACAGATGACCAGTGTCCTATGCTGTTTTTACAAATAAACCTGAGGCAAGATCTGTTAAAATAATAAAAAAAAAAAATCAACAAACAAAACCCATAATAACATAGAAAACAAAAACACAAAAAGAAAAATAAGAATGACTTATGGGTTCCTGTTTTCTACTGACTCATATTTATTATGTAATTACACAGAACTAGAAGGAACTTTTTAACTTATTTCATAACATTTTTGTACTTATTTCATGTGGCTGCGTCTGTTTGATAGACACAGTAAGTAGTGGCAATGTATTAACAGTCATTGAATGCAGGCGGTAAGGGTTCGTAGGAGGGCATTGGATGGATGATGCTTTAAACTTTGCTATACATTTGATAATTTTTTTTTTTTGGTTCAATAATGAGTTGAAAAAGTTTTGATCTGCTGAATTGTACATTCAAGTATGAAGTGGGTATGAACAAAATTGAGCTGTATTTGGTGGTATACGTCCTCACGGCACTGTGGTGCTTAGGAAGACAGACTGTTAATTCCAGGCAAACCTAGATTACAAATCTGAGGCCTCAAAAAAAAAATATATATATATATATATAATCACTCTCATGGCAATAACCATAGGGAAAATCATGAACTTGGAAGATGAGAACAAAAGAAAACTTTCTTTTACATGCCATAAGCACAGTCTCTAAAGAATGGTTTCTAATACCATAACGCATGTAGGAAAGAAAAACTTTAGACTGTGGATAATTGAAGATTTGCTAAAAAGCAAAAAAAAAAAAAAAAAAAAAAAGCAAAAACAAACAAACAAACAAAAAACCACAAAACAAAGACCTGTGGCTTGCAAGATGGCTCAGGAGATAAAGGGACTTGCAGCCAAGTCTTATGATTTGAGTTTCATTCTTGGGCCATCCATTGGAGAAGGAAACTCTCAAAATCATCCTCTGGCCTCCCCACACCCATGGATGAGTGTGTACACATTCACAGACAGAAATAAATAAATGTAATTAAAAAAGAAAAGAGCTCAGATGGCGATTTTAGGTAGATGAAGAGGGAAGATAGAAGAAGGGAGACTATTGAATAAGCTTATGTCATTAGTTAAAATATCATTAATGAACTATGCCCTAGGGTCTTGATGTTTACAAAGGACTGGACAGATCATAGTGATGTGGTTGATAGAAATGAGAATTCCACATTTCCTTATTTGGTATAGAGGAAGAAGTGGTGAAAAACTATTTTGTGCCACAGATTTCAGAAATCCCTCAAACACAAGACAATGTTGTTTTCTTTTTATGTCAGTCTTTTACTTCATCAATCATTGTATCAAATATCAACATTGCCACTGATTAATCTGAGAAAAGAAGATACTCAAAAATATTTATGAGTTGCTTTACTCAGCATTAGAGAGCTGAGCTCAAATATAGTTAATTAAAAAAATATGTGGCTGGAGGTAGTTCAGTTGGTAAAGTACTTCTCTTAAAAGCTTGAAGACCTGAGTTCAGTCCCCAGAACCAGTGTAATGCTCTGGGGCGCAGTGGTGCAGAACAGTAATTGCAGTATGGGACAGGCAGAGACAGCAGCATTTCTGAGGTTCACATGTCAGCCAGACTAGCCTAATTGGAGAGGTTTCGGTCAGTGTGAAATCCTGTCTTAAAGGCAGTAGATAGTGTTCTTGAGAATGACACCTGAGCCTATCCTCTGGCCTCCAAACATACATGCATTCATTTGCATCTACTGAACACACACACACACACACACACACACACACACACACACACCTGCACACTAACCTTTTTGGTTAGGAATAAAGCCTGGCTATTGGCGTGTTGCCAGCACAGCAAGAAGCAGGTATGGTGTTTCACATGTGTAATCCCAACCCTTGGTTGTATAGGCAGTAGAATCAGCAGTTTAAGGTCATCCTGTGCTATGTAAACAGCATCAGGCTACTTGGGATGAAGGAAACAGATCTCAAAACATCAAAACATGAGAAAAAAAAAAAAGAAAAAAAAAAACAACAACAAAGTCAAATCCCACAGTTTTTGGACACAATGCATGTTAGGTCACAGACATCACATCTAGGGTATTTTATTCTTTTTTGTTTAGTACTTCAAGCTTGCATTCCCACTTAAAAGATTTAATCTTACTATCAAGCAGGTGGCCGAGTTTTTCTGTTCTGTTTGAGTAGAAGGCAAAGAGTAGCTCTAATGTTGCCCACAGTCCCTACCTGGAACATCAAAAGCGCATGGGCTAGGTGGACAGCTCCAAGTCCTGTGAACCAGAGCACTGTGTTCTCATGTTAGAAGCAGAGGCATAGCTCTAGATGCCCAAATAAGAGGCTTATTGCTCTGGGTTTTGATGTTTTTTTTCAGTAGCCGAGTACTCTTCAGTTAGGGAGGTCCTCCTCAGCTCTTGGCGGTAGCATCAATCAGCGCCAGCCAGTTCCTGCTCTAAGCCTTAGGTGTCATGACTCAGCCTGTAATAATGGCTGCACCATGAGCATCAAGATCATGAGTCCTTACGCTGCAGCAGCTCTCTGGAGTGTCTTTAAATGGCCTGGACCCTCAGCCTCTCATCTTTGGCTCTTTGCAGCTTCTTTGTTTTTTCAGTGTTGGCTTCTTATGGTCTGGGCATCCGGTTGCCCTTTGGATGTCATTACCTACTTGCATGATGCTGTTGCTACTATTAAGGCAGGCACACTCCTTATTTTCACCCCACTGCTATGTCTGGAAAGCATATGTATTCTGAGCTCTGCCAACGCTAGCCATGATACAATCCAATGTAGGCAAGAAAAGACGAAAAAGGACCTTATAGTCTGACTAATGCTGTAAGAGCAAGGACGTTTCTTGACTAACTTAAAGTGTAATAAGATAGACTGGCTATACAGCCAGAAGAGATTTTTGAGACATGGGTATAGTATACAAACAGGGTGGATCTAGTTTATGCCAATCACTGTGGAACTTTCTTTTTTAATCAAGACCAATGGCAGCAAGCATAGGTATTGACAGCTCTTCTACCTGTCAATCACAGCTCTTTGCTGAGTGGGGGCTGTGTCCTTCTTAGGCTGGATTGATGACAGCTTCTGAAAGGTCATATCAGCCAGATCCTGAGCTCTCTAGAGACACTGTAGGCCAGGTCATCTAAAGTTCATTGAAGCTTGCCTTGCTTCCAGTGGAAGTTTCCACTGCTCACACAGGCTGTGAACTCTTCCACAGGAGCCCTCAGGAGTCCCTCAGCAGCCATCATTATATGGTTACTGGTAGTTGGAATGATATTCTTCCTGGACAGCTCTCCATTCAAGGGTGGTAGGCTTTGGGGAAGCTCTATTAAATGGCCTACTCCCAATAGTTTTATTTGTTCGTGGAGAAACATCAAAAGGTGCTGGTAGAAAAAGATTTAAGAAAGGCTTAGCAAACATCCTTAACAAGATTTATTAATGATCAACAGTGTCTAACCTTTGGCCCAATACCCAGGGATTGCTGGGTCTCCTGGCCCATGTCTGTTTAAAAGCATTGTGTTTCTGTGCATCATGTCATTTATACGGTTCTTACTAACGATTCACAGTCCATCAAAAATTGCACTTTAAACCATCTAGTACTCCTGTAGTCTTCTGCTATAATAACTTTTCCAGCTATCTGTAGTTAGAAATAATGGCAGCCATGCTAATTAAATGAAAGGCACCATCCTTCAGTTGTAAGCTGTGTGACCAGTGTCTTATCAGATTGCAAAAGAAGCCAGAGTGAATGTAAGACAAGATTTTTACATGGATTATTAATTAAGTAAAACTGAAAATCAACAACAGGAGAGATTAGCAGTGGTTACTCATGGGCAGCTGGATGACCTTCCAAACAAGAAGACTGCGCAAATGTGTTGGAAGGGATGGAAGAAGAGCGGAGTATTTATTGGAACCAGTGGCATCTTAGCAGGATTCTGGCTCATAATTTCCTATGTGACTCAACTGTCATTGCACAATCGATGGTTTGAAAGTCTATTTCCTCAAGATGTTGTCATGGTGCTATTCTGTGTCTTCCTGATTCACATTTTTCACTCCTGTAGTTTATCAAAGCATGTTTCAGACCCGTTATGTTTACCTGTTGGATGGACAGCTTTATACTTCATTAAAAATGTCTTAAGAGCTTTACCACCCACACTCAATATCTTTAGGTTTTTTGTTTTGTTTTGTTGCCCTGTAAGTTTAACTGTAGGAATCTGAGGCGTTAGCCCTTCAGTATTTCCTGTGTTATTTTGAGATTTTTCAAAAGAAGTCTTGGTCATGTGCTGAAAATAAATGTCAGTCAAATCATTATTCTTCATTCAGGCAGAGCTTGAAAGTAGGGGTTACTTAAAAATAAGGGGGTGGGGAAGAGAATGATGCTGTTGCAGCCCCAAAAGCAAAATCTCCAATCTAGAAGAGTCGATTCTTTTTCAACTGACAGCATAAAAACAACCTTGAAAAAAATAAACATCGTGGCTTTAGACAAGTTTCCATCTCTGGAAGCTGGTCTTCACTGAGAAACCAAACCACAATTATGTGCAAGAGGCAATGGGATGTGAACTAATTCTAAGATGGATTTGCTGTAGCATGAGTTTTTGTTCACTTTTTCCTAATCTTTATTAAGACACAGTGGAACAATTACTTTCATATCCACAGTTGGAACGGTATTATTCCTTACTTTCAGGAACTTAACACTAAGGCTAGCCCCTGTTATGGCTAGTAATTAATAACTTACAGTAAAAATCATAAATCATATTCTTTCAGGGGCTTACCTCTCCTCGGAAATACATGCGCTGATGAGCTCTGTTTGTTTACTCATTTGTCTTTCTATGTTAATAAAATTTCAGATGTTGTCACTACAAGCAAGTGTTTGGTTTACTAACACTCCTTTAGGAAATACACTATGTTTAGACAGAGTTTTAAAACAATCAGTGTGTGGCCCAAACATCTGATAAACTGTAAATCAGAAATAGGTACTTTAATTTTAGAGTAACTATGATTGATTTCCTCTTCTTGTCTTGTTCCCAGGACCCAGTATTGAGCAGGACCAAGTTGACACTGGACTTTGCATGGATGAAAGAAAAATGTGTAAGTAAAGAAGCATTTGTTATCAGTCATGATCTCATTAAATTTCTTGGTTTAAAGAACGTGAACTTCTCTGAAAATAATTTAAAACATACTGAAAGAGTTAAAGGTTTGCTTTATATGACAAATCATGGCTTCCAGACATCTTGTTCTAACAGTGGGGTCAGGGTAGAAAAATCTGAGTATATTTAATATAGAGCAACATAGTTTGAGGAGGTATTTCTAAAATTTGTGTTAGCCAAATAGTTTCAAGGATATTTATGTTCATATTGTTTGTTGTTTGCATCCTAAAAAGAACATAGGGTTTCCTTGCTTGGTATGAAGACATGAAGAACAGTACAATTAGAATATCACTCCAGATCTCCACCTAAAGTTTTTAAAAGCACAAAAATGCTGAGTTACGACAAGGGTGTTCGCCCGCATCTAATAGTGTTTGGACAAATAGTTGTGTGAAAAGTCTAGCCTGTTTTGTTTCTTTAGTGAGAAATCTTTGAAATCTAAAAGGACTCTTAGGAACTTCAAAAAGGTGTGATGGCCAATTGTTTAAACTCCGGTGAGAAAATTCTCCCACGAGTTCACAGAACATGGTGTTATGATGTTAGAAACTCAGATGCCTTTTACACAGGATGTGATCCTCTCTCAGGAGCCGGCTGCTGTGATGTGGGAAGCAGTGGCTTCCAGCTTTACAAGGGCGGCATAAAACAAGGGTGGCGTAAACAGGATGCTGAGCACCACCTAAGGACACAGCGCCTCTCCTCGGAGGCACAGCATGGTGAAAGCTGTGAACGCAAACTTTATGAAAAAATTTAAAAATTTAAGTTTTTCCCCTTTTGTCTTTTCCATATTTTATTACTGACCTGGTTATAAAAACTTCTTTTAGGCATTGGACATTGATAAAAATCTTAAAATAGCTTCCAGAAAGCATAATACACAGATCATCTTTTAAAAAGGCAGAACATCATTTTGTGATAACCATTAAGTAAAAAGATTTTTGTGTGGTCATTTGAGTTCTCTTTAGTTGTAAGATAAAAAGAATTTAGAATTTTAAGTAGTATATGAAAATTACTTTTTGATTGAATACAAAGTTTTCCTGTACATTTGTCTTACAGAAATAAAACTGTAGACATTAAACAGTGATTTAACAAGGGAAAAAAGAAAGTAAACTAGCTCATGGTAATGTTTAAAGTTATGGTTTAGTAGCATTGACTTTGCTATGACCACTGCATTTTCAAGTAGCATGTTCTGTCTCTTGAAAAAGTAGATAGCAATATTAATAGCACATATGAATAACTGCTCTTGGTGGGACCAGAAAGCCCAGGAAATCCAAAGGCAAATGTATGAGAGAGTAAATATACACCCTGTGAATTGTCTCCTGGAGATCCTATTCAAAAGTGAATAAGCAACTGTGGTCAATTTGCATCCATTTAAAAGCCAGAAACTGCAATGAATCAAAAGACGGTGGCAAGTATTCTAACGTTCCAAAAGAAACGCTTCCTTACCTCCAGTCCTTCAGACTGTGGCCACACCCAGCCTTCATTCTGAGTTCCACCCTTTACCGTGAAACACTTGCGCTGCACTCCCAGCTCCCCACACCGATCCTGGCCTCACCTTGGCAGGCTCAGGACACCACCCCAGCTTCTTCTCGCCCATATCTTCATTTCTGTTCTTAGCTGGCTTTTGCTTTTTGCTTTCAGGTCTTGCTCTACGTATTACCTTCTTTTTCAAAACCTTTCAACACATAGACAAGACTGTTCACAAGTGAAGCCACTTCTGTCTTGCACCCTTTCTTGCCTCCTTTCTTACTCCTGATACAGAGCCAAACTTAAGTCACAGCCACCCATTAACTCCTAAGGGTACTCATTCTTCAGTGTACTGAAACCCGCCCACGGCATTCCTTGCCCTTGCCCTTGCCCTCTATGTTAGTCAGCTCCTGTAGCGCCCATCAGTCAGGGACTAAGAGCTAAAATCAACGTTTGAAGCAGAGATTCCTGGTTTGATGAGTTTTCTGAAACATCTGAAACTGCTTATCATCCTCTCCTTGACACTTTTAACTCCTTTAGTTTTGAATCTGGTCCCTTCTTTCCCTTTACCTGTTGCTTGTAGATCCTGCATACTCAGCTGCCTCTGATCTCTCTATGGATTCCTCTTCTAGGCTTTCTAAATCCTGGCTCATGTATCTGTCTTGTGTTCTTAACATTCCTTTACTCAGATGCAGGGATTCTACTCATTAGCTACCCATGTACCGTTGTGGGTAACTGAACATAACTTTTCGATTATTCTTGGTAGCTAATGGTGAGAAAAGAAGCTATAGGAGAACTCATGGCTAGCTACATGGCTTTATCACTAGCAACTAACCAGGAATCAGGTCTGCAATAAAATGGCACTGAGCAAACACAACACTGCTCAGGTAGAGAGAAAGCAAAAAGTCTGTTCACTTCAGTGGCAAGCAATACATTTTAGGGGCAAAGACAGATTGGAAAATCTTAATTGTTACATGACAAATACGATAAGAATCATAAAAAATAAAAATAAGACAGGATGTTAAATCAGAGACGACAGGAGGTGAGATGAGGCCACTCTTTCCATCAGGACTGAACAAATTGTGATCTGCAATGCTGTGATCTGGAGCTTGTCTCCTACCTGCAGAGAGAAAAACACATACCAGAGTAGGTGTATAGAAATGGTTAGGGCGATTAGGCTATTATGCAGCGCTCAAGTATATAGTAAAGACTGTTAACTGTAGTATAGATCATTACACTCGTGGAACTGGTAGCATGGGTCACATGGACGTCATATGCACAGTAGAACACATCTCCATATCCATTTCTTTATGAAACGATAATATAGGGTTAGGGATACAGCTCAGTGGTACATCACTGACCAAGTATGCTTGGGCTCTTGGGTTTAATCCCCCAAACACAATGGACTTTATAAGCCTTATATTTAATTCTAACTTTATAGGAAAAATTACCAGAATTGCTTTGGGAATAATTATGAATTTTAAATATGCAACATTCCTTGTTTCATTATAGATCAGCAAATATAAAAATTTATGTATGTGCCCAGTGGGTTTTCCTTTCTCCAAACATCTGAGATGTGTATTATAAATACAATTAAAACAGAAGAGTAATTAAAAACCCATTACCCTCTGCAAATAGAGCTGTCATCAATCCAATCTTGATTAAATAAGTTATCAGGCAAAACTCAAGCCCATTTGTCATTAAAAAACTAAGTATTGAGGTCTTGAGAGATAGCTAAGAAGTTGGGAGCACTGACTGTTCTTCTGGAGGACCCAGGATCTTTTCCTAGCGCCTACATGTCAGCTTACAACTGCCTATTGCTCCAGTTGCATGGAATCTGATGCTCTCTTCTCTCCTCCATGGGAACCGCATGCATGTGTCGCACAGACACACTTGTGGGCAACACACCCATACACATCAAACGAATCTTTATTTAAATAGCCCAAGTTATCAATCCATATGGCTTATTGAAATTATGCAAATATGATTTTTATCTCTGGGAGGGACTGTTTCACGAAAACTTTTTGCTTAGTCATAATAGTGAATCAACAGGTCATGCATATTCTAGCAATCCTCCATATTGTCTCCCGACGAGCACATTTCCTAATGAACAGCACCTATGGTTGTGTGCGTATGTGTGTGTGTGCACATAGGTTCATGTATGTGAATACATGTGTATGTATGGAGAGCGAAGAACAGCCTTTTGCTTGTCATTCCTCGGGAGCTGTCCACTTGGTTTTTGAGACAGGGTCTCTCATTGGCTCACTAGGTAAGCAATGGTGGCTGTTCAGCAAGTCCCAGACATTCCCCTGAGTCTGCAGGTGTTCTTACCATGCTCAGGTTTTACTGTTTATTTGTTTGGTTTTACCCGAGGTCTGAGTGTGGGACTCAGCTCCTCATGCCTGTGTGCCAAGTGCTTTACTAACTGAGCCTTGTATTTGTGTTTTAATCTGCACTAGATTGATTCTATTCATTAAAACAATTCCATGTTTGATAGATTTTGTAATAAAATTTAAGACTTTATTTTGAGAAAGTTTATTTCATTTTCCTAATTTTGTGCACACATTTTATTATAATATTGGTCTGTGATGTATTGGCGGCGGCAGGGGGGGAGTGTAACCATTGCCTTTAGAGAAGCATTTCTGTAGATAGGTTGTCAGGGAGAGCATGCAGAGAAGGATAATAAGAACATGGCAATTGTAGTCTCCAAAGATCCTGTCTCTGTGCTCATCCTCATAATTGTTGCCTTGTCTGGGACTCTAATCATTTAAATCACAACATTAACAAAAAAATGTATCATGTTCAGGGTGTTTCTTCCTTCTGTCTCTCTTCCTCCTCATATCTTTTCCTTATCTCTGTATCTACCCTGACCGAAATGAGAGAGAGGTCATTCTCAAAGACTCTGAGATGGTTATTGTTTTTTTTTTTTAATTTTTTTTTAATAAGCATCAGTGTATTTTTATATGTTTTTCATTTCCTGAGTAATTATCAGGGATCATTATATGTACACTTGTGTGTGTGTGTGTGTGTGTGTGTGTGTGTGTGTGTGCATGCATTCACTTCTGTAAATATGTAAAAAATACACACACAGAGGAATTACTCATTACTGTCTACTAAACGCCAACTTTTGGGCAAGTATGTACAGGCACTTGCATTTTGCATCCACCAGCCTAGTGTATTCCTTGTCACATGCTAAGTGCTCAATGGTTGTTTGCTGCTGAGCACAGTGCAATAGTACCATTGCAGTGCCCTTCTACTGCTTTTCTTCCCCCAAGTCTTTCTATTAAAACCCATCATTTCTGTTGGGGAAGCAGCTCTGGGAGCTTCAAATTCAGCTGACAGCTGGATGTCAGTACAGAGAGCGACCCATCGTGGTCTGTCTCGTGGTGAGCTTGCACAGTTGTGTAGACCCTAGGATCCTCTGCAGTTGCCTCTTTGTGACTTTCTACCAGCTTACTGCTGCCTAGTGAACACTGACTAGTGAACTCTGTATTACTAAATACAGGGCTCTTACAAGAAATTCAGCTCAGGCTGCAGGGGTGGCTCAGTGTTTAGCAGTTTTATCATGAGGTCTTTTTTTGGTTTTTTTTTTTTAATTTTTTTTTTCTTTTTAGTTACATTTTGTTAACTCTGCGTCCCAGCTGTATCCTGCTCCCTCATTCCCTCCCCAACCCCACATTCCCTCCCTGGTCTCTTCCCTGCCCCTTTCCACATCCACTGATAGGGGAGGACCTCCTCCCCTTTCATTTGACCCTGTTGTACCCAAAATTTGCTCAAGTACACAACAAGGACATTTGTTCAACCATGTTTGTAACAGCTTTATTTGTAATAGCCAGAACTTGGAAGCAACCCAGATGTCCATCAACGGAGGAATGGATACAGAAATTGTGGTATTTTTGTTTTGGGATTCTTGAACCCATGTCCAGTTCCTCACAAATGCTTGTAACTCCAGCTCCAAGGGATCCATGCCCACATCTTGTTTTTAGAGGGACCTGCATCTACGTACATTCACACAAAATACACATAAGTAACAAAAGTAAAAACAATAAAAATAGATACAGTAGACTATTCAGTACTCAAACACCTGCTTCATACCCAACAATTATTGCTTCATAAAGAGCAACGTCCAGTGTGAAAATATAAAGACAGCGAGTAATACTGCATCTTCAATTCTTTCAATGTGGCTCTTGCCTTGGAACTTAAGACCAGGTGAATCAATATGAGAATTCATAGTTCTCATGGAAGCAGAACCATCTCTGGGAAGATTGTTTCAATATATATTCATTGGATTTTTTGGGACTTTAATTATTTAATAATAAAACTTTAATAATTTTCTTTATATACTATAAAGTACATACATTTACAAAGAAAGTATAAAATAAAGGATCACACAGTTCTCCAATCTAGAGCTAATATTATATTTAGGAATGAAGACCCAAATATTAATGTTTTAAATGTGATTTGAAGATCATTTGGAAACAGCCTTGGGTTTCTTGGAGAATGAGATTCTAAAAAAAGACAAGAATGGTTCATTGAGATCCACATGGTTTGTTAGTTTCAGAAAAAATTTGTCTCAGGACTCCCTTTTAAACTCCCTTCTCATTCCTGACATGCCTCTTCTAGATGCTGAGTTCATAAGAGCAAAGTGTTTGTCAGAAAGAAGTTTTAAGTGACTTGGAGGAGAGGGTGGTCATTGGGTTGCAAACACTTACAGGCAATCAGACCCAAAGCAGGTCTCCCTTAATTCTTCAAACCTTGTATATTTTAAGAAAATTTAACCTACATGTGTCTTAGTCACATACTATGGAATCATGGAACTTTTAGAACAGCTGTTTAATATCTAGAAAGTCATTTTGACATTTTTTTTCTCTTCCCATACTCCCAGTCAAATCCAGATTTGCATTTCTTCATTCGAGATTGATTTCAGGATCAAAGACAGAAGTTTTGTTTGAAACCTTAAACTGATTCTTCCTAGGCAAATGTTTAAAAGCTGGACATAATTGTGCACTACTAGACTCCTAGCACTGAGAAGACCAGCAGAGAGGATGGAGAGTTCAAGGCCAAACAGGGGTGGATACCAGGACCTTCAAACCAAACCAACCAAATACATAAGAGTGGTCCTTTCTGGATATGTAAAATGAGTGAATATTTTGCTCACTTAGTATATATTCAACAGCAGGGTCCGAGACAAGTTTTTGGGGAAACCAATATGGGGAAGTTTGAAATGTCAAAACTCTTGTTTTCCAGAAGGTAAAATGACCCAGGCACAATTGCCAAGTGTTCTTATAACGCTTTCTTATTCGAAAAGATCAGCTAAGTTCACCCTGTGTTATTCATATACCAGTCAATGTTATAGATGTAAAACTTTAAATTACTGTAAATTTGTTACAGTAAATTTGTTAATTACTGTAATTACTGTAAATTACTGATTTAGGAGGTGAAGAGGTGGCTCAGCAATCAAGAGCCCATACTACACTTGCAGAGACTTCAGGTTCCTTTCCCAGCAGACATGCTGGGCAGCTCCCATCCACCTACAACTCCAGTTCCTTAGACACCTTCCAAATCTTCATGGCTCATCACCCATGCAACAAATTCACATGCACACACACACACACACACACACAGACATATAATTAAAAAGTGTAAAACAAACAAACAAACAAACAAAACAACAACAACAACAAAGCCTTGACAAATGAATTGGTTTGTTTTATCAGGGAGGCTAGGAAATCTCCAGGTTTGTGTTGACCACATTGGAGACTAGATATAAATTTCAATCATCGGCATAAGCATCTGCACAGACACACCCTGAACAATGCCTAGCTAATTGTTGCATACCCCATTGCCAAAGCAAGTTGACACATTCAATTAACAATTGAATTATGTCCGGCATAGCATTAGTCATTAGAAATGCCATGCTAACAATATATGCCCTGTTCTCTAAAAGCCTGTAGTCTGGAACGGGAAAGCAAGCATGCAAACAAAATTTTCACAAGGTAAGGTAGAAAATAGAGTCGTCCAAGGTTCAGAGAAAGGGTGAGGTGAGAGTAATTAACTACAGTTGGCAGTGAGGAAGTAAGTCAGATGCCTAGTCGGGAAAACAAGAAAAAAGAAAAGCAAATCTTGATTTTTCTTTGTTACTGAATGACAATATGGGCCAAATAAATTAACAGCACTAATTTTATTAATTAATTTTCTCTGTACTTGGTAGACTTCTTGACAATTCATTCTGAGATACAAACCTCTGCAAGTGAATTGTTATCATGGCCAGTTTGTAGCTGAGCAAAATGAGACTGGAAATGCTAAATGAGTTGGGTTTCAAATCCAAGGTCATTTGCTTCATTCAAAAGCCCATGTTCAGGGGGCCATTGGACTAGGCATGTTTGCACACACCTACAATGCCATCATTCAGGATGCAGAGGCAGGAGGAGCTTGTGGTCTGAGTAGAACTGTAGAGAAAGAGTGAAACAAAACAGCAATACCACAAAACTAACAAAACAAAACAGCCAAACAGAACCTAAGTTCTGTTTCACTGTGCCACATGGTCTCTCATCCCTAAGCACTTAGAGCTTTTACTGCAGTATTTTCCTGTTTACTCTTAGCACAAGCAATATCATTGTAGCTATACTTTCTTATTTTCAATGAACTTGGTATCTGTTATTCCAACAAGATGTTTGTGAGGGACAATCTGGAAGAACACCAGCTCTGTCAGGGAAGAAGTTTACCACATTGCCATGGTCATGGCAGTTAGGCTTCTTAAAGGTAAGAATAAAGACAGTAAGTGCAAGAATGTTTAGCAAAAACGTCAAGAGCACCTCTTAGAAAGTGTACATCTAAGTTTCAGCCAAGCTTTGGAAAACTATTTCTTAGCTACAAAGACAGAAGCAATAATTGAAGGAAAATTTCACAAAGAGCCAAGTATCCCTGAAAGTGAGTGATGGTATCAAATGCAGTTGCTATTCATAAAATGTCTGATTCCGTTTCCACCCTTTCATACTTCGAGTCCTGAGGGTCCCCATTCAAGGTTCTTCTCTCACTGCTACTACTCATCACCATTCCCCCATCATTCAGTCCCTAGGTGCATTCCCCCTCAGGCCACATCAGAGCCCTTTTCTATAATTCAGGAGAACAGACACTACCAACTTAGCAAAGTTGGATTTGAAAAAAAAAGCATAACCTCCTGTTGCATTCTCTCAAGCACAATCTATAGATACATTCATCCACTCATGAACCCAGCCAGATATAAATACAGATGGAAAAAAAATACAGATGGATGTAAAACTACATTTGTGACAGGAAGAAAAGAAACGGTCAACACCTATTGGAAAACGAGTAGTTGATACATGCAGAGACAGGCATACACAGACTGGGAAAAGGTGTGGGTGGTGAGAAGGGTGGTGAGGAAATCTGGGCCTGGTTACACCCAGCCACCTGCCAGGATGGGACGGTTCTAGTGCCTGTAATTTCCAACCAATGTCCTTTTCATTTCCTGTCCGATTCTCAACATGCAAGCCAGTGAGACAGTGTTATTACAACCTTCCATTCCAGCCAACTACAGGAGACTTCCTGGAAATTCTCAGCAGAGGTGGAAACCCAGAAGAAAGCCCTAACATTCTAACTTACACCATGCGTTTGCCTGGAGCCCAGGGAAATAAGAAGAGAGCACAGATTTTCTGGCTCTGGAGTTTAGACTGCTGTGAGGTTCCATGTGGATGCTGGGAATAGAACACTGCTCCTCTAAAAGAGCGGCCTATGCTCTTAATCATGGAGTTGTCTCTCCAGCTCCATCGTGACAGTTTTCTGAGGAGGGTAGCATCTTAAACAACCAGAATACAAAAAATACCCAACAAAGGTAACTGAGAGAAACTTAAGAGGTGATCAATGTCAGGGTACTAGTGGGGCACAGCGGCACACGCCTTTAAAATCCCAGCACTTGGGGAAGCAGAGGCAAGCAGATCTTTGTGAGTTTGAGGACAGCCTGGTCTACAAAGTGAGTCCAGAACAGCTAAGGCTACAAAGAGAAACACTGTCTCAAAAAAACAAAAACAAAAATGTCAGGGCATTGGAATATACTTTCAAAATGACTTTAAAAACCTCCAATTTAACTGAATTTATTCTTAGAAGTTAAAAAAAATTAGAAGGCAGAGGAAGAACTCAAAGAAGCACTTCCTTTCCAGGAAGCCATTGATGGCAGCTGCAAACACTGTGCTCAGCTCAGATTCATGAAAAATACCCCCATCCGATGCTCTTCAAAAGCAGCCCTTAAGGTTAACAGTGTCTTTCTTATGTGCACATGACAATGAGAAATTCATGCTTACAAAACTGGGTCCTTTGTGAGGCCAAGAGTCAAACTTTTGACTCCGGTAAAGGAGTCCTTAGGGGATGACCTTCAATTTACTGAAGGCAGAGAGAAGAAATTAAGAACTGTACTAACAATACAAAGGATCTATATTCAAAGTCCGTAGGTCTTAGCTTAATTTCTCTGACTTGTTTTCTGGAGTGTAGCTTGATATATTGTGTTAATATCACAGCTGTCCTGGTCCTCGGTTTCTGTGTGATCTGTCATTTCTATTCACAGAGCTTCCATGAAACCTCCCTTATTCACTGAGCTTCTCTGAGAATTCGTTTCTTGTCTGAAACTTGGAAGTAACGATATCTTCCTGACAGCTATTTGCGGATTTTAAAGAAAAAGGCAACAACAGGAAGAGCCTGAGCACACTGCTTTGGCAGTCCATAAATATTAGAAGGAGAGTAATAACCTAATAGTTCGCTTGTTCGTAATCCTGTAGTTTGTCAAGAACACATTCCAAAGAAGTATTTAACATTTTATCTTCCTGATAACAAAATCAAATCTTCAAGTGCCCTGTGTTGTTCAGTTTTGAGAAAGGGTCTCTCTGTGGAGCCCTGGCTGTCCTGGGACTCACTCTGTAGACTGGCCTCCATCTGCCAGGCTCTCCCTAGTGCTGGGATTAAAGATGTGCACTGCCACCATCATCTGGCGAGTCAAATGGCTTTAATAACTTGTTGTAAGATGTATGTCTCCACTGCTTTGTGAGGTGCCTTAGATCCTACCTGTAGTTTAAGGGTCCTTATAGTCTAACTAGAGCAAAAATTTTGAGGAAAAAAAAACAATAGGATTCAAACCAAATTAACATAGAAAGAAAGCAAATGTTATTAGTGAAGAAAATTTAAGAGTAAATGTCAATTATTTTAAGCCCCAAGTTGCAGAAGTATGAGCCTAAACCGCAAATATTTGGATAATGAAAAGGAGAGAGAAGTATTTCTTTTTTCCCCTCCCGCATGGATGCTTGACTTCTTCCGAAGTCTTCTAATGACCAGGAACAAGGCAATGTTGAAAACCAAGGGTAAGTCCTGCCCTGGGAACAGCAGATATTTATCTTCTGATAATCCTTTTTTTCTTAATTCTTGTGATGTAGTGCTGAGTCCCACTACTTCCTGGATAGGAGGCTGGCAGGCATAGAGAGGATTTGTTTAAGCACGCAAGCTGTTGAAATTCTTGGGTCATTCTCTTAGGTAAAATGTATTAGCATTTCCTGTTTCTGCTACCTCTATAAGTTGAAAAAAATGCAAGTTGCTGGTTTGATCATTAAAAAGCTTTTAGTAAATCTCTCTATGTGGTACTCTGGTAAAGCAAAACAAACAGAACCGACAAAACAGAAATGTCTTGTTACAAGGTATAGTAACAGGCAATTTTTATAAAGGCATCAGTGTGTCCGGCCAGTCTACAGAAGTCAGCCTGTTCCAGTTTGCCTGATGTTGAGTAATTGCTGAAAAAACTAGCCGGTGCTGTAGGTTAGAAAGACCTGTAAGCCAGTCAGGTTCAGGTCTGGTTCAGATCAAAGAAGTCTGGCAGAATTAACTGCTGGGAGGGGGACTGGGAGGCAACATGTTTTTAAAACACTTTTAAGAGGGCAACTGACAAGTACCCCCTTAGACTGAAGGGGGAAGGCAGAGTTCAGCATGTTTAACACTCATTAGGCCTGGAGACTGAACAGATCTCTTAAGAGATGTCCCATCTGAGGGGAGGAGATAATGTCTTAAACATGTTACATAATTTGGACCACGTTGAATACAGTTTTTGAAAGAAACTTTGATTTAATGAATGCTACCCAAAATGGCATCTGTAAGTGGGGGATGGGTGGAAGATGATAAGCTATTTTTCTCTCTGCTCCTTTCTTTTGCTATGGTTACAGAAATTGTTCCCTCAGAGGGGCACAACGTTACTTTCCCCTGTGACTTCCAGAAGAAAATGACCCTCAGTCTCAAGCGAAGACTCAGCGGGCTTCTCTTACGCCTTGTGTTCGGCCATCTGTGTGCTGCAGCTAACAGGGCCCTTGTGGTATGAGCACTGTGAAACAGGCTCTTGATATAAAATATCTGCACAGTTACTTGCCAAAAGATAAATTGCCTAACTGTTCTTGGAGACATTCATTTCCGGACGACAGAAGAAAATCTTAAACCATTTCTTCATATTTCTCATCTTTTTGAAAAACCTGTTTTATCTTTGTGAACATGGTGCTAGATTTCCAAATGACTCTAAAACTACTTTTTTTTCCCTCTAACTCTTAAAGTTATAGTCTCTCTTTTTGTTTATTAATTAATTTATTAAATCACTTTACAGCCCTATCGCAGACCCCTCCCTTTTCTCCTCTCAATCTCATGCTCACATTCCCCTTCCTCCACTTCCTCATCCCCTTCTCACAGAAGGGTACCAACTCACTTGTTCAGTTTGGTCTTCAAGGAAATAGACGTCTCACGATCATCTCAGTTCTAAGATCTTATAACCCAAATAGCCTCTATCTGTTGACATCTTGGTGACATCTGTGAAGCAATTCATGTGACCAAGGAATGACTGTGTTATTTGCACGAGAAGCAAGGCTGGTCAGCACAGCTGGAGCAGGTGTGTGGAGGAGGCAGGGTGCTTCCACCTGGCTGTGAGTGTGGGTGACACTCAGGGAGAGCAGCTAGAACTCAATGATGTATACCGATTGCTGCTTAGTAACACATGGCGACCCACCGTGTTTCTGGAGATACTTTATGAGGCGGAGGTGATCCAGCCAGTTCTGTCACTGTGATGCTAAATCCAAGGTGCTAAATCCGACTAGGTCAACCAGCCCTTCAGGCCTTATCCCAAGACGTGCTGAATCAACCTGAGTCAGCGATCTGTGTTTTGACACGTCTCTCAGGTACGTGTGATGCATGCTGAAATTGAAGACCAGTGCTCTGGACTGAAGCCCAGAGCCAGGGCACTAATTTACCCTTAGACAGCCATAAAGACTTAAAAGAAATGTGTCTCATTTGAATAGAATTTTGACAAAAGGATGGCAGAGAGGGGAGTCAGATGGGAACAAGTGTGTTGTAACATAAAAAGAGCAAGCAGACAGTTTATGAAAGGTATCTGTACCATATAGTATATGTTTTTGAGAATGAAATACAAAGTGTAGAGGCAAAACAGGGGAAAGAAGAAAAATGGGAGGTCAAGTTTTTGTAGACCTTTTGTGAATAAGGTCCTAGCATCTTTGATGGGTCTCTTAAATGAACACAGAATGGGCAGTTTAAAGAGAAACCAAAAGTGAGGTCATAAAAGTCAAGATAGAAGTATAAAACAGGGGATGGTCTCAGTAGGGTTTTTATAAGGTATAATTAGCAGGTGCTCAATAGAAGGAAACAGAGAATAATAGGATGACTACCAGCTGTCAAACAGTGAGAAACAGAAGGTGTTATGACCAGAAGAGATGTAAAGTACAAGAGGAGAGTAAGTTGCTTATGGCCACACAATTGTTGATGCATGTGGGGTTTGAGATGCTATGAGGTAGCCCAAAGGAGTCAATTTCAATTGGAGATTAAATATTTGTGTCTGAAGTCTGCACAGGAGAACAAACAGGTTGTGGGTTTTAAGCAGTATATGTAGTGATGGGGAAAGAAAAATCCCTTAGGAATACAGCATGGGTCTGTGAAAGGTTTGTGTTTCTTAATAACATTTACTTAATGCACTCTCTTAATTATCCAATGAAACTCTTGAGACTTTTCCCAGAGAAACGCAGTCAGAAGGAAACTATTCCCGCAGCTCATGTTGCTGCTCTGTGAAAGCCCTTCCCTCCCACATCTATGGATCTGGGTAAAGAATAGCCACTGTGGACTCCTGGCTGCCATGAACTACCAGTAACCTTAAGTAGAGAGGTTAAAATAGTAATCATTTATAGGTTGTGCATGGAATGCCCAAAAATTGCCAGATAAACTAAGTAAGTGCTGTGTCAGTTTTCCATGAACAATCTAAAACTTTTCATTTTAGTTCTGTCTTCGTGGGTCCTTGCTTTCTTCCCTCTCCTAACGATGTGTCTCTTGTCCCAGTTAATGAGAAATAGCAAAGCTGGCCCATCTCTTACTGTTCAACCCAACCCTGATCCCTTTGTTCTGTATCCTTCTATGGATTTTCTGTATGTTTCAGAGTCAAGGTATAGCAATGTGTACAGTGTTTCCTAAGGTATATTATGCAAGGACATGAGGAAGCCATGCTTAATGAAACTGTGGTTTTGAATCCTACTGTGCAGTTATGAACTACAGGAGCTGAACATCACTGTTTTGACTTAGGCTATAAAAAGGCAGTGACTCTTATTTTGCAGAATAACAAATAGGGATTAAAAAATTGGATTCTGAAGAACCATTAAAGCAAGTGCCCTGTACTCAGTAGGTTGTCTCAATTTTAATGAAGGCTGGGATCTGAGGGAAGTGTCCACGAGGACTGATGAAATGTTAGGCTGTTGAACCAATCTACAATATTTAACAATCTGAAGAGGGGGAAAAAACCCACCAGTCCTCTCCTCAGAAAATATGCTTGTCTGTGGTTGGAAGTAGATACTTAGATAAGCTCACAGAATGTGAGGTAGATGCCTCCTTCCCCAGCAGTATTTTGAGTAAAAACAGATGATCATTAAACTGCCTCCCACTGAGGGTAGGTCCGACTGAAAGGGGGAGTTTTCATTTTCTAAGTCATTTATACAGAGCTGAACTGATGCCTAATGGGGAGCTTTTACCTTTTCCACCCTGACCCATGTGGAGATAGCTGCTCTTCTAAATGAATGCCAAATGATTATTTCAAACATGCTAAATGTGGTGGTTAATAATGGTTGTTAACTTCAAAATATAGAGTCACATAGGCAACAGATTTTGGAGCTCATCTGTGTTGTAATTTCTAGATGAGTTAATCAAGATGATTTTGTGTGAAACTTTTCCTGGGAAAGCATAAGCAAAGGTCTATTTACTCCCTACAGGAAATGGACAGCTGATCAAAGAAATGACACCACCAAAATCCAACTTGGGTGAACCAATCAATTTATTGGAATCTCTTGCTGGAGTATGGGTGAGGCAGTTACTTACATGAGGACAAAAGGACTCAAAGGCTGTTGGGTCACCAGAAGCCCACCCTAGCATGGGTAAAACTTGTGAAAGCTGGAACCTCAGAACTCTCTGCCTGAGCACCCTTCCCCCCTGAGGCATCCCGCTCTCTCATATTGCAGTATCTTTAACATTTAAAAGTTATTCTCTAGGTTCCTGTTGAGCACCCTCACATGCTTGCATTCCCTCTCTGTCTGTGTGTCTGTTTGTCTTTCCTTCCCTCTGAAAAAAAGCTTTGCTTTGTAGCTGAGGCAGGTTTGGAGCTGTCCATGTAATACAGGCTGGTCTTCATCTTGTGACAATTACCCTTCCTTTGACTTCTGGGTGCTGGGATTACAGGCATGTAAGATAAAACCTAACTGCTAATATTCTCTCCAATAAATAAGTAATAAAAGCTCTGCCTTCGCTTTGTAAATTTTTTGGAAATGTTTGTAATTACAAAATCGCTCTTATTTTTAAGATTTTTCTGAATATTGGCATTTTCTTTTAGTTTTTCCTTTCTCTGAAAGTAAAAGCAAAAATTTTCCTACCAGTTCCCAGCTTCCTTCTTGTCAGATCTAGCTTCCTGTCTTCTGATCAAATCCTAGTTAAAATCTGACTTGTTCCATTTGGCTGTGGAGGAAGGAAGAGGACTGACAATTCTGCATATGGGAGATGGAGCCAGGATGATGTGCACAGTTGACAGAAAAGAGCATTCACTTCTGGAAGGACCAATAGTGACTTAGAAGAGAAGACATTGCTGGATTCCATTTTAAAACAGTGGAGATAGATATGTTTAATTTGAAGAAGGAAATGCAGATAAGTTTCATAAAGAGATTTGTTAGGTTCACTCTAGGCTCATTGCAAAAGATGACAAATGACTTATGGTAAGCCAGGGCTTAAATCATTGATAACCAGAACACCATCCAAAGAAAATGTTCTGGAATGTGTGCTATTAGCCCTCCTACAAATTACTATAAAGATGAGAACTTGAAGAAGTATGGGATAACTGGAAGCATGTTGCTTATAAATTTTCTGCATTCTATCCTTCATCATCTCTTGAATCAACTGTAGAACGATTTTTTGATTCATGCCCATGAAAGGTGTAGCATGAGCGACATGCTTTCCTTTTAATTAGGGAGCACACATCAACTAGGGAATTGAATAATTCCAGAAGTGTGGTTCAAAGGTAATTGGTCACAGATTTCCTTTTCATTATAATTAACTTCGGATAAAAAGAACCTACTTTATGAACTATGGATTATTTCCCTAAATTGATCTACTTTTTATATTTTTCATTCCTATCAGAATTATAGAAGAAACTGATAGGGTAGAAGAAGTGGAAACTTATTAAATCATTAGCAACTTCTTTGATGTAAATATCCTGTTTAAATGTATAGCCAACCATCTTTTTTTTTTTTAAATCGTACGACCAGTAGTTATTTTCCATCAAGATAGAAATACAACCCAGCACTGCCACTACTTATGTTTTTAAGATCTATACCACTACCTATGAGTAGGTTGTGCTTTCCAAAACAATTTAAGTCCAAGGCTTAGCACCCAATACTTATACCTAAGACCTTCTTTGGAAATAGTGTCTTTGCAGATGTCATGAAGAGTCCTACAGTGATCATGAATTTGGCATAGAACCAGAGTCTTTATGACAAAGTAGAGGAGAAATGTGGGTGGAAGCAGAGGGAAAGACCAGTTGATGACAGAGGCTGAAGGACAGCCTGTGTCACTGATCAAGAAACACCAGCATGCAGCCCAAAGCAGAAAGAAACAGGAAAGGCCAGTCCCCTTGAGCCTTTGGAATTCTCATTGCTTGGCTAAGGCTTTGGAATGCCTTAAACTTGAACTTTTTCATCCAGACCTGTTATGAGATAAACTTCCGTTATTATCTATCTGTTTATCTGTCTGTCTGTCTATCTATCTATCTATCTATCTATCTATCTATCTATCTATCTATCTATCTATCATCTATCTATTTCCTCTCCTTAGTCTCCTCCCTATCAGTCCCTGCCACCGCAAGCCTACCCAATCCACTCTTCCTCTGTTTCTCTTCAGAAAAGGGCAAGACTCCCAAGGATATCAAACAACCAGGGCACTTCAAATTGTTGGTAGACTAGGCACCTCCTCTCCTGTTAATGCTAGACTAGGCAACCCAGTAGAAGGAAAGGTTTCCAAAGGCATGCAACAGAGTCAGAGACAGCTCTTGATTCCACTGTTAGGAGTCCCACAAGAAGACCAAGCTACACAACTGTAACATAAGTGTGGAGGGCCTATTTCAGTCCCATTCTTTGCAATCTGTTCTCTAAGAAACTAATTCACCAGTGATTATTGGGATGTTCTGTGTCTGTAATGCCTAACATGCTCAACACTACCTGTATACAGCTCCTGAGCACTTGAGAAATGCCCAATGAGTGGAAGATCTTGAACTTTCTCGAATTTCCAAGGGAGGTTATATTGGAGCATATTATTGCAAAGGGAAGAAAAATGGTAGATACTGATGGAGTGAGGAACTATCATATGGGAAAACATAAGGGAAAATAGAGACGTCTCATTGTTTTTAAGCAATTTAAATAAGAAGAAAACTGGTGAAGGTTTTTGTGAACTGCCCAGACACATGCACACACACTTAGGCAGATCCTACTAAAAGTAGAAGTTAGAACCACAACTAACCTGAAATGTAAACACCTATAACCAAAAGGGCTAATGGATTTCCAAGCCATCATCCACTCTCCTGCTTTGGATCACAGACATGGAAGGGCATGGTTACAGTGTGTGAAATAAATATAGAGATTACATAATGCTGCTTTGAATAGTAGCTCATTTTAAAGAAGCAACTGCCAGCAGAATTCTGTGCCTATGTATGTGTATGTACATTGATGCAAACATGTTTATGTGTGGGGCTGGCAAGTAGCTTGAGGAACAATGACTTATGTGCTCTGGCAAGTCCTTACAAATGACTTCCTCCTACCCTATCAAGGAAATAATGTGACTGTGGCAGATAACATTTAGACTGCGGTCCACCGACACTTCAGGATCAGTACCACTTTGATGCTTGTCTCATATATGAGTCTAGTAAATAATAGTAGGAAATATTAAAGTCAGTGTTTATCATTAGAGTTCCATTGGTCATTCAAGAGGGATTTGCAGTTTTCTGCACAGGAAGAATTGTTCCTTGAACACGCCTTCTATGTGGTCATAGCATTAATAAGCTATGATAGCATCTGATAGTCCGAAAGAAGGGGCAAGAATTCACCGAGCAGTTTAAGGTGTCAAGAAAGCTTGCCTGGAGAACGTGATTCTCAAAACATCTCTAACCTTTTACTTAAGGAACTTCCCTATGGGTTGTATGTTCCAATGCATATGTAGTGAAATGAGAAACCAGAACTCTAAAGAAATCTGTCTCTAATCTGATTAGACAAAAAACCTTATCTTTTCTAGGGTTTTAATACCAGGCATTAATCTTTAGAATATTAGTCACACTATGAAAGATTCATAAAATGCACCTTCTTGACAAAGTTCTCATGTCAATAAATACTATCGTAAGCAAATATGGAAAATGCTGTTTCCTAATTTACAATAATAAAATTTCCATATATGTATATGTCTGAAAAATAAACTGAATTTTAGAATGTTCCTTGTAGTTGTATCAATTTTAGGTCAGTAGACTTTGAATATATACAATTTTATACCCTCTGCTTGGCTCCTGAATATTCATTAGAACATCAAATCTTATTTATTCCCATGAGTTCATGAAAAGGAATATTAATGCCCTTTGATCTATAGGTGCTATGTGAAATGTATTCCTGATTCCAACTCATATAATGTGCCTTTTCTTTGCCCTTCCCCTGGTGACAGTAGTTCAAGAGAAGTGTCAAATACTAAAGACAACAAAAATAAAAAAGAAAAGAAAAGAAAGAAAGAAAGAAAGAAGAAAGAAAAAAGAAAATCAAGAAAGTTAAGTCTATTCCACAATTCGCATAACGAATAAAGGAGGCACGAGAGACACGAAGACCAGCGTCTAATCTTCAGCAGCATGTAAAAGAGAGTCAGACATACTCTGACATACACTATAGAATACTTATAAACTCAGTGCTGCACAGTGGAGACAGAGGAGGTCTGGTCAGCCAAAAGGAATGACACATTCAGTTGACCTCTGAATTCACACATGTGTGCATTCACGCACGCACGCAACTGTGCCCACCCGCACACTGTTCCTAGTTTAGTCCTGACTCAGGAGTGAACTGACGTTCAGAGATGAACTACCCTGCAAAATCAAACATTGCAAATTCTCAGCAACTGCGCTGTCTCCCCAGTTGTTCAACGTTTAGGGGTCCATCTCATTATTTTCTATGAGCTGTATCTTGTTTGTTATTAGACTCTGAGTTGCTCAAAGAAATTATAATTGTCCAGCATCTGAAGGCACCTCATCCTTTAGATCTATTTCGATTTTCTTTTGACCATTAAGTTTTTGGTGGCAGGAAGGCTTAATTTGGCAACCTCCCACATCTTAAAAGTTTAAAATGGAGGAGATAAATAGTAAGCTACCAAAACAGAACCATACTAAATTTGAAAAAAGTTCTAATTCAAAAATTATTCTTTCCAGCCCCGGGGATGAAGACAAATTGCAGTTAGGCAATGTAATGGAGTAATTGCAAACATATTCTCAACAAAAACCCTCAGAGCCCAAATGTTTTTTCCAGCAAACTGCTTTATCCTAGACAGAAGTATTCTCATGTCTGGGTGGCATCTGTTTCTATCTGATAACTGCTTGGTAGAGACCCAGATTGGCTAGCTGGGGTCTTTTAATAAATTTATTTCTGTCTTTTCAAAAGTGATGGCTTTTTGTAAGCTTCTGCCTGAGAAGTAGCGTGAGTATTCCACAAACCATGGTAAGGTATTTCCAATTAGGAAACTGGGGTTCATGTTTGTGAACCTTCTTGTGTTGTGAACTGATTTTGTTTTCTTGAAATGCTGTTTGTTTGTTTCCCCATAGTGTAGCACAGCCGTGGCTCTCCATCCATGTCTCTGGATGTGTATTTGCCACTCCTTCCCCACTCCAATTATCTTCATCTTCTCTCTGAATTTTAAACGTAAGCCTTCCTTATAGGTTCTGTTTTCTCTTTGATTTCAGTCATTCTCCCTCCACTCCAGAAGCATCAATTGCCACCCCACAGGAATTATTTCTTTTTTTCTAGAAAAATTATTTGCATGCGTGTGTGTTTGTGTGTGATGTAAGCGTGTGTAGGCATGTGTGTGCACACACATGTGCAGAGAGAGCTGTCAGATGCCCTCTTTTATCCAGCCTATTCAGTTGATGTAAGGACTGTCACAGAACCTGTAGTTTACAGTGCATTGGAGAGTCTGGTGGTCAGTAAGCAATCCTCCTGTCTCCACCCACTTCCGCCCCCGCGCCCTCCTCCCCATCCAGCACTGAGGTTACAGGTGCACACAGCAAGTTTTCTCATGGGGTTAGGAACCTGAAGTAGGTCTTCATGCTCATGTAGTAAGGACTCTTACCCACTGAACCATCACCCCAGGCATGACTTCTCTGACTCCGTATCCAGGACCAGACATGCCCTTCTGCATTTTTTTCCTGTCTGCTTGAAAGTCATTTAATTTTTCTGTAGGTACCAGAATCTAGTATATTAAAAAAATTTACCAATCACTTCCAAAGTGTCCTGATTTTTCTTTATGGCTCTCCAAATTCTGCAAATAGCATCACAGTGTCCTCTGATCAGCACGTCTTTTGAAAGCTCTGCTGTTCTTTATTTTTTTTTTTTCCCTAGTTCGTAAATAGTCAGGACACTGCTTCTCCACCCTCTCTCCTCTTTGCTTCTGGACAGTTGTATCAGACAATCATCATTGCTCCACTGGGTAGTGAAATAAAATCTCGATGGTACCCTGCTTCTGTGCCTTCTGCCTTCTCATTCTGAAATTTACCTTACAGATGTATAAAGATAGATCATCCTGGAGTACAGTTTCAATTATACCAATTCTCAAAGACGTTAAAGGCTTACTAATTTGTGCTGTATAAAGTTCAGTATCATCATGGCTTCAAAGTGGATCCACACATTGGTCTGACCCGTGTTCATCCCATCCTTCATCCAAAATGAAGACAGTTGGCATTACTAGGGCAAATTCTGATATTGTAACATTTTCCCCCCTTTCATTGATGCTGTTTCCTTCATGAAAGATTTTGCATCATCTGTCAGCTTGTTAAAATACAACTTGGTCTTCTGATGCTGCACAAGCACCCGATGTCTGCTTTCATACTCTAGCCAGGTGCAGTTCCTTCTGCTCTCCTCATCTCTTCCATTCCAGGATCTCCTCACCTGAATGTTCTCGTGGCATCTGCTTTGTTTTTGTTTACACTTTGACTACCTGGGGAAATGTGTATTTCAGTTCCATACTTAAACTTATAAGTGAAACAAAAGAAGATGTGTCAATGGCAGTTGCTGAAGGATGGGATTGGCATGAGCATATTTGTCTTTGAAGGAGCATACAGCAGAGGAGGAGAGAGTGATTACTTCTAGTTTTACTGAGACACCAATGATGTTTAACACATGCTCATTTAGTGCTTTTTTCAGTAGTTTGTTCTATCTGAAAAAGAAGTGTAGGATTTTAGGTCTAAAAAATATGTATTTTCAAAATCTAGGTGTCAAAATGAATTATTGCCCTGAAAACATATACAGGCAACATGACAGAGTGAGTAGATTATATTTAAGAATATTTATACACATATACTCTTGTAAAATCAATTAATAAAAAAGAGGCTACAAAACTGAAAGAGACCATGGAAGGATGTAGGCATAAGGTTATTGTGTAATTCAAATACTGATTTCCCTACCCCAACATCTGGCTGCAGTCCTAGTTCTAAGAATCTCCTGTTGTCCCCTGATATGCCAATAAAGCAGCTCCCATCTAGCTGCTGAGGAGGAGAGAATAGGACTGGACTTTGAGGAAGAGTTCGAAGAGGAAGCAAGGGATTGAACCACAATGGATTCAGCCACGGGAGAGGTCCAGGAAACATTGGGAGAGAGGAGCTAGAGCAGAAAAACTACAAAGTCCGAATATCACTGGTGTGCATGCTGGGAGGAAACCAGATCAGAATAAAGGGCTAAGAATAGAGTAATAACTGCTCAGTTATTGTGCTGTGAAGCTCATTAAAATAATATAATGGAATCTCATTTATTTCTGTGTTAGCTGGCTCAAGAGAGAAATTAAGAGAAATAAGCACAGCTATATATAAATAATTTTAAGAGACAGATCTTTGGGAGAGTTTGGAGAGAGGAAAGGTAAGGAGAAAAGAATAATAAATTATATAATATATATATTTATATATTTATTTATAATTCAGTATTACAATTAAACAAATAAAAGATAATTAAAATGTCATTTTAATAGAATGGAAATAAAGCTTATTTTACTTTTTATGTTTAGAGACTATGTTTTCGTTCTCATTTAGAATGTCATTGAAAATGATTATTTGGGAGGGTTTCCTTTACATTTCCCTTGTGTCAGATAATTTTGTTTCACTTTCTTGATAAATTAGGAGATGGTATGATTTGGGCCATATGTGAGTTGTGAGATTTACTTAAAGTATTTAATAGAAAGATCTAGAGAAGTGCCTACTCTAGCATATTACCTGGTTAAGTTTAAGGACCGTTGCTAACAGATATCAGCAAGTCAGGCAGACAGCCAAGGATGGCTGACAGGCGTGTGTTGGGAGTCGGGTACTGCTCCACCCTGTGTCCTCTCTTCATTTAAATTTGTCTCAATCCCACAGATCTGTGTAAGGGAGCTGAAGTAAATGTGTCTGTTTTCCTCTTTCATCTAACACATCCCTCTTTCATTTCCACTCTGTTTTGTTGTGGGGTTTAATGGCTTTCTGCTTCGTGGTAGGCTAAATCAGAGTCTATGTTACTGGCTCATTTGGAAAACAAACAAACAAAAAACTGGATCTACTCACCATGGTATCTCAGCCTGGGGCATGCTCTAGACAGCTGAAAAGTTTTTGTTGGAAGAAAGAGTCAGTTAAGAGAGCCAGCCAGTGGCAGTCCATGTCTTTAATCCCAACAGAGGGATTAATTGAGAGGCAGAGACATGCGATCTCTGTGAGTTAGAGGCCACCCTGGTCTACAAAGTGAGTTCCAGGACAGCCAGAGAAACCTTGTTGAGCTGGAAAGAAGGGGGGAGGCTGGAGAGAGAGAAAGAGAGAGAGAGTTGAATGACTGAGATATGATTTATTTTTTCACTGTTAGAAGACATCCCAGAGATGGGTTCCTTTTAAAGAGCTATTAACCTATAGTTGATTTTACTTCAAATATAAAATGTCTTTTATTCTAATTAATGTTTAGGTTGTTTATTTGTTTGTGTGTATTTGTTTTGAAGCAGTGTAAGAAATTAAGAGTAAGGGCAAGTGTGATGAATCATCAGTCAAAAGTGCTGCCCGTTCTTGCAGAGGACCCAGGTTTGAATCCCAGCACCCACATGGTAGCTTACAAGCAACTATACTCAGTTCCAGGGATCCAACATCATCTTCTATCTTCTGCTGGTAACACAGATTCATATGTGCATACAAAATATTCATGTACACAAAATAAATTGAGAGTCAATTCTTATTAACATGACATAGCTATAGAAACACTTTACCTTACCTGCGAGCAAAGTATTTAACTCAGTTAAATGGCATCTATCATGTTGTGTACTAGAGCTTCCTCTGCTCTTTTTAAGAGAACGAAGTAACTACTCACCTAAGCGCAGTGTGGTGTTTTGGATTGAACTCTAGTAGATATAGAGTTTGTTCCTGGGAAAGCTGGAAAGATTGGAATGAAGTCTGGAGTTTAGTTAATTGCAAAGTGTACCATTGTTGGCTTCTCAATTAAATTAGAGATACCACAGTTATGACAGACAGTAGCTTTAGGGGAAACTGGGTAATGAGCTGGCAGGTATGTTTTGTACTGGCCTTAGAACTCTTCTGTATCCATTTCATTTATTTTGAAATAATAATTGATTTAAAGCCCTTGAAACAAGCTTTAGATACAAAACTACCATTGTCAGCTCTCTTTGGAAGTAAAAGTCTTAAGCACAAAGATGTTTTTTCCCCCGAGTCAAGGGCACTGTTAGAGTCAGGCATGCCATTCTAGGCTGCACACTCTGTATACATGCTACTATCCTTTCATTGCCATGGTCAGTAAGTCACACACTGGCTGTAAGAACAGCTCAGAGACAGACCTCTTAACCAGTGCTCTGGCTGTATTCTCAAGAAACATCTATAGCTTTGTTACAATGGTTATCTCTAGAAAGTCCAGACTGAGCATCAGTGATTTTTCTCTCTGGTTTCAGAATGTCACAAAATAAACCGCTATCACGACTATGAATTTCAAATCAGATGTGTTTACTTTGGTTCCCAGGACGATGCCTTAGGTCTAGTGGTTCCTGACTGAGAGGTGGAACTCTGCAACCATGCGGGGGATGATGAGAGCTACAGTTACACACACCCTGCTGTGGGTTAACGTGCGCAGAAGGTCCACCCTCTGATGCTTTCTCTGCCAAGCTCCTTGCACAAGATACGTGGTTTTGGAAAGGACTGAAAAAAATATGTAAAGGGAAAAATCAAAACATACTAAGTCTAAAAAAAACTAAAAACTTCTCCAGAAAAAGGTAAATTAAGAAAACCACTCATAAACTTTAACGACTAGGGCCAATATGTTCCTAATGACCTTACTGCACACAACAGTCACAGACCTCCTCACTCCTTAATGGTTGTCGCTAGCTTCTTTCTTACACGCTCGGAAACCTTCCTTCTGGCCTACCCAGCTGCAGCTGTGACCACAGGCCACTTCTTTTTCTCATTATGTTGCCTACCTATTTGTAACAATATCCTTTATTGTTTTCCTAACCACAAACAGCACTGTGGGAGAAAGAAAGCCTTGCCCTCTTATTTATTTCAATATGACAGATGAAAATAAGAGCTTGGGTAGGGTGGGGGGGGGCGGGGTGAGAACAGGAAAGAACCGGCCCTTTTCTTTGCCTCCCCTCTTTGATGCTACAATTTCAAAGCACACTTGCACCCTTGCTCTTGTTTTGTGGTATAATGGGACTTCTGAACTTCCACATGATTTGCAATGTATTGGGGAGAACAAAATTATTTGTGTTCTTTTAAAATAAATTAGTGTGGGAGTCCAAAGTTTAATATAGCTAAGACAAATATATGTATCAATTGTCCATAAATTTAGGCTATTGACTTAAACATCTGAGACATTCCTACTTGACAATTTTTTTCTTCCGGAAACCATGATGGTTTTCATTTAAAATATTGTGAAGAAAGAAGCTTTATTGTTCTTCTTATGGGCTTCTATGTGTCCCTAAGAGATGTATTGGCTATTAGGGCACTGATACATTCATTTGTTGGACAAATAGCTTAACAACTCCAGTTCTTGGATATTTTTGATTATATCTTTCTTTTGTGAAATGGTTTTAAGACAATATTAATGAGAAGTGAAATAAAATTATAGGAAAGTTGATGAAAAACAGTTAAAAACTGAGTCTAACATGTAAAAATCTCATATTGAGGCAGAGACAACTCATGTGGCGTTCGGTAGACAATTTCTCTGGGCTCCACCCAGCCTGGTGCCATGGCTCCCAGAGCCCTTCAGTCCTATTCTCTTCTAGTTTCTCCCATATCTTCCTACCCCTTCTTTCTTTCATTTATCTACACACACACACACACACACACACACACACACACACACACACACACGCACACTAAAGTGGTGAGGATAGAAACAGTAATGCATTTCCCGTTGCTCTCTGTCTCTGAACTTTTTTATTTTCTTGTACAGCAAATGTTCTATTGTTACCCTCTACAATTGCTCATTTTTGCTCTATTGCTTTGGTTATATAATGCCATTGGGTAATGCCACTGGTTGCTCAAATTTCTTAAGCCATTGACTGCAAGTCTGTGTAAATTATAAGCGTCTTGTGTAAATGCATTGCATACTTCCCTCTCTCAGCACTTAGCACAATATTTGGCATAGTCTGTTCTTAATATGCCATTTAACATCCAAATATACATTTGCGAACATTTATCACCTTAGTCCATACTTGACTGAAAAATGTGCTCTAGAGGTTAGTTTACATTTCTGCCAGTTGATTTAACTTTCATCACTGAATTTAAGCTATGCACCTAGAATATCCCATCTCCTGCATGGTGTTTCTGAAGCTCAGTTTCCCTAGACAGTTGGGGTATATGTTTTCTACTAAATGACACCCGCCCATCCTTGCTCTTACCTTCATTTCTTTTCTGCTGCCTCTTTCCTCTATTTTAGGGATGACAGGAATGGGAGGCAACACTTTGATGCTAGTCTCCTAGCATGCAATACCATTAATAGATAAGCTGTTTGCATAATAAGGAAACGGAATCTGAAATCTGCGTGAAGGCTCATCACACTAGACTTGAGTTCAGCAGTGTGTTAGCTAATGTTGGGTATGTACCCTGAAAATGTATACTGTATTATGCTTGATGTTTAGATCTCTGTTTACTTATATGAGAATTTAGGGTTTTTCACCACAGCATTTTTCACTACAGTGTTGACTCAGCTTTGAATTATCAGTGCCGGTGTGGTGGTACCAGAGGCAGGAGGATCCCGGGTTTGAAGTCAGCTTTAGCCACATGGTGAATGTGAGGCTGAGCATCTGAACTGAGACTAGGAAGGAAAGAAAGAAAAAGTATAGCACACACAGTGCCAGATACAACAGCAGAGTCACAAGAAGGCAAGGCCATTGCGCGTGGTTCCAATGGCTTTGTATATACTAAGCTATGAAACTACCTCTCAGGAAGGGTTCCCTTAGATTGTGCAGATAGTAAACTGGCAGCTGCTACACGTGGGTGCATGTGACAGAGTCCCATCCACAGCCCCCTGGGAAAGGTTGATGACTTCAATGAGTGATTACACATGCGAAAGTTCCTACATTTTCTAAACATTTCGTTCTGAGTGCTATAGTGATCCAGCTAAGCCAAAAGAAATTGTTCTCCCAGGAAACTTACCTGAAAATGCCCACAGATATGATAAAGTACTATTTTTTCATACTAGAAAATGCTGAAAATTTGGTCATGTATCTGGAGAACCTAAAATAAAATACTCCACATTTTAGGTTTGTTAAAATAAAAATAAAATAAGAAACTACTTGTACATTCAGAAACCGATAGCCTAATGATATCTATGAATGCAAAAAAAAAAAAAAAAGAAAGAAAGAAAGAAAGAAAAAAAATCATGCATCTACATTCCAGACTGTTTTACTCTCTTATCAAATTGAATGAAATGAGATCCCTGGCTAACTAACATTTCCTAGCCAACCATCATTTTTTTTATTCTAAATTTTACCAAGGTCTTAAAATTCTTGAGATAAGCTACAGAGAATCAAACGTAAACCTAGGAAAGGAAAAAGAAAAACAACTTTTCATATTTTAAGACACCCTTTCTTTCCTCTACACAAGGCAGAAGTGCATAAGGCTTTGAGACAATGTGGAAGGAGAGGAGAGTAGTAGGGCCCGAGGCATCACAACCAGCAATGAAGCAGTTGACAGACTGGAAAACCTTCTTCATCAAGGTTCCATGTAATAAGATAGAGCAGGGAGGCACAATAATAAAAGGCTCTGACTCTGAGGGTCTGGGCCTTTTGGGGGCTGTGTTTTGGTTTCGTGTCCAAGCTCTGTAGCCTTCTCCCTTTTCTTCAGGAGTGTCTTTTTTCTTCGTTGACGAGCCATCTCTGCTTCCGTCATTGTTCCTGTGTCCCTGGTTTGTTTTGTTGTTGTTGTTCTGGGAGATAGGAACCTGAAATCTCAGTGGGTGACCTCTGGAATCAGAATCACAGTTTCAAATGTCCATTCGGTGTACAGGTATGCTGTTAGCCAGGGGAAGGAGAAGAAAGGGTAAGAGAGAGGACTTATTTATGTTTTGCATTTTTTAAATTAAAGAATATTTTCATGTTTTATCTCTATATTTTCTTCAGTTTTTCACAATCACAATGAAGAATAAAACCTATTCTTTTCAGTACCACTTAACACAGATTTTCTATTATGCTCTCTCTCTTTCTTTCTTTCTTTCTTTCTTTCTTTCTTTCTTTCTTTCTTTCTTTCTTTCTTTCTTTCTTTCATTTTTTGGAGACAGGGTTTCCCTGTGTAGCCCAGGCTGTCCTGGACTTGCTTTGTAGACTAGGCTGGCCTCGAACTCACACAGATCTGCCTGCCTCTGCAGAGGGGTCTGAACAGTCTTTTGCACAAAGACAATGGGTGATACATTATCTTCACATTGTCTGGCATCCTGCATTGTTTTCCAATGCTTTCCCATAATGGAGGTTGTTCTTCTTTCTCTAAACCCTACCAGCTTGAAGTTGTCCCTCTACTCTTACCTGTGAGTGAACTTTTTAAGATTCCCCAGTGTTTGTCTGAAATCATGAATAATACTGAACCCTATATATACTATTATTTTCTAATATGCTTATACCTATGACTGATATAACTTGAGACACTAAAAACATTAAAAAAATAAATACTTACAGAATGATTATAACATGTTACAATAAACTATATGTATATAGTGCTTGTCAAAATATGTTACCATGAGAGTACGTGGCTTCTTGTTCATACATTTGCTTTATCTTATTCTCTGTGTAGCTGCCACATGGTACCAGGATTAATTTATCCATACATCTATGTTTTGTGATTTGGGGCTTCATTCACACATTAATGAATCAAATTTCTATTGAACATCTTCCAGAATTCTCTAAGTTAACACAGTTGAAGACTTTGTTTGGATCACATCATTCTTTCTCCTTCTTCTTCTTGTTCCATTTCTTTCTCCTCCTCCTCTTTTATTTTCAAAGCAGGGTTTCTCTGTGTAGCCCTGGCTATCCTGGAACTTACTCCGAAGACCAGACTGGCCTCAAACTCACAATGATCCACCTGCTTCTCTCTCCTAAGCACTAGGATTAAAGGCCTGTGACGTCACCACTCCCCTGAATCAAGTCTTCTTAATCAACACCGTTAGCATCACTGGAAATGCAGCAGTGGGTGTTCATCAGCCAACTCAGCATCTCTGATTATTTACATCTCTTAGCTCAAGATTATTCCAGAATAATACCTTACTCTCAAAAAGGGCTTGAGATTGTTTGTTTCAGGATACCCGTAGTAGTAGTGTTTTTTTGTTTGTTGTTTTACAGACACAATGCTTAATGGCACAACTGATCACGGGTAGGGCCAGACTTAAATTTAATTAACTCCCTTAATTGAGGTGGGAAGATCCACCCACAGTGCCACTATTCCTACGTGACAGATTCTGAATTGTCTAAGTGAGTGAGTACTTATAGGCATAAATTATATAATGGATTTTTACTCTTGACTGTGGTTATAATGAGACTAACTGCTTCAAGTTTCTATCACCTCGATGTCTTCATAACACTGGAAAATAATCTGAGTAATAATGTCCTCTATAGATCATGTACTCAAGCACTTTGGTTTCCAGTTGGCAGGGCTACTTGAGGGAAGTTTAGAAGGTTTGATCTTGATGGAGGAACTATGTATTGAGAACAAACTTTCAGAGCTAAAAGCTTCCTACCATTTATTTGCTCTCCCTGATTCCTGCTTGAGTTTTAAAAGGTGAGCTCTCAGCTGCCTGCAACTGTCACAATGCTGTCATGCTGTCTTCAACATTTTGAAATCTAAACCCTTGGAACTCTAAGCCAAAATAAACTTTATTTATTTATTTTCTTCCACGTTGTCTTGATTATGGTGTTCCATCACAGTCCAGAAAAGTAACTAATACAGACTGTAACCTGGAACTGTGAGTCAAATCAAACCTTTCTTCCCTAAGCTGCGCTTGTCTGAGTATTTTATCATAACAGGAAGTGAGCCTAAGATAACAAAATTACACAAGGGGGTGGGAAGATGGCTGAGTACTTAAGAGTACATCGTGCTCTTGCAGAGGAATGTTCAGTTTCCAGCACACACGTCAGATACTGCAATCTACCTGTAACTCTAGCTCTATGGAGTCAAAATCCTCCTCTGGCCTCCAGGGGCTCATGCCCTTTTGTGCACCTAACTCCTACTTAGACACGCACACACACATGCACTCTGTACATAATTTAAAAAATATATCGAAGCTTGTGGTGGTGGTGCTTGCCTTTCATCCTAGCACTCAGGAGGCAGAGTCAGGCTGATCTAACTTTGAGGCTAGCCTGCCTGGTCAACAGGGTGAGTTTCAGGACTGCCAAGGTTACACAGAGAACCGCTGTCTTGAAAAACAAAATTAACGAACCAACCAAACAACCCAAACAAAGCCACAAAAAATTTTAAAGTAACAGACATTTCTTTTCCCTTTTTCACAGTTTCATGTATAAAAGATTCACCTTTATCATAAAAGCTCTCAGCAAATTCAGTGTCTGATAGTAATTTTTTTTTTCCTCATCAATTCTGGAACTTTCACTTTTTCACTCAAATAAATCATTTTTTGACTTCTCTTTTGCGTATTTGAATTATCGAGCTTGACTACTTTTGAACACAGGGGCCTTACTAACTGAAATAGTATTTGCTTGGGAATAAACACTCTGACGTTTCCAATCACTTTCAAACGGTGGGGCTGCGCAAGTGTGCACTGGGCAGGCCGTGCTGGCGCCAGAGCATGTCCCACAGAGGAACGCTCCCCACCTGTAGGGAGACAGCGGAGCAGACAAACGTGTCAGAGTGCTTCCCGGAAGAACACGCAATGTAAAGCTGTCAGCTGTTTGCTTCCGAAGCAATATCCCACTCAACATTTTCACACTGTGGTTGGTTATGGGCAACTGAAACTACATAAAGCCAAACTAAGGGGAGGGAGGCACTGTGGGTGTAGAGAAAATGTTTCAATATCTACTGTACAATGATAACACTTTATTGTGCTGGCAAGTATTTCTTGGGAAGAATATTGCAAAAACGGTAAACAGGAGTTGATTGGAAGCAAAACACATGATTATGTCACCTTATGCCTTATTTCAACCAGTACAGTAATTAAAACTCAAGTTCTCTAACCTTATTTTTCCCCCTCTGGCACCTATAACATTGATTTTTATATTATTTTCTCCCCTTTACCATATCTGATGCAACCCCCTTCCAGACCCTCTTCTTGTCTCAAATAGTTCACCCTTTAAATCTTATTTTAAGTCTAGCTTCTCTTGTGTGCCTTGAAATTACTAACAGATGGCTGTGTTTAAAGGTGAACAACAAAGTTATTTAATATCACTATTTAGAAAATTAGCAAGAAGAGATTAAACTTTTTGAAAATTTAATATAATTCTCCTTATGCAATCCATTGATCAATATAAAGACTGCAAATTTTCAGCAAACAAGTTCTTAGTATTTTTTTAAATTTTAATTAATTAATTAATTAACATTACATCCGGGTAGGAAGTTCCCTCTCCCTCCTCTCCTCCCAGTCCCTCCCTCTCACCTTTTTAAACATATGTTTCTCAGATGTGTGAGTTAATAGGAATGTAATGGATAATTGCTAAAGATGACAAAGAAGTACTAAACATTAAAACTTAGAGGAAGATTTTACAAGCCTGTAATGTGCTTCGAGAAAAAGAAAAGGGAAAGAAGGAAAAAAAGGATGGAGAGAGAAAAGACAGTCAGAGCCTTAAAGGCTATGTGTGCTGCTTGTGACTCAAGCAATGATGCTTAGAGCTGAGGGATGAGATATGAAGCTTTGGGGTCAGGGTTGGGGGAAGGCAAAGTTTCCTAAGAAAACAGTGGACACAACATAGACATTGAAAACTTCCTTTTCTGATGAGTGAGGATGAGCACAAATAAACATCCCATAACCGATCGCCCTAGACTAAGGCTCTGTTGAGCCTTTTTCCATATTGGTGAGCTGATCTGAACTGGTGTCTACCAACTTGAGAGCTCCAACTCAGGGTAAAGCAGAGGACAACATGCTTCAGTAGAAGCACAGGACCGACTGAAGTTGGCCTGTGTACATCACATGATGGCTTTGCCTCATCCAATTCTATGTACCCTTGGATAGAAGAACTAAACCCCTTAACACGAAGAAGGTACAGTATCTCCGACTGATTACTCAGAGCGTGGCACACACCTTTAATTCCCACACTCAGAAGGCAAAGGCAGGTAGATCTCTGTGAGTTCAAGGGCAGCCTGGTCTACAGAGCTAGTTCCAGGACAGCCAGGGCTACACAGATAAGCCCTGTCTTCAAAATCAAAACCAAAAAAGATAATCAACACCACCACAACAATGAAGAAGGGAAAGAAGGAAGGAAGGAAGGAAGGAAGGAAGGAAGGAAGGAAGGAAGGAAGGAAAGAAGGAAGGAAGATGATTTATCAAGCTAGGCCTCCAATCACCTGCACAGATGTGAAAGAATGACCAGGTATAAGAAGGAACTTTATGGACTGATAGGTAACTCACAAAATGAACAATGGCTTCAGTTTTTTTCCTATTAATATATAAATTAATATTATATTCCACATGAGATAATCTTACTTCATAAAAGGTAGTTTGACACATCCACTAATTTTATTGCTGTTCTGGCTACAAGAGCTTTACAACTGTGCCTCCTTAAAGAACAAAATTTTTGGTTTTGGAAAAGTGACGGCTCCAGTGGGAATTAATTTCTCTTTTGCCATCCCACTCCATCCCACTTTACCAACCAAGGAAATTATGAATTATCATGGTTGTGAGACTGGCAGACTGAGGCAATTAGTTCCCCTAGATGCCGGGCATTCCAAGTCACTAAGTAGAAAGAAATAAGTCTTTCCTGGTGGGAACGTGGAAGAAACATTAGATTTTCTTTTTCCAGAAAACGAAGAAGAGATCCAAATTCGCAGCAGCACATTGTTGGCATGTCATTCCGGGCTTCGTTTCCAGCCTTGAAAGCCTTTCCCTCAGTGCCACCCTGCCAGAATGTGACGCACGCAAACCGGGCTGGCTCGGCACCTGGGAGATGAACATGCGTGACGACTGAAGTATTCAGCCCCCATGCCGAACAAAGCGTACCCTCGCCCCACTGAAGTCATGCCAGGAAAAGGGCACAGTGGAGCTGGCACCGTAGCAGTGGCCTGAAAGCTGTTAAAAAAGCCACCGCGAATTCAGAGAAGCATTCTTTACATTCCTAAATCCATCTACTCTCAACAGATTAACAAAGACGGGGGGTGGGGGGCGCCTTCGACTGGTCCTCCACATGAGCCCAGTAACTGCGCTTATCTTGACTACACACTGAGCCGATACCGCGGTCTTCTCACGTCTGTTCTGTTTGCCCTCTATGCCGGGAACGTGAGTTCATGTACTCAAGCCAGGCTCAAGTAAAGTCAGGCAGCGGTGTCTTTCTCACTTCTAGAAGGGCCTGCATGTAGCGCGTGCAAGAGGCAACTGACGCTCGGCCTTGCTGTCCAGAAGGCTATCACGGACTTCAGGTGTAAACCGGGGAGAATATGTCAAGTTGAAAGGAGGGTCAACCAACTTGCAGCATAGAAGTGCTGCCACAGAGGGCCACCCGTGTGTGTACCTTCCGCTTCCCCAGGAGAAGCATATAGTCTAAAGACACTACATTTTGAATGTTACCATTTGTCCCTGCAGCCTGTAAGGTATTCAAGTCTAGGAGCTATGTTTTAATTATTCAAAAAACTGTTCTATTTTAATCTGGGGTCTGTGCGTCTGTGTGTAAATACGTGCATATCAGGGCAGGTGTCAGTGCGCATAGAGGTGTCAGATTCCCCGGAGCTGTGGTTGTAAGTGGCTATAAGCCACCTGACACGGGTTCTGGGAAAACAGGAAGCTCTAAGAATCGCTGGGCTATACCTCCAGCCTTCGTATTCTAAGTTTTAATACAAAATAGTACCCTTAAAAACTGCCAGGCTAATTTTGTCCCCCTTTCCTAATATCTAAGTAAAAATGATCTGGGCTCTCTGTATTTTATATACAGGTATATGACTTACAGGTATATGCTGTATAAGGATGCTATCTCATGTCACTACTTTCCTCCTCACTTCTTCCCCATTAACGAAAAAGACTTTTGGCTTGATAACAGACAAGATGTTGGCAAATGAATAATCAAAGAGCAGTGAGAGCAAAAGATTTACACAAACGGTTGGTTCTACCAGGTTCAAGTTCTCCTGCTTGCTCACACAACATCCCAGAGTACGGAACATAAAACAGAATGTGTTTTTAGTCTCCTTACTTAAATACCCTAGGGGAAGAAGGAAGGGATAAACGCCACACACAAGAAGTAAGGATACTACTGGGTAAACTACACCAGTTACTATGTACTTCCAAACGTAGGTGCTCCCTCTAGACGAGGTTTCCATTAGACAGAGAAAAGGTGGAACCGCACAAAGAAATGATTGTGTTTGTGTTATGTACATTTATTTATGTGTGAGCATGACTGGGTGCATGAAAGTCAAATGTCCTTTAAAAAAACTACTTGGTTTTATTTTTGTTATATGTTTTTGACTATTAAAATTAAGCTTTACTCTAAGATCTCTTTTGTCAACATAAAAAAAAGTCAGCATTACTCACACTGCCCATAATAAATTTATTTAAAAATTTTCTTGATTAAAAAAATCAGGATTCCGGGTATGGTGGTAAGCAACTTTAACCCTAGTATGAAGGAGACAGAGGCAAGCAGATCTCTGAGTTTGAGGTCAGCCTGGTCTACAAAACAAGTTCCAGGAAAGCCAGGGCTACACAGAGAAACCCTGTTTTAGAAAAATAAAACAGATCAAAACAAAACAAACAAACAAACATATCAGGGTATCTGGGATCTGGTCCCGAGTCTCCTGATTGTGGAATATTTATCCCTTTCTTTTTCTTCATGTTTATTCACAAGTGCTTTAATTTTAAAAAGTAACAGGCTGATAAATAATGAAAATTCAGATTGCGCAAATGAAAGGAGGGTCTACAAAAGCGTTAATAGCTTGAAAAATTTTAGGATAAAATGGATCAAATGTTGTATCATTTACTCAACAACCCGGGGCCCAAGCCAACCTCACAGTTACCTGCTAAGGTCAGGCACAGAGAGCCATTAACACAAATGGGTAGGGTGGCGCCTTGCTGAATTAGAACATTGTCAGCTGTGTGGAAGCCGTGTGTGGACCCGGGTGTCACTTGGAGGAAGGATGCCTCTGAGAAAAGTGATCATTCTGTGAGGCAGGAGAAGAAGACTGTGAGGATTCAGACATGGATCAGATGGCAGATGGCTTGAAGCAGGAGGGTTACAAAGAGTTGCAGCAGCATAACCAAATAATGGCCGTAAAGATTTTCTTTGTGACCGAAAAAGTAGGATTAAGAACGTTGCCAGAAAGTAGGGAGGACAAATTTCCGTTCCGTGGAAGGAAGTATTTTGGGATACTAGGAGTAGAGGAAAAAGTAGAGATCTGTGGACAGTGGCTGATGCATGCGTGTTGGTGTTATGTCCACAAGTTCCTCTCACTGTACCATGGCCGCTAGTGAATGTGTAGGCTGGCTGGTGAGGGGGGAGCAGACTGAGAGCCCCACTCCTCCTATCCACCTGCCTCCAGTGCATCTCAGCTGTAAGACCACAGCTTTGGGTCTCAGCACTCTAATTTGTAAAGAGAGTGTCGAGCTTAAAAAAAAAAAACAAAACAAAAAACAAAAAATAAAAATTAAAAAAGCCCAGACAAATAAAAAAACAAACAAACCTTAGTTTCATTTTTCTCAAGTTGCTAAAACAACTCCACTATATCATAGTTAGAAGTCAGAAACCCCAGATACGCGTCCTTGGAATAAAATCAGCATGCCTTCAGGGCTGCCTTCCTTCCGAGGACTCCTGGCTGTTTCTAGCTTCTGGAAGTGGCCCACCTTCTGAAGCTCATGGTTCCCACTCATCTTCAAAGCCAGTAGTGACCAGTTAAGTCTTTTCTGTTTCTTTTCTTCTTTTCAAAAATCATTTCTGTTTTTGAGTTGATAGATGAAAGTTGCGTATGTTTATGGTACATAACATAATATTTAAATACATAAAGAACTGGAATGGCCAAATTAAACTAACACGTGAATTACCTTTATGTGTTTATTTTTTAGTGCAGAGCACAATTTAATTCCACTTTCAATACCTTACACAACTACTGTGTGTATGTATGTATGTGTGTGTGTGTGATGTGTGTGGGGGAGTGCATGCCATCGTACTGTAGGGGAGGTCAGAGAGCAACTCTATGGCATTGGTTCTTTATTTCAACCATCACACTGATTCTTGCGATCAAACTCAGTTCATTACTTGTGGATTCATCTCACTGCCCCCTCAATACCTTCTAGTTATACAACATGTGGTTATTAACTATAGTTACCATGAAGTAGAACAGAGAGGTTGAAGTTATTATTATCTTTATTGTCTAACTGGAAAGTTGTACTCTTGGTCATGTCTTTTACATGTCTCTCTAAAAGTTAGTTGCTCTTTCGCATATTGTATTTTTTCCCCATGAATAAGTGCTTTGTTTGGGTGCACATGAATACTCTAGGTGATCTAATTTAGTTTAAGGCTGGATGATTAGCACATTAATTTGTTTAAAGAAATTTTTTATTTGTCAATAATTTTATTTTATCAGTCTGCCACTCCTAGCTCTAACTCCCCAAGCAGGTCCCTAAGAAACAATTTGAGAAGCACTAGTAATGCCCTCCCCCAAAATCCAATAAAATAAGAATACTCATAGACACAAACTGAATGATAAAGAAAAGCCACAAAGCTAGCAGTGTAAACCAGTTAATCTCAGCACCAGGGAGGCTAAGACAGGATGACCTCTCCAGGTTCCAGGCTAGCCTGGAATACCGAGTAAGATCCTGTATCAGAAAACAATACAGAAAGGAAAAGAACCCAGGAAACATGGTTGTTATGGTGGTCTATACAGGCCTGCAATTAGCCCTTGCTAAGTGGAGGCAAGAAGATCAGGGTCATCTTCTGCTATATATTGAGATGATAACTAGCCTGGAGTACAGGCAATTTTTCTGCAGCAGGTGTTAAAAGAATTGGAACTGCAACCTCCAGCCTGCAGGGTCAATGGGAGACTCAGCTTGATTTGTCACCTACCATGCTATTTCTGTCCAGTGCCATCTGTCTTGGGGTTGAAGCATTGAGCCCGACTCTCTGGAAAGCATCCAGCATTTTGGTGAGTTTGGTATGGGGAGCCATGCTATATCACAGGCAATGAGAATTAGCATCTGTGCTCACAGCTGGTTGAGGACTCCAAGGGACTGACAGGAATGAGCCTGTATCTCCAGTTCAGTGGCCAGCAGCACTGGCCTTTGTGGGAAGCCCAAGAAGAAATGTTACTCCCGTCAGACTGCTGCAGCCTGGCAAAGGGAGGACGCATCTTCTGCTCCAAGGAACGCTGGATGAACCAAGTCTCAACTTGTTCCTCCTTCAAGTTGAGTCTGGTGACCTGGACCTTTCAAGCCTTGAGTTCTTGGTATGGCCCCATCTTAAAGTATTTTTCCAGCTCTCAAGGCTGCCCCCGACTGTACTTCTAGTCAAAGATGTCCAGGGAATAGGAGGACAGGGAATACAGAGATGCTTAAGTCTTGATTGTAGCTCACTCCAAGTGTCTTCCTGTTCTTTGATATGCAATCTAAAATATTCATAAGTTTGAAGCATTAAAATGTGACTAGCCTGCTATGTTTTATGATGCATACTGTAATTCCAATTAGAAGCAGGAGAATTGCCCTGAACTTGAGGCCAGTCTGGTCTACATAGTGAGTTACAGGCTAGTCATGTATCAATAAAAACAAACAAATAAAGAAACAACAACATTCTAAAAGACACACATACATGCAAAAGATATTTTTAAGGACCTTATTCCCAGGCAAGTTTGTCAGAACTAATGGCATCCTGCCTCAGAGAAGTCCTCCTGATCTCTGAAAAGCTGAATGCGAATGACACTGCTTATTTCCTCCAGCCAGTCTTCTTACTGGCTCAGTTCCTCTGTCATTGAAATCAACACCAGTTTTCCAAGTGATTGGACGCCATCTGGTAGGGAATAGATATGCAGAGTGTGGACAGGGCTGCCATGATGTAACTTCACACACACCAGCCCTGTCACATAGTAGGATGAAACTCAGGATGAAATGGAGGATACTAATATTCCCTTGCCTTCCACTCATGTGCTGATGCTGGAGAGACGGATCCTATCCAACCTCCCTACCTCTGCCTGTCAAAAGTGCTTCACATGAGGGTCCCTTTACATGAGCACGGCTCCCTCCACACAGCCAGAGAAAACTCTGGTTTATAAACTGTATAGATCATTATCCCAAACACCTACCCCATGTTCTCTTTTAAAACTTTGTGCTGAATTATTTATTTTCTTGACGCCATTGAAAGCTTTTTCTAATCTCTATATGAAATGATGGATAAATAGCAGCGCATATTCTTTCTCTGACAAATAGCAATGTAAACATAGGAAAAATGATTTTAAAAACAACCATTTGAAATACATGGCTGATTGTGATGCACACTGGTAGGATTTGCTGAACGAGGTGAAGGCAGGAGGAACACGAGTTTGAGGCTATCCTCAGCTACATGTACATTTGGTGGGGGGGGGGGGATGGTGGGACCAGGAGGACATGAGGGCTGGGTTTACAACCAGGAGGTATAGTGAATGAATTATAAAAAAACAAAATTTAAAAAGAAATATCTGCTTATTGTTCTAAAGGCATATAGAAAATGGAGAAATGCTCATTCAAGGAAAACTTGCTGAAGCCTAGCAAGAGCAGTAGTCTGTGACATCCCAGCCACAGCACACTGCCCAGCTCTTCTCGGCAGAGCTCGAGCTCCATTACCACAGATCTCCAATTCTAAGAGTGAAACAGAGGGGGAGCCCTCATCTTTTGACCTTTCAGGAACAGATGGTGGAACGGTTGGCTTCTTTACTTCCCTCGGGTGCAGACTTGGTGACCATGATGTTACAATCACTCATTTGTGTAATCGAAGTATTTTGCAGAAGGAAGCCATCTATGTTCCTGCCACCAGGTCTTGTAAAGTGATAAAGATTCTACCCAGAAAGAGGAGGTGGAACGAAGCATGGAACATTCCATGCTAGAAAGGTGGTATCAGCAGAACAGTGTTTCCTGTGTAACATTGGGAACATGGAGGTTATCATGGCTCCATGACACAAACTGAGTCAAGCAAAGTGATACACAATCTGGAAACCTGGATATGAGGCATCCATCAAGGTTTCTCCCAGGATCCTAGTGACCTTAGTGGTAAGTAACACTATGAGTAAACTCCAGAATCATTCGTTCAAGAGCAATCAAGCCAGAAGTGGGGTAGAGAAGACTTGAATATAATCCAACATCTTTTGTTCATGAGAAGTCACACTGGGAAGGAGTAAAACCCAACTGTAAATCCAAAGTAAATCCCAACTGACTAGGATGGAGCCCACGCTAGAGCTTAGGCATAATCTCTGAGTGAGTTAGAAGTTGCTCTTATCTAGGAGCGACACTAAGAAACATGAATTAATATTAAGGGGCTGAAATGCTGGACATGATGGCCCTTACCTAATTCCAGCACTTGGAAAGCAGAAGCAAATGATCTCTGTGAGTTTGAGAATTGGGAGTTCCAGGACAGGCAGGGCTATGTAGTGAGACCCCCATCTCTCTCTCTGCATTCACACACACACATACACCCACACCCACACCCCCTCACACACAGAGGACTCTATCACAAAAAAAGAGGGGTGCTGGAGAGATGGCTCAGTGGTTAAGAGAATGTACTAATCTCGCAGAGGTTTTAGCTTACTTCCCAGAACTCGGGTTGAGCAGTTGCCAGGCCCAATTCTACATGCACCTGCACTTGTGCTCATACACACATGCATACTCACACAAACACAATGAACATAATTTAGAGTATTGAACATTCAAAAATAAAGCAACGTGTATCATCTGTTGCTACAAGCCTCCAAGTCACACATGCGTGGCTGATGTTATTCCAGAGGCAGACAGACATACAGGCAGACTAAATGATAATAAGAATAGTCAATGGAACACCAGAACCTGTACACTGAGTGAAAAACAGACTTCTGCCAAGTCACTCCAGTCAGCCCACAAAGCAAATATATTAAGTAGCAGGCAAACAGTAGCAAGATCAATTCACAGAAGAAAAATATTGCTATAAATTTTTATTTAATATTTCCCCTTTTAGCCAGAAATTATGAGGCATAAAAAGAACCGAGTGAGGTGGAACTGTGTGAAAAAAAAAAAATACCAGCCACATGTGAGGCTAAAAAGGCAAGAATCTCAAGGTAGTCATCATTAATACAAGCAAAGAACAAAAGGAGACCACACGTGATGTTTAAAGGAAGGTATGATTACTGTAACTCCTTGAGCAGGAGTTATCTGTTGCAGCCAAATGCATCAAGTTGAGACATAAAACGACCAAATTAAAAATTCACAGAAGGATCTTAACAGTAGATGTGAAGCAGGCGAGAGAAACAAGAAAGAACTGAGCTCTAATTTTGTAGAACTAGATTATTACTTTTAAGCCTAGAGTTAGGAATTGTGGAATTTAAAGAGAAAATAAAAGAACAGAAGAAATTAAATATACCATCAGAGGAATGTTGGGTATGACTAAGCCTATCTACACAAGCAGAGTAAGAGAATAAGGTCGTGGAAAGAGAGAAATAAAATGAAAAATTAAAAAAAAAAAAACAACAACAATGCTTGAAAAGTCAAATTTGATGAAAACATTAACCTATACTTAATGGCACCAAATATCATAAATCCAGTGTGTACACACACACACACACACACACACACACACACACAAATCATATGCAAAATATTGAAGTCAAAAAAACAGAGGAAACCTTGAAAACAGCAAAAGAGACTCTTGTAAGCACAAGAAAAACTCTATTAAGAGCAACCATTTATACCATGCAGAAAGTGAGATGACAGATGAAGAGGTTTGTAGAACCACCAATAAGGCATCTAAGACATAGGGAGTTGTTTAGTTTCCCTGAGTTTATGAGCTTTCCATAATATCCAGTTAATACCCAGCTTTAATTCACGGTGGTCTGAGAGGGAGGACAGCGCTATTTCAATTTTCTTGTGTCTGTTGGGACTTGCTTTGTGTTTGAGCATATGGTCAGTTTTGGAGAATGTTCCATGAGGTGCTTTTGTGCTTCCTGAAGTGTTCTGTGAACATGTTAGTTCCATTTGGTTTATAGCATCAGTGAGCTCCACCACTTTTCTGTTTATTTGTTGTTTGGGCAACCTGTCTATTGAAAAGAGTAAGGTGCTGAAGTCTTCCACCATCAGTGTGTGAGGGTCAATACATGATTTAAGCTACAGTAGTGTTTCTTTTTATGAACATGGGTGACCTAGTATTTCCTGTGTAAATGTTTAGGATTCCTATATCCTCTTGGTGGATTATTCCTTTGGTTAGTACGTATTGTCCTTCAGAAGTCTTAGTTTTGATTTGGAGTCTGTTTGTCAGATATTAAAATGACTACATAGGGTTATTTCTTAGGTCCATTTGCTTGTTATATCATTTTCCATCCATTTACCTAGAGGTGATGTCTATTTTTGATGGTAAAGTGTGTTTTTTGGATGCAGCAGAAGGATGAATTCTGTTTTCAAACCCATTCTGTTAGCCTGTGTTTTTTTATGGGTGAATTGAGACTATTGATGTTAAGAGTTATCAATGAACAGTGTTATCAATGAACAGTGTTTGTTATTTGTTGCTGTGGTGTGTGTGTGTGTGTGTGTGTGTGTGTGTGTGTGTGTGCCTTTTTTGGTTTGCTGGTTTAGAATTATTTATTCCTTGTGTTTTCTTGGGTGTGTGTGGTTAACCTCTTCAGGTTAAAATTCTCTTTCTAGTGCCTACTTTAGGGCTGGATTTGTAGATAGATACTGCTTAAACTTGGTTTTATTATGGAATGTCTTCACCCCCCAACACACGACTATTATGGTTGAAAGTTTTGCTGACTATATAGTGTTCTGGGCATTCATACTCTCTTAGAGTTCATAGAACAAATATTTGTCCAGGCCCTTTTGGCTTTTAAAGTCTCCACTGAGAAGTCAGGCATTTTTCTATTAATTCTGTATTTGTATGTTACTTAGTCTTTTCCCCTTTAAGCTTTTAATATTCTTTGCTTTATTTAATGTATTGATTATTATATGCAAAGGTGAGTGAAAATTTAGTCAAAAAATAAAGAAATAAGTTAAAGACTTTCTAGAATTTAATAAAAATGAAAACACAGCAAACCTGAAATTATGAGACAAAATGAAACAGTTCTTAGAGGCAAATTCACTAAATACCTACATTAAAAAATTGGAAAGATTTCATAATAATAATTTAACAACATACCTGAAAGTTCCAGAAGAAAAAAAGAATTCATACCTGAAATGAATAGATGGTAAGAAATAATGGAACTTGAGACTAAAATGAATGTAATAGAAGCAAACAACAAATAGTACAAAAACATCAATTAAAAGAAGAGGGTGTTTTTTTTTTGGAGGGGATCAATAATATTTACATACCCATAGCCAAGTTAACTAAAAGGCAGAGTGAAAAGATTCAAATTAACAAAATTAGAGACAAAATGTGGGACATCACAACAGACACTGAGAAATCCAGAGAATCATAAGGACATGCTTTAAAAACATGTTCTCCAGAAAATTTGAAAATCCAAGAGAAATGGGTAATTTTTTTTTGATACAGAGCATCTACCAAAGTTAAATAGAGATCAGATCAGCAGCTTAAACGAACCTATATGCCCAGTAAATTAGAGGAAGCAATTAAATTCTTAAAAAAAAAAAATCAAAACTCAGGGCCAGATGGTTTTAGAGTGAAATTCAGACTTTCAAAAAAAGAGTTAATGCCAATATTCTTCAGATTATTCCACAAAATCAAAGCAGAAGGAACACAGATTCAAAAATTCTCAATAAAGTACTTGTCAATTGGCAGCTGGAGATATGGCTCCGTGGTTAAGAGTACTGACTCCTCTTCCAGAGGACCCAGGTTCAATTCCCGTGCACCCACATGGCAGCTCACACTGTCTGTAACTCCAGGATCTGACCCACCCACCCACCCACCCACACATACACACACAGATACACATATGTAGGCAGAGCACCAAAGCACATTAAGAAAAGTACTTGTAAACTGAATCTAATCATCTACCATAATAACGTAGGATTCATGCCAGAGCTTTATAGATACCTCAAAATACATAAATCAATAAATGTAATCCACCATATAAACAGACTGAAAGACCAAAACCACATGATAACATAACACGCCAAATTGTTTTAAGTGAAAAAGAAATAAAGAGAATTATTTAGCCTGAGATCAAGTAAAAGTAAGCATTAATTCAAATCCACACATTCAAAAATGATTACCCAGTAAAGTTAATTATGAAGGTATCTATGAAAGAACATATAAATGAATATTTCTATTTGTTTATTTGAAGATAAATTTTAATAATATGTATTAAGAGGCTGGAGCAACAGCTCAATTAAGAGCTCATGCTGCTCTTACAGAGGATCCGAGTTTGGCTTCCAGGGCCCGTGTCGTCTGGTTCACAACCATCCACAACTCTAGCTCCAAAGTTTCTATCACTTTCTTCTGGCCTCTGAGGGTAACTGCCATATTGTATATATCCTATGGTATAGCACAGAAATTATACACAAACATTTAGCAATATATTGCTAAGTAAGTAATGAAATTGGTAATTAGAAAATTACTGGAGATGAATGAAAGCAAATTAACAAGACAAAGCAGACTTGAAAACAAAAATCTTATGGGGTGGAGCTAAACAAATACCTAGATAAAGAATTGTAACTCTAAAATACCCATGTTAAAAATGAGAAATATATTGTGCTTGTATCTATCTTTCATATTAAAAATATGACAGGACTAGTCTGTATCAAGTAAAAGACACTTGTAAAGATTAGATTAGAAATAAATGACAAAGAACAGAAAAGTATACAGTAAAATCAATGAAACCCAATATTGAAAAGATCAACCTGACAAACACTTTCAGAAAGAAACAGGAAAAAGGCCCTCAAACTAAAAAAATAAGAAATGAAAGATGGGAAACCTTTATAAAGACCTAGGAGAAATAAGGAGGCCACTCCAGGAAACCAGTACTCTCAGCGTGCCAACAAATTAGATAGCTTAGCAGAAATGGACACATTCCTAGAACATCACTTCAATGGATGTTGACAAGCCATCAGAGAAACCCAACATTCTTTCAAGATAAAACACATTCAAACGAATTAGAAGCAGACTTCCTCAATCTGATAAAGGACATCTGCAAAGAAATCACAGCTAGAGTTATAGTTAAGGATGAAAGGAGGCATCCTTTGCCTTACTACAAGGAACAAGATTAAAATATCTTCCCTCTCCATTGTACTAATCTGGACAAGTTGACAAGCAAAAGAAATAAAGAGTAACCAGATTAAAAAGGAAAATGTGGCACTATGTAGACTGTCTTCAGAGAAGACACAACTTTGTCTATAAAAATTCCTGAGGGATTCCCTAAAAAAGAATTAAAATGAATAAATGAATTCATCAAAGTTATAGAAGAAAGGCTCAATGTTAAAAATCAATTGTATTTCTATACACTAGCCACACTTACGGGCTTGCCCCATGCCAGTCAATAAATGGACAACACAAAATGAACTCAGTGACGTTTTTGTAGACTTTTTTTTCATAACAATTTTTTTGGCATTCTTTTTTTGATCTTAGTGATTTTTTGCTTATATTATGGTTTCCAATTTTGTATTTTTATAGTATGTGTGATGCTTCTGCTTTTTCATTGTTTTTATTTTTTAATTCTGGTTTCTTTGATTTTTTTTAAAACTTATTTACCCGTTTGTTTTCCAAGGAGAGAAAGAAGTGTGAAATTGGATGGGGGGGGGGATGTGGAGAGTATCTGGAAGGAGTTGGGGGAGGGGAAATGTGATGAGACTACATTGTACGAAAAAATTAATTTTCAGCAAAAAAAAAAAAAAAAACTTGGTCACGTAGAAATTTAATTTCCTCAGATCATGAGTTCTAGACCCCATGGTGGGCTGCATCAGCGTTCTAGATCGTCATTGTTAAGAAAAAAATATTTCTTATTGTGCTATCTTTCATCTTTCTTTGCTGATGGTACTCCATTAGAGAAAACTGTATTCTTTTTCTTTGCAAGTGACTGTCAGTTGGAGATAGTTTCTTGGTTACAGATGGGAGATGTCTGCAACCCCTTCCCACAACAAACACACAGACCCTGTCTGACTTGAAACTGTGCAGTCCTTGTACACGCTGCCACAGTTTCTGTGAACTCGCATGCGTGTCAGTCCTGTTGTGTCTGAAGACACTGTTTCCTTCATGTAATCCATCCCCTCTGGCTTGTGTAATCTGTTTCTTCTTTTGCGTAATCCCCTGAGCCCTGAGGGGAGAGGTTTCATGGAGACATGCCTTTTGGGAAGGAGTGTTTCAAAGTCTTTCATTCTTTACACACTGTCCAGTTGTGGGTCTTTGTATTAGTTTCCATCTTTTACAAATAGAAGTGTCCCTGATGATGGCTGAGCAAGACACTGATCTATGGGTTATTGCTATGTTCTTTTAGCAAAACAACAGTACTTGGTTTTCCACTAGGAGTATGGAATATCTAGTCTCAGACTTTTGGCTGTCCAAGTAGTGTCAGTCATGAGTATCATCTTATAGAGTGGGGCTTAAATTCAATCAGGTAGTGGTTGCTAACTCGAAGAGCTCTTGGGCCACTATTAACCAGTGTGTTGTGAAGGCAGGTCCCCATTGTAGAATACAAGTTTTGTAGATGGGTCGGTGTTAATTTTTTTCCTCTGGTAGTGTGCAGAGTACCTTCCAGTATGACAAATACTAATCAGTAGAGGGAATATTTCCCTCTACTCAATATTTCCATGTTCAGTGAGATATATGAGTGTTGTCTTCAGTAACAGAGCCTGACCCTCAGTTTGTGGGGAGCAACCAATAGTCTTGACAACAGCCTGAGTTGTTTAGGGGTTTCCATGGGACTCCATTAGCCAAGGAGTCAACTAGATGTAACCTATTCCTGGCACTGGAGGTTTTATTTGGTTATGAAATATGTCTAGTTGGGCAACATTTTCCCTGCTATGTGTTGATTCATTTAGATCTTTTTCATATATACATATATATGTATATATATATAAATATATATGTTTTTTTGTTTTGTTTTATTTTACAAAGCTTCTCCAGCAGTAGGTTTTCATATGAGGCCTCATGTGGCTCTTAGTTGTCCTTCATTTCCACACTCTCTCCTGCCCCTATTTAATCTTCTTACTCCAGTCTCTCCATATTTATTTATTCTTCCTTGGGAGATTCTCCCTTTCCCCATAGTCCCTTATCTATATCTTACCTCTGTAGTTATACAGATTGTAGCATGCCTATCGAAGACTTAAAAGATAACATCCACATATAAGAATGCATAATATTTGTCTTTTTTGGGTCTGGGTTACCTCACTCAAGATGATTTTTTTTTTTCTAGCTTCAACCACTTGAGAATTTCATATTTTTTTTCCTGTTTTTACTTATTCATTTCATAATTTTTTAAACAACTGGATAACATTTGATTGTATAAATGTCCCATATTTTCCTATCCATTTACCTCTTGATGGCCATCTAGACGGTTTCTAATTACTGGCTATTATGACTTGAGCACATGAATGAGCAAGTGTCTCTGTGGGAGGACGTAGTGACCTTTGGTATATGCTCAAGAACGGTAGAGCTGGATCTTGAACTAGATTGATTTCTATCTTCCTGAGGAACTGCTGCACTGATTTCCACAGCGGCTCTGCAAGTTTGTATTCCTACTAGCAATGGATCAGTGTTCCGCTTACCTCACATTCTAGCCAGCATGAGTTTTCATTTCTTCTACTGATCTTGGCCATTCTGACTGGTATAAGATGAAATCTCAAGGTAGTTTTGATTTGTATTTCCTTGGTGCCTAAGTATATTGAAATTTTCTTTAAATATTTTCAGCCATTTGTGTTTCATCTTTTGAGAACTGTTTAGTTTTATAGCTCATTTTTAAATTGTGGTTTTGTGTTTTCTTGATGTTCAGTTTTTTTTTTTAATTTCCATGTATGTTTTTGATATTAACCCTCCATCAAATGTGTAATTGGCAAACATTATTTCCCGCCTGTAGCCTGTTACTTTAATAGAATGACTGTGCCCTTTGTCATACAAAAGCTTTTCAAAGGAAATTATCTTAAGATTATGTGTTGCCCCCCCCCCGCTACCCTACAGCAGTTTTGAAAATCAATACTCTAAAAATCAACACTTTGGAGTACTTCTCAGTCATCATTTTTCTCCTCTTCACGAGTTGCTAAGTATCTCATGAACTCACAAGGGGACAGGAAAATCTGAGCTTGTACCGTAAACCCTGATGTGCACTGAAATTTCGCAGCACATTTCTCTCAGGGGTGGAAAATTTTGTGTCGCAGTTCTGCACGAAGAGTAAAAGTCTCTGAAGGCCCCTTGTTTCTCCTTGTGTTCCTGAGTGATACATGGCCACCTGGACGCCAACAAACTTCTGCTCCATTTTCCAGTCTGGCATCTTTTCTCCCGAGTCTGTATTAATAGTTGGTTGATGTATTCATCGGAATGCTACAAAGATGTTTACTGTCTGCAGTCAGGGGTCAAGTGTCCCACCTAGACTTTTCTGGAATGGTGTATCTAGGAGGGATTATAGTGACCACTTGGTGGGAGTTGTATAACCCATCATCATCATCACATAATTTGTTTCTTTGTTTTAATTTGGAGGAGAGAAGAGAAGAATAGTAGTTTAGCGTTCCTTCAGGAATTATTTGTGTATTTTGATAATTGATGGTAGTGATTGATACTACCCACTCTTGTTTCAATGTTATACCATTGGCATTTGCCCACCTTTAGACATAAGGATAGATAAGTAATCTACCCAGAGTTTCTGAGATGTGAGGTGACCATGGGTTGGGCTGACAGGTGGGACATGGTGAGTGATTTTCTGTTTGTTTTGTTTATCGTCTTCTCTTCTCTCCTTCCTTCTCCTCTTTCCCCTTTTCCTCTCTTCCCTTTTCTTCTCTTTCTTTGCTTTTCTCTTTCTTTGCTTTCCTACCATTTTAGGTAGGAACAGAGATATAATATAATTTAACAATATAATAAAATACATATGATTTTTCTTAATTACTAATGAATGTGTTTGTTTAACTTACATGTGTCTTCTTTACTTCGTTATATTTTTTGGTTTGCTTGTTTGTTTATTATTAATGATATAGCCGAAGAAGTACCAGGTAGATAATGGAGAATTAAGTACGTATTAATCAAAGAGAATAGTTTATGTGTACATGCATACTAGGCTGTTGATCATGGAGAAACTTCACCATTTCCTAGCAGCGTGTGTGCTTGCAGTGAGTCACATGCAGATGAAGCATGACCCTTGTAGAAGCAGATGTTTGGTTTCAGTGGTTAAGTCATGGGCAGAAGACCACTTAGGAGTTAGTATTTTATTTGGTGCCTGACTTAACTGTTTTATGCTGTGAGATTCTTGGGATTATCCAAGTCTACTTCAAAGTCTTAAACCATGATGCTCTCAGAGCAAACTCTCCATAATAGCCTCAAAATGACAAGAATTACTGGCATGCTGCTCCTTTCTGTCCACAACAAAGGGTCAACAATGTCCGTGGAAGACCACAGATGGCAGCTGCTGCAATTTCCTCAATTTCCTACAATTTCCTTTGGCCTTTGCACTTCAAAGGAGCAGAGACAAAGTCCTTAAAAACTGCATCTCTCCAACTAAATAAATGCTGTACTTATGTGCTATAGTAAACACATAATGTAATAAACATCAAAGTGTATAATCCTTATCACTTTCCCTTGATGCTCCTGTTCTAACAGTAGAAATGTTGGTGACATTCACCCTAGTCAGCAAGTCCCTGCACTTCTATTTATAATTCGGAAACCTAGTTCATTTTTATTTTGGTTTCTTCCCCACAACACACCATCAGGAAGGCCAGCTTGGAAACTGACTTAATTTTTCTCGGTTGAAAGGCCAGACGTTTTTGTCTAATTTTTGAGAGCATAAGCCCCTATCATTTCAGATCTGATTGTCTGATTCAGTCTCGGAGTCTCAAGCAATGGATACATGGTTGGAGGGAAAAAGTCTTGGAAAGCATTCATTTGATGTTATCAATGTGTAACGCTGGCTCACAGTCCAGGCCTTCTTAATATGTCCAATTAGTAGGCTGAGCTACCTGGATTGGCTGCCTCCTCCTTCCCTTCCATCTACTTACTCTTTGTAATAGTTGAGTGAAACTTGTTTCCTGTAGACTCATGTGCTTAAACACCTGATCTCCAGCTGGTGGCATTGTTTTGGGAGTTTCTGGAGCCTCTGGGAAGCACTCCACATCTGGTGAACATAGGCCACGAGGGTAGGCCTTAACATGTACTTGGCCCTGCTTTCAGTCTTGTCTGGTTTTGACCTGCTGTAGGTATGAGCTCTTCTGCCACATGAACTCTACCACGACAGACACAGGCTGAGAATCAAATAAAACTCTCTGCTTGAAGATGCTTCTGGAGGCATTTTTGTCACAGTAATGGGAAAAGTTAACACGCTTTTCAGTATCTAAGATGCCCATACAACTCTGATACACCACCATAAACATCCTTTGAACCATGTGTGAGCACAGGGTTCCATCTTTAAAATTATTTTTTTGTGATATGCCAATTTCATTTTACTGTATAAATAGTTGCCTTGATTTTTCAATGCAATCAATTGAACTAACCATTAGAGCCTGATGATGATGATAATAATAATAATTATTATGATAATAATAAATCTTTAAAAGCAATTCTATACTGGCTCAGCATTTTTTTCTGAGGTAAAGCATTTCAGACAGTTTCCACTTTCCTCTCTGGCACTTTCCTCTCTATCTCCCTTTTCTCATTTCATAATATATCTCCAAGGCCCCTGTTCCAAGTTGCTTTATGATGTGTTAAACACTAAAGTAAACTTGGGTAAGAAAGGGTCTATTTGGCTTATTTATCCACATCACAGTCCATCACTGAGAGAAGTAGGGACAGGAATTAGGGGCAGGAACTGAAGCAGAAACCACAGAGGAATAATAATGCTTACTGCCCTGACGTCAATGCCTTGCTTAGCCTGCTTTCTTATGAAACCCAGGACCACCTGCCCACAGTAAGTTGCCACTCCCAGAAATCACTAAACAAGTGTATGGTTACAGAAGACGCCCATTGAGAGAAGACTCTGGTCTTGGCACTTCCCAGAGTCCAGCTTAACCTCTGTCCACATTGTTGCTGTTGAGTGATTATGTCTGTGCCCAGACTGTGGCCTGCTCTTGGTGACCTCTGTGATAGATTTGCTCTTCTGGGGCTCTGCTCTTTGGTGTATTTTCCCTGAATATCTTCAATCCCTCTGTGATATGGGAAAAAAGCTCAAACTTTCTCTTTGAGTGTCAGAAAAACTACTTTTCAGCTGTTCAGGGTCTAAATTATTGAGCTTATCACCAGGCATTTAAAAATGCCTTGGTTTTCTCTTTATAAAATCTTGTTTAGTTCACAGCTTGGATGAAGCTTTTAGATAAAAGTCAAGTGCAGGGCTTGGGTTATGCCACTGAAACAGTAGCTTTGTTTCATGAATGACTGGAATCTTGGATGCTAAGCAGGGTTTTTGTTTTTTTAAAGGGATAGTCTAGTGTTTTCTGGGTGCTGATTTGAGGACTACAACTAATACAATTTTTACCAGTTTGTCTAGTTAAACAGGGACTATGTAATGGCCTCTTGTTTTCTTTCTTTCTTTTTTTTTATTGTGACTTTGGGAATCAAACGCTTCCTTGAGTATGCCATATAAAGACCCCACTCCCACTGAGCTGTGTCTCAATCCGGGATCCAGAGTGGAGGATGGGGGGCTTTTTAAAAGCTGTATTTAGAGGATTCTCTTCTACCTGAAAGCAACTTTTTTTTTACATTTAAAGAAAATTACATTTTTTTTATTTAAAAAGTTTAATTGAAATTGTGATCCAAAATTATGCTAAATTTTATTTTAAAAAATCCTAATAATGTTAAATTCTAGTTTTTGTGTGTGTGGAGGGGATTTTCTTTTTGTTTTATGAGCAGGATCTTGCTTTGAATCTGAGGCTGGTCTCAAACTCATTATACTTCTGCATCTTAAGTGCTGGAATTACAGGCAAGTGACATCACACTTACATCACCTTACAGTATTTCTTGAGTGCTTGTTTGTATTCCTTTTATAATTCCATAAAATTCAAGTGTTTAAAAGCTGGCTAACATCTGCAGTCATGTCAAGAAGGTTGCTGGAGCTTGGCAATAACAGCATCAAGAAGAGTTCAGCATGAGAACTCTCCAAAGATCAGGGAGTCACAGCTCCCTAGCCCTCTAGAACGGTGAAAGGAGCTGGTGGTTTCACCTCATGGGTTTGTTGAATAGGTTCAGTCATACCATATTCATAATATTCATATCCTCTGGGCCTTGCTAAACACCCTCCGGTAATGTCACTTTATAAAGTTGCAGCTGGGTAAAATCAGGTGCCTCCCAGAGTGAGCACCGTGTACTTCTCAGGATTATTGATGTCTGGATATCTCATTGGAACCCAATTTAAAGATAACCAAGTCGCAGGTTTATTGATCATATCTTAGCATTCATATATGGGTCATCTTTTAGATGGTCTTCTATAGAACTGTGATTCTTAATACTTTACCTTCAAATTTGCTGTTTAACTTCCCGTGCATTCAAAAGTGAAAAGTATCCAAGTGTTTTGGTTAAAATGAATCACTACAAAAAAAAAAAAAAAAAAAAAAAGTCCTCCCAAGTGTGTGTCTGAGTGTGTCTGAGTGATGCATGCATAGTGCGTATATGATTGTGTGTGTGTGTGTGTGTGTGTGCAAGTGCACGCACAAAACCCTTGACATTCAGAAAGTAGGTCTTTAATATTTTAAAGCCATTCCAGCCAGGCATGTTGCAAAACCTACCTCTGGAATCCACCATTTAAAAGCAGAGGCGGGAGGATAATGGATTTGTGGCCAGCACAATAAAATTCACCTTAAGAAGCTAAAATAAGAGCTGGGGATGACTCTCAGCAGAGAGCTTATCTAGCATGCATAAAGCCCTGGCTTTGCTCCCTAGCAGGCCATAAAATCCCAGCACTCAGGAGGTGGACGCTGGAGGATCATGGATATCCTGGGCTGCAAAATTAGTGTGAAGTCAGTCTGGACAACACAAAGCACTGTTGGAAAAATAAAAGAGTCAAATAACACTAAATAACAAAACAGAAATAAAGAATCTTTCCGTTTTAGTGCTTTAGCACAGTAACTTAGAGTAAGATCACTTCTTTAATCAAAAGAACAAGGTGAATGCAGTCCAGCTAAATGCAATGGCCCTTTTAAGTTAGGTCACAGGAGAAAAGGCATTTGGCTGAAAAATAGCCTGCAGTATCAGAGAACTGGGGCTGGTCTCCGGCTAAGGGTTGGACTGTGGTACGGAAGATTCGAATGCACACTTCCATCAGGGTGTGGGACAGATCACAGTGGGTGCTTTCTGTCCCCACAAGCTTCAGTGAAGTGACCACTGGCTTCGCTGTGCAGTGGCGTAACAGAGCTGACATAAAGTGGCTAGACTTTTATCCTGTGTGAAAATATAAGGTAGCAGGCATTATGAAAACTAGAAATGATCATTTGAAGGAGTGATGCACACTTGAGAACCCTAACATCTCCCAATCAAAGCTTTACTTACACGAAATTCTGAAAAAATAATTTTATACCAAAGCATTTATTTGATTCAACATGAAACCACTTTTTTTTCCTATTAATGCGAGGATTTCAATTCTTTTATTTTGTTAGCATTGTAACTTATGAAGTGTTTTGTTGTTGTTGTTGTTGTTTTCTGCAACAATAATTAAGAAATTGCAGACTTTTATGTACTTGTGCCTGTCAAGTTTTCAACTCTCCACCTCCTACAGATCCTCCTTTTGTTACAGGGCTTGACAGACACAATTTGACCGCATTTTCTCTTGCCATTTCTTTGAAAAACATTCTTGAGTGGGAGACACAATTATATTTAACTTATCATCTGTGCAACGGAATAAAACGTCCCTAAACATTTAGGGTAATTTTTGTGGTCAACCTGTAGGATAAATGAAACAAATGAGATCTCCTGATAGCGTAGGATGGGAAGGTAAGGGGACACCAGCTTGACTTGGACAGACATTTGGCCAGCCTGAGTGACTTCTAAAATTTCCAGACAAAAGAAGCTGTTTTTCCATGCACGTTCAAATACCATTCTGACTCTTACCAAAGAAGAGCTTCCTAACTGAGCATAAACTTCCTCCGGCTAATTTAGCACCTCTTAACAGCATTTGCCAGGCCGATGACTCTGCTCTGTCCACCTGGTTTTCCCACCAGAATATATGAATGACATCTCCGTGTTCCTAGAGAACACATGTCCAGTGAGGTTCCCATGCTCGGCATCGCCTATTGTTCAGAACACAATAAGCTGGCAGGGAAGTGTACTGTGATGCACTGACTTAGTATTTTCTAGGGTGGGGGCTGTCACTGTTCTGCAAACTCCATGCCTGTTGGTGGTTAGCACAGAGATCCAGGTGTCTCTCACTGTTTCCTTGAGGTAGGAGCCAGACAGGTTTTCCTTTGTCTAGAAAAACTGAACATGCCTGCCTCGTGTGTTAAGGAACTGAACAAAATATCTGCATTCATGTAGTAAAAAGATATTTAGAGACCCTGGCACTCTGGCATGTTTGCTATTTCATAAAGATGCTTAAAAACTGACAAGCAAGCAAACAAACAAAAAACAGCCACATGTAACAAACAGTGCAGTGGCTTTTCAGAGGATTCATGGGAAAACCACTTAAGCTTCCATAGAGAAGGAGAGTGTTGGCAGACTCCAGGGTCATCCTGTTAAGAGGAAAACAATTTTGTGAAGTCTCTCTCTCTCTCTCTCTCTCTCTCTCTTTCTCTTTGGAAGTGTGTGCATTTGTCTATGTGTGTGTGTTTCTCTGTGTGTCTCTGTGTATGTATAGGTGTATGTATGACCAGAATTTCTATGCTTATGATTAATGAACTACTATAAAACAAATGAACAAATGAAAAAAAACAACAACAAAACACCCCTTGTCCAACTACAGAGATTTTAGGTTGGTACTTGTAGGACTTCTGGATTTGAACATTAAACTAACTAAGTGTAAGTAAAATAAGCTTGCGATTGCTATAGAGCAAAGCACTTTACCTGTATACTTCCCTCTATTTTATCTAAACTAAATCATTAACAAGCCAAAGAACAAGCAGTATCTTCCTTTACCTCTTCCAGCTCTCCTCTAATGATAGAGAAGAGAGGATCTTCCATAAGTTTAAAACAAGCCAACCTGATAAAGGACATGTGTTCCTGTGTGCACATAAACAGCAAGAAAAGGAATTTCCGGCTCCTGAAAAGCAAGTGGCAGTAATTATCTAAAACTGGTACTTGACTCACTATAAAAATTAATAAGTAAAACGCCATGCAGGGTCCATGGCTCACTGGCTCAGTGGCTGAAGCTATTTGTTGCCAATCCTAACTACTGGAGTTCCCTGAACCTCCCCACCCCATAGGAGAAAAAGAGAACTGACTTCTGAAAGCTATCTTCTGACCACTACGTGTGAGCCATAGTGGGTGTGTGTACACACATTCATACACACACATGCGCACACACAAACACACTAGATAAATAAATGTGAAAAATATTAAAAGCACTATCCATCTATTCTGTTTGGAGGTAGACCAGGAATTTGAAACCAAAATATATTATAAAAAGTGGGGTTTTGGTGTGTTTCCATCATATATCAATTCTCTTTGCTCAAGATTAGGCCGTGGTGTCTGTAGAAAGCATTTTTGCAATAGTTGCTTCTTAAAGTATATCTTTATAGTAATATTCATGACTATTTCCTAGCTATAGAAAATGATATTTTTTTGTAAAGTTTGAGAAGGGAAATACTAACAGAAAGACATACTGAATTATTTTCTCTATGCAGAGTGTTTTAAATTTCTATTCCTTCTCAAGTAAAGTTACATATTATTTTTGTTACTTAGCGTAACCAAAGTTGTAATTTCTTAATGAATCATTTTCAGTTTTTTTAAGAAAAGATAAATTTATTTACTTTTACGTTATGAGTGTTTTGTCCACATATATGTATGTGCACCACGACGTGTGCCTAAGGCTATCAGAGGTCAGAAGAGGGATTTGGATCATCTAAGACTGGAATTAAAGATAGTTGTGGGCTGCCATGTGGGTATAAGAACTCAAACCAAGGCCCTCCCAAAAGCAGCAAGCACTCTTAACCCCAGAACCCAATCTCCATGCAAACGGTTTTAGCCTATAATAAAATTAGCAGGCGTCTTATTTCATGTGAATGATCTAGATAACTTAACAGCTGCTTAATAAGTAAAAGTATTCTAGATTATACTTAACAAATTCAAATCAAAGCAGGATTTAATACCTGAACAATCACTTAAAACTAATTTACAAAAGGAAAACTGTTTAAAGCATGTACACATAAATTAGATGGTTGGACCTCACTGTGTTAAGGATAACAACCAGAGGGGTGTTGTGTGTCTCTCAGGGAAGGGCAGGGCATGGAATTCATTCTGGAATGGATTAATGGTTTCCCTTACTTTTACTACTGGACCATTAATCTTTTTTTTTTTTCTTTCAAAAAATGGCTTTAATCAGAAGATAAGCAGTTTCAATCTGGGTGTGGTAGCGTATGCTGTAGTACCAGCACTTAGATAACGCCGATTCAGGGGTTAAGAGTTCAAGGTCAGCCTCAACTCTGTCAAGTTAGAGACTAGCCTGGCTTCACGACACTGTCTCAAAAGACCAACCAATCAACTAACACCCCTCCCTACGACCCCTGAATCGTCGGTCCTCCGTCATAAATGCAGGTATGCGGCACAGGAAGTGTGGAACTTGAGTAGAGCCCGGTTCATACTGCTGTGAGAGCGCTCTCATTTCAGAGCCGCGTTTGATTTCCTCGTCAGTTTCCTGTCCACATCATAGACACCATGAGTCATTGTTTCTCCAGCCGAGCTCTTTCCCCTCTAATGAATAACCTTTCCAGCATCAATCCGATTGACCTTCTCCCTTTATGTCTTTCTTCCTTCCCGTTTTGTCCCCTAACGTGAATTCCTTAATGTATTTATTTTGAGTCTTTGGGGCATCCTGAATATGACTGCAGACCGTTTGGGAAATAGTTTTGGATAATATGACAACATTACCGGTTAGCAGTTCACACCAGGCGTGCGTATGATGGGGCCTGATAACCAGAAATTTTAAAACCCGGGTGATTGTTAGGGAAGCCACTCTTGGAACCAGCATTCTGGTACTCGGATCTCATCTTTCACCCTCACTGTCTGTGTGGTTTAGGTGAGCTGAGATAACTTTCTAAAAGAGAGCATTACAGAGAGATAGTCTAAGTTACAGTTATGGGTGAGAGAAATAAATCCTTTTCAGGAAACGAGGCATTAGGAACAAAAGCTGAAGAAAAATATTGTGATAGGAAGATAGCAATAACATTTCCTCCAATTATGTTCTTTCATGAGAAACGAGGTAGAGGGAGGGTCTTTTAACACTTATCTCACAGAAATGATGATGAAACACGTAATTAAAGACATCAAACCCCTCCCCCTCCATTTCTATGCTTTTGGATTCCTTTCTGAGAAGAAACACACACGAGTGTTTTTAGCTTCAGCGGACTGCTGACACTTTTTTTTTTTAAACTGGAAGTTTCGACGCTGTAATTATATGACCTAAATGTTTGAGAAAGAATAAAATCTAGGTCTGGTCCATTGTAAATGTGTTATTTTTAAACTTTTTTCATTAATTTTTGTTTTCTTGAGAAATGGTCCTGCTTTGTAGCCTATGCTTGCCTCAAACTTTCAATCCCCCCATCCATCTTCCACATGCTAGGATTACAGGTGTGTGACATCATAGGCACAGAGGCACATTGCTATTTTCTTAATATGTTAGTGTACAGATCAGAAAAAAAATATTACAGTATAGCGAAAATGTCATAATAGAGATGGGAGCCCTATTTTATTATGTATGTTTAACATAAGTATCTGTATTACCATTATTAAAGTATATCTTCACTGGAAAGTTTGAAATATTTTATTTTGAAACCCAAAGCCAACATAATATCTCTACTATTTCAAAAATAGTTTTACCTTGTCACATATCAAATAGTGAATGTCCTTTTACATCTTAAGTCATTTTTCCCTGTTAATAAAAATCACACAGGATTTCTTTTTAGTATAAAAGTAAAAGTAGGAAAAAGTGGGAAATAATTGCTGACATCTTAGTTTCCTTATCTGCTATGCATTTGCATATACATTTTATACAAATTGCATCTAAATACATAGAACATTACAGATTTCTTTGTCAGTCTCTTACCTAAAGTATTGTTTGGCTCATAGCATATCCACAGGAATTGCTTTAACTAAGGAGTAAGGAAACATGTGCATGATTTCCAGCAATAAATATATAAAGACTGGTTTAGAAACATTTGATAAAATTTAAATATTATGAGGAGCTGTGTGGTGGTTGTGCACGCCTTTAATCCCAGCGTTCAAGCGGCAGGGTCAGGTGATCTCCGCCTTTGAGGTCAACTGCTCTACAGAGTGAGTTTCAGGACTTCCATGGCTACACAGAGAAACCCTGCCTCAAAATCCTAAACCAAAATCAAACCAACACAAAAATTGTAAGGATGTGATGGGAATTAAATGTTATATAGATAGATAGAATTTAAATATGTATATATAGTGATGGCAGAGTATATACTTGCTATATTAAAATTTGTCTTTAAGGGAAAATGATCTTTCTATTTATGTACCTCTTTTTTATTTCACAGCAATAGATCTTGTCTTTCTTCAAATACATTCCAGATATTCTTACTGATATCATGAAGCGGTATAGTAGTTACTGAGGTGAGGTGAAAGAGACATGCTCCCCATAGTCTTGGGTACGTGGTCCTTGAACACTTTGGTCTCCAGTTAATGGAGTTGTTTGGGGAGGTTGTGGAACCTTTGGGGGGTACAGCGTGCCTGGGGGAAGTAGTCATCTAACTAGGGCTTTCTGTGTTTAGAGCCTGGCTCACCTCCTGTTCAGGTTCTCTCCTTCTTGCTTGGTTTGAAGATGTGAGCTTTCCACTTCTTGATCCTGTCCCTAGGCCTGCCCTTGCTGCTATGCTTCCCTGTTATGAGGGAGCAAACCCTCTGGGACCCAAGTACATCTTCTAGATGTTGTCTTAGTTATGGTGTCTTAGCACAGCAATAGAAAAGTAACTAACATGGCTACAGTAATAGTTGCCTTGCTTTGTCTTTAATGGTAACTGACCTTTTAATGTTGAATGTTAATGTTCTAGTATTTCATTCTACTAGGTATGACACTAGCAGTTGGTTTCAGGGAGATACTGTTTAATACTAAGAAAGAGGGTTTACTCACATTTTCCTATGGCTTTCCACAAGGAATTGCTTTTCCAGTTAATCAAGATGATTATTATTCTTTGATATATAAATGCAGTAAACATCATTAATTTCTAAATGCTAAACTATTGTAGCATTCATGGAAGTAATCAGCACTTCCTGGCATTTTATTTTACAATGTGGTATTATTCACAAGTGGTGGCATTCCGGGTTTTCGGTGTTTATTTATATTTCTTACAAGTGATTGTACTGGATTTATTCTAACTTCAAAAGATGAACTGAGAAAAAAAATTGCTCTAATTCTATAAACTATAAAACTTCTGATAATGTACATGTAAAAATTGTACTTGAGAAATAAATTATTAATTTAATTTAACTAATTAAATTAAATTGTACTTGAGAATTAAATATGACTCCTGCATAGAATATATTTACCTGTGTCTTCTTTGTTTCACACATTATTTTAAAAATTAAATGAAAAAGTTGCAGAATTTTAGAATAAAATTCACACAATTCACCTTAATTAAAGCCATTCATAACTGCATTACCATGTCACAAGTATATGGACATTAATGCAAGCAAGATATGGGTCATTTTCTTCACCACAGGATTTTTCATGTTGCCCTTTTGTAAGCCAAGTATTTTCCTCCTCTCTCTATTTCTTTGGTTTTGAACACCACTAATAAGTTCTTTGTGTCTATAGTGTCACTTCAAGAAGTAATATAGATGAAACCAGACAGTTCAGTTATCGGCTGGAATTGGCTTTTTTTTTTCTCACCCTCAATAAAAGTCTCTGGAAATTTATCTGGTTTCAAGTCTAGTTCTTTCGCCTTTTCATATAAATTTTACGATAATTTTGCTCACAGTTACAGAAACATCTTTCTGAAATTTTCCTTAGAATGGTATTGTCCGGATGCTAGTGTAAGGTAACTGTGGTACTCAGATGGACAAACTTCTCATTTGCTAACACCTTCTTCCTTGACTTCTTTCATCAATGCTCTGTAGTATTTCGTTGTAGTGTGGATTTTAGTGGCCACATGATGGTTGGTAATGAGTCATGGTAGGACACTAAAGGATCTTGAGGACCTAAAGCAGAAAGAAGCCCCTTACTCTGGAGCCTGGTCAGAGCCTCTAGCCAACAAAGCAGCAAGAATTCCAGCAAAATTAGTTGTTTGTGGCCTTCCACCTTTTCCAGTAAACGATTTTTCCAGGAACCTCACCAGGAATCCCATTTGCAGGGTAAGAACATGTACTTCTCGTAAAATTCTAGTGGCTTTTGGTTTTAAATTGTTATACTATAATTCCATGGAAACATCTCCAGAATGACTTTATAATCTCACTTATCAGAAAAAAAAAAGATGTGTGTGTGTGTGTGTGTGTGTGTGTGTGTGTGTAGGTCGTTTCTTAATCTTTCGATATGCAAGTTTCAAGCTACCAAAATGGTATATGTATATTGCTAATGCTAAGACTTTTGTAACTCCCCTTTGAAGGTCTTATACCCACACATCGTTGAGTTTCTCCCTTGCGGAGCCCATTCGTACATGTGGATAGATAGGTCTTATTTTCTGAGTGGCATTGCTTGCTGCATCCCTTTGCTGCCCTCTTGATTTTATAGGGTGTGTGCTAAGATCCCAGCATCATTCTTGCTAACAGGTGTCTTTTGCTTTGTTTCCTTTGTTAAATTTTTTATCAGTTCCTTTAGTGCTTTCGAAAAGACGGTATACCTTTCATACATTATTGTTTTTTTCTACAGCAGTGGTTCTCAACCTTCCAAATGCTTCAACCTTTTAATACAGTTCTTGTGGTGATCCCCAACCATAAAACTATTTTGTTGCTGCTTTATAACTGCAATGCTGTCACTGTTATGAATCATAATGTGAATATATGAAATATAACATAATGTAGGATATTTGACATGTGACCCCTGTGATATGACCATTCCACCCCCAAAGGGATTGTGACCCTTTGAGAAACTCTGATCTTCATTTTCATTGATTTCTGATCTTATGCTTTTATCTACCTTTCTTTTACTTGATGTGTGTCTGTGTGTGTATATGTGTGTGTGTGTGTGTGTGTGTGTGTGTTCTATGTTCTTTAGGTGGAAGGTAATTAGTCTACTCTTTGCAATATGTGTCATAATTTGTGTCTTTCACAATGGCTGTGCTTAGATTTTAATATGCCACTGTTTCATTTGTATTCAGATCAATGGATTCCTTGGTTTTCCTTACAGTTTCTTTTTAAATTATTTTTTACTTTTTAATTTTAATTTTATTTTTTGTTTTATTTGAGATGGGGTTTCTCTGTGTGGCCCTGGCTGTCCTGGAACTCACTTTGTAGACCAGGCAGCCCTGGAATTCAGAGATCCATCTGCCTCTACCTCCTTAATCCCTGAGATTAAAGGCTACACAAGTACCGCCTGGACTCCTCATGACTTCTTGATGAAGTTTTTAGACATGTGTTAGTAGCTGAAAGTTCTCCTGATATATTTACTCAGGGGTTTATAACGGATTCTAATAACCTAACCTGTCTCAACTGTTAGATATATAAACTGTGGGTTGCTGAAGAGACTTCTGGAAAGAAGCCCTGACTACAAAGACTGGCTGGTTAGACCTGCCATGGTGTGCAGAGGTTTGGATGCTGCAGGTCAGTAGAGGCTTTATCTCTGTCTAGTGTTAGTCCTGGAAACAGTCATTCACCTTGTGACTAATAGACTAAAAAGCGCTTGGAATCTATTTGCTTGGCAGACCACTAGCTTCCACCAACGCACAAGCTAAGACAGCTCCCAGATACCATCTGTGGCCCACAGAAGGGATTCTGCGGTGTGTGGTAAACACCTAGCTGAGGTTTCCGGAACTATGCTCAACAGTGTCTTGATTTATGACTTTGAGTTCTTACTGAAAAAAAAAAAAAGAAAAAAGAAAAAACAACTATAAAACTGCCTTTATGTTTGTGTAAGAAAAGTCCGTGTTTTCAGGCTATGATCATTCAAATTTCACTCTAAAAGAAACTCTTAGTCCATTTAAGGGGAGATTTTTTTTTTTTTTTTTATTAACAGGGTAGTAATATTTTTTGTATAGTATTTCTCTAAAGAATGGATGATCTAAAACTAGAATAGTGTGTAGCACAAGTAAGTATGTAATGAATTCTGTTTTTTAAAATAATTACGATCACATGCCCACTCTTTCGAGAACAGGAAAATGAGGAAGCTCTCCCACTTCCTCCGCATTCAAGTGTTTATGTGTCTGTGTGTGCAGGTAAGTGTCCACATGAACGTGCATGTGTGGAGGGAACAGGGTGTTGATCACTCTTGACTTTGTTTTAGGACGAGGGCTTTCAAGGAAACTTGAGGGCACTGATCTGTTCAGTAAGGCCCAGGGATCCACTTGTCTCTACCCGCCCAGCAATGGGACCACAGGTACACATTGCTGTGCCACTCTTTACATCTGAACCCACATCCTCATGCTAATGCAGCAAGCATTTAACCGAGGGCGTGGGCTCCTCAGCAGCCCCTCTAATCCAAGCAAACAAACAAACAAAAACCAGTAACAGTATTTTCTCAAGAAAGAAGTTGTTAAAAAATTGTTTAAATGTATGGTAGGAGAACAACGATTGAATGGCAAGGTGTTTTTCAGTAGATGCAGACACATTTGATGAAATTAGCAATCAGTACTTAAAAAAAAAGTCACAGACCAGCAACCTAAGAAAATAAATAAGTTCCTGAGCAGATTAAAGAGCTTCATGGGTAACATAGCAAAAAGTTCTACATATCCAGTGCATTCTTTCCATTAGTGCCAGGAAGGCCACTCTACGACGTGGTTTAGCTATTGGTATATGATGGTGTCACAGAAATGATGCTGGCCGACTGCCAGCTGTACGAAGCATGTCTGACAGATGGTTTGCATAGAGCAACTTAAGATTTTTATGGGTAAACTTTTAAAATTTACAAAGACCTCATTGTTGTGACTGGATAAAATATCAATTGGTTTCATTTTTATCAGCAGTAACAAATTAGTAATAAAAAACAACCCAAGGAATAAACAGTACAAAAAAAAAAAAAAAAAAAAAAAAAAAAAAAAAAAAAAAAAAAAAAAACAAAAAACAAATCTTCCAGAGACTGTAAAAGCTACCGATGAACAAAAATGGAGGAAAAAGGTGAAATTACCAAGAAATGCTGGTGTTAAAGTTTTCAAATTCCAAATGACAGACAGGAGGTAGGTAATGGTAAGAGATGAACCATGTAACCAACAGTGAGAACGGTTGACTCACCCTAATTTAATGGCAACCTGGGCAAAAAGAACGTTATAATATTCATCTCAAGAGCCATTCACTCTCCGGGTGTGGTGGCACATGCCTGTAATCCCGACACTCAGAGAGGCAGAGACAGGCAGATCTCTGTGAGTTCAAGGTCAGCTTGGCCTACAAAGTAAGCCCAAGACAGCCAAGGCTACACAGAGAAACCCTGTCTCAAAAAACCAAAAACCCAAAGCCAAAACCAACCAACCAACCAACCAACCAACCAACCAACCAACCAAGTCATCCACTCAGCAATTAATTATTGAATCTGTCATGAATATGTCCCTCTGCATGTAGGAAGTAACCGCCCTGCATCGTGTTCATTATTGAGTCCTGGGGGTCTTGAATTGATTAGTCACAGAAATCCTGTTCTCTGTGAGAACTGGTGAAGTAGCCCTTGGATTAAGTAAATTCCTTCTTGCGCCAACTGAAGAGATGAGAATGGGGGAGGGGGTGAGCTGTAGCCTTTGAGTTTGGGGATAATTTTGTTTCTCCCAGAACACTATAGAACTTGAAAGTAACAGACGGATGGGCATTGAAACAGATTTCTCTCAACCACCTGTAACACTTAGAAAACTTAAAATCGATGTTCTCTCTCCTGAAATCAACCTACTCTGCAACCTTGCTCCATCCAATTGTGGTCTAGGTCTGGGAAAACTGGTCATGGAAAGGCGAAGCAATTGCAGATATTTAGAGTACAAATAGCTTAGCGTTTCCCACTCTGGTCAGCTCAGTGGGTGATACTATTACTCCTAAGCCGAAAAATGGGAGCTTGCTTCCAAATGGCTTGACCTAAAATAAAGATGATAGAGGAGTTATTTGCTTTGGTTTCCTCTCACAATTGCTTTGGGTTTTTTTTGTTTGTTTTCATGGGAACACCAAGGATCACGCCACCAGATGGTTAGGACTTATTTCCTGTAGGATCCCTTCCTTCCCACAAGGTAGCAAAGAGTCCTGTTCATGTACCTTCTATAAATTGAAGACATAAGGTCACCTCTTTGTGTGGAGGGTAACGAAATGTGAAGCTTGATACTCAGAGGTTTTGTTCTACAAAGAGACACGCTTTACAAGCAATTTCCTCAGGATTTCCGGATGTTTCAAATAAGTGAAGCCACTATGCAAGTTGTCAAAAAAAAATTTTTTTTAAACTGTTAACTTCAAAAGTGTTAGTTTATTTCTCTACCTGGGTTTCAAACCGCCTTTTCACCAAATAATTCTTCCGATTTTTGTAGCAGCCTTGTGGAATAGGCGCACACCATGCTGTGACTTTTCAGTAGAACTTAGTATTTTTAAAAAGCGAATTCATTTAATTCAACATATACACATCAACATATTTATTGAGTGCCTATGTGACTAAACCCTATTGCAAATAAAGTTTGATTGTTAACCGTCAAATTTTATTGTCATTGTCCCTTACAAGTGATGTTTCCAATGACAAGAACTTTGGCTACTAACTGCAAATAACACATCTCTAGTTGAAGGGTTTAGGTTTCAAAATGGACTCGCACTGAGATTACAGTTTGCTGAGACATCGACTTTGTATTTAGTTAGCTCAGACTCACAAGCAGTTTTCAGAGTTAATCACTTTACCGGGATGAATTTTCAAGTGAAACATCCTCTACTACGAAAGCAGCTGCTCAAATCACTGGTTTAGCCCCGACGATACAGCTCTACAATATTTATAGAGTTGGAAGGACCATTCTGGAGCCTAGATTAAGGGCTCACACTTAAATCGATTATGTTTTCATGCACTGTGTCAAGAGTCGAAACTAGGAAAGCAGTTAGCTTTATCTTCTCTCTCATGACTCGTGTGTTCTTTTGCTTGTATTTTGTCCTTCGTCCATCACCTAATAGTATCCCCACTTGGTCTGTTTTTTTTTTTTTCCTACTAAATTTAATGCTAAACCCATGCTTACATATGGTTATACTTATATAAGTGTACATTATAGGCTAGGATTTGCATATGAGGAAGAACATTTTTTTATTCTTTCTGGGTTTTGGTAACCTCAATTATTATTACACTTTCCAAGTGAAACGATTTTATTTTTCTTTATTTTATTTTTCTTTAGAACTGAATACAATTACATTTTGTGTATGTATCACATTTTCATTATCCAGTGGACAGACCTCTGGACTTGTTCCAGGTCCTTGTATTGTAAATAAAACATGGAGGTGCGTATATATCTGAGACAGGATAGGAAGGTCTCTGGGTGGCTGTGAAGAGGAATAGGTGGGTCATGTGGTTGTTCCATTCTTAATTTCTTGAGAAACTTCCAAACTAATTTCCAAAATGGCTGTCTGAATGTGCACTCCACCACCATCTTTCCCAGCATCCTCTCCAACATTTGTTGTCAGGTTTCTTGATGATGGGTTTCTTTTTTATTTTTATTTTTTTTATTTTTGATGATGGGTTTCTTAATGTCAGGTTTCTTCATTCTGACTGCGGTGAGATGGTTTCTCAAGGTAGATTTAATTTACAGTTCCCTGATGTCTAGTGATATTGAAACCTTTTTGAAATAATTATTGGCCATTGGTAGTTGTTCTTTTAAAAACCGTTCATTTCACTAGCACATTTGTTTATTGGCAGCTTATTTCTTTGGAATTTCTTTTCTGCAGTCCTTTGCAAATTCTGGATATTGACACTCCTATCTGCAGTATAGCTCTGTCTACTCCCGTTTTGTGTTGTATTTGTATGCTGGGCTGATAGCTTCCTTTGCTGTGCAGAAACCTTTTTATTTTACAAAGTCCCATCTGCTGACACTTGGGGCTCGTTCCTGTGGTACCAAAGATCTGTTCAGAAAATTCAGCAAAACAATAATCCAATAATCCTAAGCATTTACATAACATTTCTGATGTTGCCAGAATGAGTATTTGGCACCTTTCCTCTCAAGTCTTTTAACCTAATGGTGGATGAATTCGACCTTCAGCCTAATTACTGGCTCTGAGCTACTCTAAAAACAGTTAAGCTATCACATGTTGAAAACTTCAAAAATTTCAGCTTTCGAATGCTCCCTGGTACGGTGTTTGTATTCTCTTTTTCTCGTGAATTAGTTGATAATTAGTTTAATATTTGACATAAAAGTCATTATATATATATATATAAAGGTTTTATGAAATTTAATAAAGATAGTACTGAATCTGTAGATAAATTTCTAGGCAGTCTGTTGTAGAAAATTAAAAAAAAAGTGTTGGGCTACATAATGCTTATTACTAGCCCTAAGAATATCATGGCGGTATTATTTAACCTGCTATCACAAAAAATAAGACACAGACACCTGTTCGATTTTATAATTGCCTTATTTATATTGGGCAGGCAGATACTGCTACCTACACGGTCTGAATAACCTCACCATCCATCTCCCAGTCTCCGTGTAATGCCATTCTCCTTAACCATCCTCATCTAAACTATCTTCCATCCATGATGCCAATATACTGGCTTATATTCTTTATCTGGGCCTTTTCATGCCATTCTCAGAGTCCTTTCTCGTTCAGGATGGTATTTTTCTCCAGGCTAACCCATCGTGGCATCCTCCTTCTGCCTCTCTTCCCTCAGTTTGTTTCCCATGATTCCCTCCTTAACACACCCCACTGGCTGTGATGTAGCTGTAGGCTATTAAAGATACATTTGAAAATGACGACTTTTTTATTTTTTTTTCAGATCAAAACTTTCCATTCTTAGGGAGTTTGTTTGTTTGTTTTGTTTTTAGTGAAGGTCTGCCATAGGCTCATGTATTTGAGCACCTGGTTCTCAGGTGCTGGCACAGCATGCAACAATTAGGAAAACTTTAGAATGCGGAGTTTTGCTGGAGGAAGTAGACAGTGCGGATCTGAGGGTTTAAAGTCTTGCTCCACTGCCAGTTTGCTCTCTGCTTCTCTTGTGCAGTTGATAGATAATTTCAAAGCTTCCTGTTCTTGTTGCCACAATTTCCCCACGATTATGGAATTCAGCCCTTGGAACTAAAGCCAAAACAAGTTACTCCTTAAGAATTTGTCATGTTATTATATTAGAGTAAGTGAAAAGTACCTAATACTCCCTCTTAATTCCGTTGTGCATTATTGATATCAGTGTATTTTTCACCTTACATGCTGGATTCAAGCTGTCAGCATTTTACATCTCTTTTGCAAATGCACTAAAGATGGGCAGTGATTAATTACTATTTTTATATGATTTTTTAAAAGAATAGATTTTAATATTGAAGTTTTGCTGGAATCTTAAACCGACACAGAGAATACTATCCTTTCTCTTTCATATTAGATTGTAAAGACTCATGCTCCTTTTGTCTAAGTATTTCATAGAATTCATCAGTGAAATAATTTGCTCAACGCTTTCATTGTGACACTTTTAATTATTATTAATTCAGTTACTTCTAATAAGAATAAAGTTGTTCAATAGATGTTCAACTTGTTTGTTCCAGTTTTAATAAATTGCATATTTCAAGAACTGTCATTGTCGTCTACACTGTCAAATTTGTATGCGTAAAGGAGATGCTAAAGAAAAAAACAGCTGCAAGACTCTACTTAGCAGTGTATCAAAGCAGATACTGAGACTCATAACCAAACCTTCGGCAGAGTGCAGGGAATCATATGAAATAAGGGGGAATTAATATGATCTGGAGAGGACAGGAGGTTCACAAGGACCAAATATATCTGGGCACAGTGGTCTTTTCTGAGACTGTTTCTCCAACCAAGGACCATGTATGGATATAACCTAGAACCTCTGCTCGGATGTAGCCCATGGTAGCTCAGTATCCAAGTGTGTACCCTTTTAAGGGGAACAGGGACTGTTTCTGACATGACCTCAATGGCAGGCTCTTTGACCTACCCACCTCCTAAGAGAGGAGCAGTCCTGCTAGGCCACAGAGGAGGACTTTGCAGCCAGTCCTGAAGATACCTGATAAATCAGGGTCAGATGAAAGAGGAGGAAGACCTCCCCTATCAGTGGACTTGGAAAGGGGCAGGGAGGAGATGAGAGAGGGAGAGTGGGGTTGGGAGGAAATGAGGGAGCAGGATACAGCTGGGATACAAAGTTAATAAAATATAACTAATAAGAAAGAAAGAAATGAAAAAAAACAGGCTTAAAAGGCTAAAGCAGCTAGTAAGATCAAAGAAAACAGTTATCTAAAATATGCATATGTATATGCATACATGCATACATACATATATATAACGTGCTCAGAAACAATGTATGACGTGCTCAAATATATAAAACCATGCACTTAGTACTGACTTGAATTTAGGGCTCAAGAGGAGTCACTATTTTTTGTTTTTGTTTTTGTTTTTTGTTTTTTTCAGAGTGAAGCTGCAATTTCATGCAGCTAAGACAGAGTCAGGAAGGGCTGTGTTGCCACCCATCCTGGTTTGCTGATGTGTCACAGATACTTGTAGAGTTTAAAGCTATGTTAAGCATCACTTCTAGAACTTGTCAAGTGACTCAAAATGACCTAAGAAACTTTTTAAATTAAATTTTTACTTTTTATATTAATTACAGTTTATTCACTTTGTATCCCAGCTGTAGCCCCCTCCTTCATTCCCTCCCAGTCCCATCCCCCCTCCCTCATCTCTTCCCATGCCCCTCTCCAAGTCCACCAATAGGGGAGGTCCTCCCCTTCCATCTGACCTTAGCTTATCAGGTCTCATCAGGACTGGCTGTATTGTCCTTCTCTGTGGAACTGGCAAGGCTGCTCCCCCATCAGGGGGAAGCAGTCAAAGAGTTAGCCAAAGATCTCCTGTGCTCATGGATCAGTAGGATTAGTGAAAATGGCCATCCTGTCAAAAGCAGTCTACAGATTGAATGCAATTCCCATCAAAATACCAACACAATTCTTTATAGAACTTGAAAAAAATTTTCAACTTCATATGGAAAAACAAAAAAACCAGAATTGCCAAAATAATTCTGTACAACAACCGATCATCTGGAGGTATCTCCATCCCTGATCTCAAGCTGTACTACAGAGCAATAGTAATAAAGACTGCATGGTATTGGCATAGAAACAGGAAGGTGGACAATAGAATCGAATTGAAGACCCAGAAACAAACCCACACATTTATGGATACCTGATTTTTTGACAAAGAAGCCAAATCCATTCAATGGAAAAAAGACAGCATCTTCAGCAAATGGTGCTGGTCCAACTGGATGTCTACACGCAGAAAAATGCGAATAGATCCATATTTACCACCCTGCACAAAACTAAAGTCCAAGTGAATCAAAGACCTCAACATAAAACCAGACACACTAAATCAGTTAGAAGAAAAAGTGGGGAAGAGTCATGAACTCATTGGCACAGGAGACAACTTCCTGAACAGAACACCAGCAGCACAGGCTCTAAGATCAACTTTCAATAAATGGGACCTCATAAAACTGAAAAGCTTCTGTAAAGCAAAGGACGCTGTCATCAGAACAAAACGACTGTCTACAGTTTGGGAAAGGGTCTTCACCAACCCTATATCTGACAGAGGGCTAATATCCAGTATATATAAAGAACTAAAGAAGTAAAACAGCAACAAATCAAGCAATCCAATTAAAAAATGGGGAACAGAGCTAAACAGAGAACTCTCTGTAGAGGAATATCAAATGGCAGAGAAACACTTAAAGAAACGCTCAAATGTCCTTAGTCATCAGGGAGATGCAAATCAAAACGACCCTGAGATTTCACCTTACACCCATCAGAATGGCTAAGATCAAAAATGCAAGTGACAATATATGCTGGAGAGGATGTGGAGAAACGGTAACCCTCCTCCACTGCTGGTGGTAATGTAAACTTATACAACCACTCTGGAAATCAATCTGGCACTTTCTCAGACAATTAAGAATAGCGCTTCCTCAAGATCCAGCAAATGCACTCCCCAGCATATATTCAAAAGATGCTCAAGTACACAACAAGGATATTTGTTCAACCATGTTCATAGCAGCCTTATTTATAATAGTCAGAACCTAGAAAGAACCCAGATGTCCCTCAGCTGAGGAATGGATATAGAAATTGTGGTACATTTACACAGTGGAATACTACTCAGTTAAAAACAAGGAAATCATGAAATTTGCAGGCAAATGTTGGGAACTAGAAAAGATCATCCTGAGTGAGTTATCCCAGAAACAGAAAGACACACACAGTATATACTCACTTATAAGTGGTTACTAGACATATAATATAGGATAAACATACTAAAATCTGTACACCTAAAGAAGCTGAGCAAGAAGGAGGACCCTGGGTAAGAGGATCAATCTTCACTCAGAAAGGCAAACAGGACAGACATTGGAAGAAGGAGAAAACAGGAAACAGGACAAGAGCCTACCACAATGGGCCTCTGAAAGACTCTACCCAGCAGTGTATCAAAGCAGATACTGATACTCATAACCAAATTTTGGCCAGAGTGCAGGGAATCTTAGGAAAGAAGGGGGAGAGAGTAAAACCTGGAGAGGACAGGAGCTCTACAAGGAGAGCAACAGAACCAAAATATCTGAGTGCAGGGGTCTTTTCTGATACTGATACTCCAACCAAGGACCATTCATGGATATAACCTAGAACTCCTGCTCAGAGTTAGCCCATGGCAGTTCAATGTCCAAATGGGTTCCTTAGTAAGGGAAACAGGGAATGTCTCTGACCTAAGAACATTAACCACTGTGGTTTTTAAGATTATTTATCTTTGTCCATACTTGGCTTTTCTTAATAAATTTAGATTATCTTCTAATGCTCCCATTTCTCTTTTTTTTCGTTACTGACACATATTTTTGAAGTAAGTCATAGAAAAAAACTTGTCAATGATTCTCACCCCACTTAAGAGACTGGATTGAATGTCGGATGATTTATAAGATTGTTTGATGAGAGAACTACCTGAAAATTAAGAGTTTTTCTTAAAGATAAGTTAATAATTACTACAGTATATATTTCATTGGGAAAAGGAAAAAAAAAACATTTGGTAAAACAGGTTGTAGGGGGAGAGATAGCAAGAGGAAGAGTAAGAGAGAATTATTTACCAGAATCGTTGTTTTCTTAGAACTTTATATCCTATTACAGAGGAGATAATAAAGGGTCCAGGGATAGCATTTCAGTTGTGATTGCTGCCTGTATTACTCTTCATTATGATACAGGTGCCACAAGACAAAGCCTTCCTGCTTCTTTGATATGAGATAAGATGTAGTTCTGTGTAATTCCTAACTTAGAAATAAAACGTTAGAAAAAATGGTCTTTTACACAAGTCTAATATCCAGTGTACACAATTACAATGTAGGGAACTTTTTACCCTTAGCAAGAGAGACAGAGAGAGGGAGAGAAAGAAAGAAAGAAAGAAAGAAAGAAAGAAAGAAAGAAAGAAAGAAAGAAA
>NW_026585797.1:28850974-29001671 GCF_907164565.1 Psammomys obesus | reverse complement strand
AAAGAAAGAAAGAAAGAAAGAAAGAAAGAAAGAAAGAAAGAAAGAAAAGAAAGAAAGAAAGAAGAAAAAAGAAGGAAGTGGGGGGTTGGAGAAAAAGAAAACTATGTAGAAATATTTACTTGGGTTACTTTATTTTGATATTAGGTATTTTTTTCTAATTAGCATGTTTTTTTTGTAAATTTTACATATGGTTTGGTCTAACACATCTTGTTATTATTTTATAGTGCTGTAGTCATATTCTTTTCCAATATAAAAAAGCCCTACATTCCTTTTTTTTTTTTTTTCTGGGTATTCATGGTGTTTAACTATGAGGAAAAGTAAAACAAATGTATTTTAAAGCAGCATACATTTTAATTGTCTGAGGTGAGTTAGGAAGTTCCCTTTTTGTGTTCTGTGTGATATTTTCAATAGAAGTATTGAAACACCAGAATGTGTGAATATGTGTGTGTTTAGAAGACAATGGTACTCATTATTTCAATATTGACCTTTTGCAAATAAGGCACAATTCCAAGAGCTGGGTCACGGTCATTGAGTAACTGAGGTCATGCACACAGCTGGGGACAATGTTGAAGATGGATCCAGGTCCCTGGCTTTCTGATTCACGGGTTTTCATGTTACCTAATTTCTTCCATTTGTTGCTAACTTCATCAAAGACATGTGTTTGTTATAGCTTGTGTCTATTTAAATCTTATTACTCTAAAGCATCAAGTTACTTACCCCATTAAATAGCCTTTTTATGTTAATGAATAAGTATTTGCTCTCAAATCAAGGGTGTAAAAATACCTACCTGCTTCCAACTCCAATTTGTAGAAACAAAACACAAGATTCTAATCTACCAAATGCTTTCTACCTCTCCCATAATGTGTTACTATCATAGACAGTTTACGTCTTATACTCAGTGTTTCACTTCAAAATATTTCAAAATGTTGATTTATTTTTTCAAATTTACTTTCCTCCCTACAGCTCTTCTAATACTTCTCTAAGGTCTTCTATTTAAAATCAAATGTCCTCAAAGAAACAACAAACATTTATTTTAGTCCACATAGCTTCTAGCCACCTCTCAACTCAGAGACGTGTGTGTGTGAATATTTTCAACTACTCATTAATTATCTTTGAATCAGTACATTGTTTTTAAATTTTAATGTACTTATAGTTTATGTGTATAGTATTGCCGCTTATGATAAGTATGTCAGAGATTATATCTTATTTACTGATTAGTAAGCCATTTTATTTGAGCCAAATAAAGTTTTACTACATGTCTCATCCACAACTCCATTCTATTACTAAACATAAGAAATCAATGACAGTGATCTTACATCTCTGTCACTAGTGTGCTTTTTTGAGGTGGGTTTCTGGAGTTTAAGTAGGAGAAAAGCAGTCAGGGACTGAGAGTAAAGAAAGAGAGCTGCATCTGAAGACCAGACTAGATGGAGGAAGCAGTGGATGAGGAGTAACACTGGAGATGCAAAATATACATTTTATTAATTGATTCACTGACTACTAATTGGTAATGAAAATGAGGAGGAATTAATAATGAAGAAGCAACAATAACACCAAAGATTCTTTGCCTGGGGACACAAGTTTAACCAGAGCAAACACCTGTTTCATTGTAATAAAAGAAAATCTAATGTTCATCCATTCAATGTACTTTTGAACATGTATTATGTCCTAAGTTTTCTTCCATCTCACTTTCTGAGATTAGGCATTTGCTTGACTCTATTCATTGTTCCTTAAAGAGAGAAGTTGGCTTTTGTGACTGTATAACTACTGTTTCCTTTGACAGATTTTTTTTTTTTTTTTTTCTGCAAGCAAACAGAAATGTCTTCAAGGTCCTATTCAACATAGGCCCCAATAAATACCCTGAACCTATATCAGTTCTGTTGTTCAGCTTGGGAAGATTTTCTGCCTTGACTTTACAGGTAGTGCCACTTTCTATGTCTTTTACACATATATTATTATTAACTAATAGAAAACAAAAAACAAAGTCGGTGATATAAAGCTAAAATCTTTGTCTTTCTGACTTAGAACTTACAGTAATTTATTTACTCTGTTGTGTGAATGACCGCGTTATCACGATAACTACAGCAGAAATCCAAGCAGACAGAGGTAATGAGCAGGGTCTAAGTCACAGCATTTACTCTGCAGCTGAGACCCCAAACTATACACAGGCGAAGTAGCTCTCTCATGCCTGCGCTGTATGCTTTTTAAAAAATCTCCAATAAAAAGGTTAAATTAATATGATTCATTTTTTGGCTCTCAGTGAAACAAATGTTATAGTTATTAATAAACTTCGAAGAAAAAAATATTAAAAAATGCCAGGAGACATCATAGTGCTTTCTTGTTATTTGTTGTTTTCTTTATTTTTTGCATGTTGCATTGTGACACGCCCATGGCTTCTGACTCTTTCAGTTTCCCTGTAGACAATGATGATCCAAAATTGCTTTATGATAACCAATTCACCTGCCTACAGAAAAAGGGTTTTTTTTTTTCTTTTCTTCCCTTGACAAGTTCATATTCTCTTTTTTGTCATCAATATTATTTAATTATGACCGGCTACCTTGTGCAGTTGGGAATGCTGGCTTAAAAGGGGAAAACAAGAGCAGTGAGAATTTATCTTCCTATGCTTTTGACATTTTAGGTACTCCTGAGTCATTGCTGCTGTGACCAGTGAGATCTTTGGCAGTGAGAACCTCAAAGAATACTGATATCTGAGTAGATAATAGGGAGGAAAATTTAGCTATTTTTAATCATAAATTAAAAAAAAAAACCTAACTAGGAAAATAAGTCTCAAAAGGCAAAGTGACTCATTACTTTTTTCCTAAAAGTCCCATTTGTCCCTGGGTTTGTCAAGAACGCTTTGATTTTCATAATATTCAAATGTGAAGGCAAACACTTCTTACCTAAAGCCTTTTTACTATACTAAGATCTGACAAATTAAATACAAATTACACACTAAGTACATCAACGCTCATTATGATATTATATGTGTACTGTATTTTTCTGATTTGATAGATTAGAAAATTAGGCTCAGACCACATAGCTTGCTCAAAATCTTACACCTAGTGAGATATAGACACAGAATTTAGAGCATAGTAAGTCTGATTCCTGATTTTAATCTTGCTTTAAAAAAACTGTTTAGGTGCTAAGCACATCACTATTATATTATTTATATATTGTGTATTTATTTTTAACATTTGTGGGTAGTGTGAATGTGTGTGTGTGTGTGTGTGTGTGTGTGTGTGTGTTTGTATGTGTGCATGCCACAGCATGCCTGTGGAGGTCAGAGGGCAACTTTCTTTTTTTTTAATTTTTATTTTTTTATATTAATTACAGTTTATTTACTTTGTATTCCAGCTGTAGCCCCCTCCTTCATTCCCTCCCAAACCCTTCCTTCCTCATCTCCTCTCTATCCCTTTCTAAGTCCACTGATAGGGGAGGTCCTCCTCCCCTTTCATCTGACCCTAGCTTATCAGGTCTCATCAGGAACTGGCTGCAATGTCTCCTCTGTGGCCTGGCAAGGCTGCTCCTCCCTCAGGGGTTGGAGGTGAGGTCAAAGAGCCCCAGGCACTGAGTTCATGTCAGATATAGTCTCTTTTCAGAGGGCAGCTTTCTAAAGTCTCCTTTTTTCTTTCACCAAATAGGTTTCCAGGACATCTTGGTAGCAAGAACCTTTACTGGAACCCTTGCCTCACGTTTCTGTTCACAATCCTAGACATTTTCTCCTCAGCGTGAAAGTTTCTCAACTTCTTTGTTCTTCTTCTTTTTTAACATTTTAAAAAAGTCTACATGCTATCTAAGGAAGAGAAATATAACCCAGGAAATATGAACTAATCAGGGTTCCTAGTCAAAATCACATCTTACTCATTTTAGTAGACATAGCTTTCGTTCAACTTAATAACTTCTAATAAATCATGTACATAGTATTTTCTTACACAGATATATCTGATGCATGTGGAATTCATCATAATTTTATGTACTAACAATTCTTTAAGGCAATTGGCTTAATGTTGGTGATTACAGGATAGGAAGTGACTAAGGGATTCCTGCCCTTGGTTTCCTGAGGTGGCCCAACACCCCACAGTGTCATTTTGTGAAAGGATTGACCTAGGCACAAAGTCCACACAGCACTTCTTTCTGAGACATTTAAAAGCTGACTTGTTCATTTTCTTGTTAGTTAGTATCATAGTAAATGCTGAACGTTCTGATGTTATTTTTATGGTAACACTAAACATGGATTTTTTTTTTCCTCCAAAATTATCTTTTGATGCCTAGTGTTCATTGTTTTGCCTAATTCCTTGCTCTGGCTAGGTCTTCTGGGGCACAGTGGAGGTGGATGTCATTGACTTTTTCAGATCTTGTGGGCACACTTTGCAGCTTTTTTTTTTTCTACTACAGTGTTTGTCCTGAGCTTATCATATGTGGCATTTATTATGCTGATGTACATTCTTGCTGGGTATAACATGTTAAATTTTCTCATGTGTTTTTTCTGTATATATTAAGATGATCATGCATTTGTGTTTTTCATATACCAATGCCACAATTGTTGATTTGTGTATGTTGAAATGTTTGAATCCCTAGATGACTCCCTCTTGGTCACACTGAATGAATTTTCCTTTCTTGCTGACCTTGGTTGTTGAAGATTTTTGCAGCTACATTCATTGGGATATTTGTTATTTCTTCATGTGTGAATGTGAGTGTATGTATGTATGTCCCTCTTTCTGGCTCTTGTTTGGGGCTAAAACTAACCTTGTAAAATAGATTGGCAATAATCCCTTCTGTTCAATGTTTTTGTAAATATTAATTTTAAATGTTATTTATTTTATTTTTATGTAAATGAATGTTTGTCTGTATATATGTGTGTGTACCACACGCATTCTTAGTGCCCATGGAAGTCAGAGGAGTACATCGGCTCCCCAGGAACCTGAGTTACAGATGTTTGTGTGCCATCATGTAAGCATTGGACACTAAACTTGGCTCTTCTGGAAGAAGTGGTGCTCTTCACCATGGAGCCATCTCTCAGTAGTTAATTTAATTTTTTAAATTAATTTTTTTATTAATTACAGTTTATTACTTTTGCATCCCAGCTGTAGCCCCTCCCTCGGCCCCTCCCAATATCACCCTTCTTCCCTCTTCTCCTCCCATGCCCCTCCCCAAGTCCATTGATAGGAGAGGTCTTCCTCCCCTTCCCTATGATCCTAGCCTATCAGGTCTCTTCAGGATTAGCTGCATTGTCTTCCTCTGTGGCCTGTTAAGGCTGCTCAGCAGTCAATTTTAAATAGTTGATATCAGATTTTCTTTAGGAATTTGATAGAATTTGGCAATGAAAGTATCAAATGCTGTGGCTTCCTTTGACAGGAGACTGTCCATCACTAATTTAGTATAACTAATCATTATTGGACTGACTGTGCTTTCTTTTCAGGAACTTTATTAAGCACTTTGTGACAAGTGCCAAATGATTTCACTCACATGTGGAATCTAACTTACCTCATCTCATAGAAGTACAAGATGCAATGGTGTTTCTAAGGAAAGAGGATGATGCTGATTATGAGCTATGAAATTATCCTAAGGGAAAATAAGTTTAAAGGGACTATCGTGTAATCAGTGATAATACATTTTCTTCTTAGAAAAGGCAGATTGGATATTAAACGTTTCTATTACAAAAAAAAAAACCAAAAAAACAAAAAAAAAAACAAAAACAAAAAAAAAAACAAACTACCAAGTGAATATATTGGTTAACTAGTGAGATTTAACCATTTACCAATGTACAAGTAGTTTCAACTTCTAAAAATTTATTTATATGATAAATATAATTTCATCTGTCAGTCAAGATAATAAAACATATAATTTATAAAACAGGAAAATTTTCTTTTCAAGCCTGATTCTTTAAAAGCATGACCTGTGCAGCTCCTTACATGTAATAAATGGTGAAGACACTGGCCACTTAATTGCTTCCAGTTTCTTCCAGTCTATTAGAACAATGATAGAACAGAATGATATAACAAGAAAAGAGAGAGAGAGGTGCTGGTTCAGATGATACTGTCCCTGTCATGCAAGCAGGGACACCTGAGTTCAGATCCTGTGTACCTATGTAGCAAGCTGGGCCTGGGACCACATCTATAGCTATGGTGCTCGTGGGAGCAGGGAAAGGTGGCTTCCTGGAGCTTGCTGGCCAGCCTGTCTTTCCAATAAGTGAGCTCTGGTTTCCATGAGAGGACTTGTCAAAAAAAAAAAAAAAATGAAAGCGGTTAGAACTGAAGAATGGATGCAGAAACTGTGGTACATCTATACAATGGAGTATTACTCAGCCATGAAAAATAAGGAAATCATGAAATTTGCAGGTAAATGGTGGGACCTGGAAAGGATCATCCTGAGTGAGTTGTCCCAGAAGCAAAAAGACACAGACAGTATATACTCATTTATATAAACATACAACATAGAATAAACCCACTAAAATCTGTACATCTAACAAACTAAGCAAAAGAGAGGACCCTAACTAAAATGTTCAATGCCCATCCTGAAAGGCAAAGAGGATGGACATCAGAAGAAGAAGAAAACAGGAAACAACCTTGGAACCTACTACAGAGGGCCTCTGAAAGCCAGAAGAAGAAAACAGGAAACAACCTTGGAACCTGCCACAGAGGGCCTCTGAAAGCCTCTGCTGTGCAGACTGTCAAAGCAGATGCTGAGCCTGATGGCCAACTGTCGGGCAGAGTGAATGGAATTTTATGTAAGAAGTGGGAAATAGTAAGAGCTGGAGAGGACAGGGTCTCCACAAGGAGAGCAACAGAACAAGAAAATTTGAACACAGGGAACTTCCCAGAGACTCATACTCCAACCAAGGACTATTCATGGAGATAACTTAGAACCCTGACAATGCAGCCACTTCTGATGAGAACTGATAGACTAAGATCAGAAAGAAGAAGAGGAGGACCTCCCCTATCAGTGGACTTGGGGAGGGGCATGCATGCAGAAAGGGGGGGAGGGTGGGACTGGGAGGGGAGGAGGGAGGGGCTTATGGGGGGGATACAAAATGAATAAAGTATAATTAACAAAAGTTAAAAAAAAGATATACGACCAAGTGTTAAAGAGTCCTTCCTGCTCTGATGAGGACCTGGGTTCAGTTGCCAGCATCCATATGGCAGTTCAAATGGCACCTCAGTTCTAAGGGGTCTGATGCTATTTTTCTGGTCTTAATGGGCACCAGGCATGAACATGGTGCACATATATATGTACAGGCAAAACACTCATACACATAAAATAAGATAAACAAATCTTTAAAAAATAAGTCAAGTAATAAGGCAGGTAACAATTGGTGTACTCTTCCTTGAGGAGAGTTATTTTTCTCACTCTCTGCATTTCTTATTGCCTGTGGTGCGTGGTGTCGGGTTCAGGCATCATGGACTTTTCCTCACTCATTTTAGCGTGTCTCATCTATTATTCTCGTTGACCGGATTCAGGTGGTCATGTTAGTGCAATTTTATGTGTGTAGCTTCTGACTTCACTAGAAGACACAATCTGAATGTAAACTCCCTGATCCTTTGGCTCTAATAACCTTTCTGGCCCTCCTATGCAGCCTTGAAAACACACATACATGTAACATTATAAAGGTGATCAGATATACAAGTAACAACACAACAACAACAAAAAGAGGCCATGAATTTGAAAGAGTATGTGGGAAGGCTTGGAGAGAGGAAAGGAAAGGAGAAAGTAATGCAATTATATTATAATCTCAAAAAATAAAATAAGTAATAAAAATACAATCTGGAGAAAAAATGATAAAGATACCTTAATTTGACTTCTGGATGGATTCCACACATTCCAGCACACACTCAAATACCCCCATTTACAGACATGCACATGTACACACACCCATGAATACACATATGTGTACATACACGTTTATACACACATATACGTATACACATGTGTGAGTACATACACATTTACATACACACACACACACACACACACACACACACAAAAGGAGTGATTAGTCTTGTTAGAGATAAAAGAGCTGAGTTTCCACCTACTGAACCTTTAAATAATGAGAAAATTATGTACTAAAAATATTTTGAAAATATAGAATTTGTCTGAATATCTATTTATGTTTGTATTATAACATTTAAATGTCAGGGACCAAATATTAAATCTATGGATAAAATGAATGCATTGCTTAAATTTGTATTTTAAAAAAAAAAATCTGTTCTGTAAACAAAGCTCTGCATCACTTTTCCTATATATGGTGGTTATTCTTTGCTCCTGTCAAAAACATTTCATCTTTTTTTATAGCATAAAGTACAATTCCTTAAATAATATTGAAATAAAATTTATATCTAGACCATCTTTATCAAATTTGCCATTTCCATTAAAGGAACTTAAATTCACTCATATTCCTTGACTTTTTTTTTTTTAAATCTCATAACTTTCTTAATCTCATACACCTTCAAACTCTTACTTTTAACATATCCTGGTGGACTCATTCTGCCTGCTTAGAATTCATTGTACTTGTCAACACAGCTTATCTTTTCATGAAGCTGACCTACAGAAGAGTGACTTTCTGATTATTCAAGCATTGACTTAAAGAACAAGTATCTGTGATTGACATGTTCAACCCCAGCTTTCCAACTTGACACTGTGAGATTCTGGTTAGTCATTCAAACTTTCTCTGCCCTCAAAATTATAAAGTATGGGTAAACATTTTAGTATATTTTTTGATAGCCTTTTCCAATTGAAGAGTCTGGGTTGTGGTAAAAAAAAAATCAGGATACCTAAAGTCATTTTTCTTTAAAGAAACAAAAATAAATTATCATACTGGTTACCATTTTGTGTGCCCAACGCTGAAAAGAGACTTAATCTTAATTTTGACTGAGACCTGACGAAAAACAAAACAAAACAAAAAACAACTCTTGTTTATTCATTGAGGGAATGTAAACAGCTTTGGTTTTTGTGGAGGTTTACATGAGCACATATAATTTAATAAATTTTGTTACTGGGAGTATAACATAGAAACACACAGCACCAGAATTTAAAAATATGTACATGTATTCATTGCTGTATGTTGGATTTACAATGTGTTGCTGAAGCTGGAGAGATGACACAGCGAGGAAAACACGTGTGTAACATGAAGGTCAGTGCCCATGTGGAGGTCAGAGGAAAACTTGAGGGACTTGGTTCTCTTCTTTCACAATGTGGGTCCCAGGGTCAAAGTCAGGTCTTTGGGCTTGGTAGTAAATATTTTTGCCATTTTGAGAGGCATAGATTGGCCTCGTGTTTGTTGGTGTAGTTTTTTTTTTTTATTTTTATTAATTACACTTTATTCACTTTGTATCCCCCATAAGGCTCTCCTTCCTCCCCTCCCAGCTACCCTCCCTCCCCCTTCTTCATGCATGCCCCTCCCCAAATCCACTGATAGGGGAGGTCCTCCTCTCCTTCCTTCTGATCTTAGTCTATCAGATCACATCAGGAATGACTGCATTATCATCTTATGTGGCCTGGTAAGACTGCTCTCCCCTCAGGGGGAGGTGATCAAAGAACAGGCCAATCAGATTATGTCAGAAGCAGTCCCTCTTCCCATTACTATGTAACCCACTTAGACACTAAGCTGCCATGGACTACATCTGTGCAGGGGTTTTAGGATATCTCCATGCCTGGAACTTGGTTGGAGTATGAGTCTCTGGGAAGACCCCTGTGTTCAATTTTTCTGGTTCTGTTGCTCTCCTTGTGGGGTTCCTGTCCTCTCCAGATCTTACTATTTCCCACTTCTTACATAAGATTCCCTGCATGTTGCCCAACAGTTGGCCATAAGTCTCAGCGTCTGCTTTGATAGTCTGCAGGGCAGAGCCTTTCAGAGGCCCTCTGTGGCAGGTTCCTAAGTTGATTCTTGTTTTCTTCTTCTTCTGATGTCCATCTTCTTTGCCTTTCGGGATGGGGATTGAGCATTTTAGTCAGGGTCCTCTCTTTTGATTAGTTTCTTTAGATGTACAGGTTTTAGTAGGTTTATCCTATGTTATATGCCTATATGAGTGAGTATATACCGTGTGTGTCTTTCTGCTTCTGGGACAGCTCACTCAGAATGATCCTTTCCAGGTCCCACCATTTACCTGCAAATTTCATGATTTCCTTATTTTTCATTGTAGAGTAATTCTCCATTGTGTAGATGTACCACAATTTCTGCATCCATTCTTCAGTTTGAGGTCTTTGTTCTGTACATTATGTTTAGGTGATCAAATAGTTTTACCTCAAGTAAAATGGAAGCAGAGTCATAGCCTTAGAATCTTTTGATACTGTTGTTGCTGAGCCGGGATCTTTAATAATCCAGTCTAGCTGAGGATGATTGAATTTCTCATTCACCTGCTTCACTTTCCAGGGGCTACAGTTATAGGAAGACAGTACCATGCCTAGTGACGTGGTACTCGGGACCAGGTACTCCACCAACTGAGATGAATCCCCATGCTTACATCCTTTTTGCTGTCAATGATGGTCACCTTATGTAGCCCAGACAGGCCTCAAGCATGCAGTGCTTGCTCTTCAGCTTCCCAGCTGCTAAGACTGCAGACGCATGCCACTGCAATTGGCTGAAACAACACAAAAACAAAGGCACTGAAAAATATTGGCTGTACTAAGCTTAGAACCCAGAGCCTCACACATGATGGGCAAATGCTGCAACACTGAGCTAGCTCGTAATGCTTTGCAATCTTATGTAACAATTTCCACACAGAGTCATCTGTCCTCAATGATCTCCCCTCTACTACAAGTTCCAGATGTCATTCTCAAAGGAAGGGAAGTGGGAGCCACTGCGAACACCTCAGAATCCATCTGTCAAAATGTGGTGAACAATGAAAAGGCATCAGATCCATATGAACATCTGTCTATGAGTGTGGATATGTGTCTATATAAGATTCCTCAAGAATCTTTGGAGAGAACATTAACAAAGACACCGAGGTTTGAAACTGGTCATTTTGGAAGGAGATTATAGAACACATTGGCCAGACAAAGAAGAAGTGAGAGAGGAAAGAAGTGCCCATTTAAGAATAACCATGCAGGGGCTGGAAAGATGGGTTGATAGCGAAAGTTACTTGCTAGTCTTGAAAAAGGGCAGGATTGGGCTCGTCTCCTGCTCCCACATCAAGCAGATCACAACTGTCTGTTTGCCTAGCTCCAGGAGAGCAGATGTCCTCTTCTCCCTAAAATAACTATTTATATAAATAATCACATTTGTTTTCCCATGTAGCATGTGAAATATGACATGTATGAAGAAATGTATAAATACTACATTAACAAACATAAAAAGAGATTTAGCCTTTCATTCTCATAAAATGTTTCTTTAAAATTGGCTAAGGGCTTTAAGTGTTATTTTCTTTTAAGGATAAATTAAAAACATTAACAACAGTGGCAGCAAAAAGTTAGTAAGTAAAAGATATTTTTATCTCTAAACTATTGAAGACACCAGCATCTTAGGTTGTTTCCGTGCATGAGTGTAGCAATTTGCCTTCCAATCAGAACCCATATATGTGAGCATGCACACACATGTGCATACATGCAGGCACACATGTACACACAGGCAAACACACACACACACACACACACGCACACACACACACACGCACACACACACACACACACAGCGTTGTACTATACCAAGGCTTTGTTTGCTGTAACTTTGGTTTGCAAGATCAAAAGATAGACTTTGGTCAAGCGATGTCAAGATGCTAAAAGCTGACCACAGAGTACTTTTTTGGAGTTTCCCAGGGAAAAACAGCAAGTGAAACTATAGAACAGATTTTCAGTCATTCAGAATGATTAAGTAATCTCGATATCTGGAAGCCAAAGCTATAGATAAGGTTGATAATGTTACAACTCAGTCATCTCTCCATACCGCTATGTTTCCTTAATGAAATAAGATTGTCAATTCAGAATTTCCCCGTGCTCAGTTACAAACCAGGAGAAACAGAGCTGGTGAAGGGGGTTAGAGAGTAAAGGCTGCTGGAGTTCATTTCCCAGGTCCTACATGGTGGAAGGAAAGAGCTAAAATCCACAGATTGTTTTCTACCCCTTGTACCTGGGCTGGAAGGTTGGCTCAGTGGCTAAAAACACTTGTTGCTCTTGCAGAGAACTAGGCTTTGATTCCCAGCACCCACTTAGTGGCTTGCAACTCTCTGTAACCTTGTTCCCCGGGAATCTGAAACCCTAGTTTTAACTTTGTGGGCACTAGGCAGGCATGTGTACATGCAAGCAAACACTCATGCACATCAAATAATAAAATGAATAAATCTAAAGAATATTTTTATACCTTCATACCTGAGCAATGCAACCCTTCCCTCCACATATATACACATACACAATAAATTAATAAATGCTATTTTATAAAATGTTAGGATGCTTTTTTTACAGAAAGAAAAAGGAGAGAAAGGGGGGAAAGTCTATATATTGTATAAAAGTCTCCTATGTATATTGTAAAGAAAGTCTTCTATGTGTATTCTGTAGAACTACAAAAATTCAAACTCTGCAAGATTCTCATGGGTCTGTCTGTTTTAGAGGTCAAGGTCACCTTCCTATCCTTTCTGGGGCATCGGATGTTTTGCACTGTCCCTCTGCCTTCACCCCGTCTCTTTATGTCTTCACACTTTTTTAATATATTTAATATATTGAATATATTGAAAAACTTAGCAGTATATTATAATTTCCTTTGTCTAGGGGTTTTGCAGCCATCAGCAGTGCAGGTGAGATTTCAGGTGGGAATTGAGCTTACCGGCAGAGCTGTTAGTGAAGTGGTTGGTGTAGGTCAAACCCATGCAGACATTCCATAGCTCACATGGAGGTCTTTCTCTCTCCTTTTTTTAATTCTTTATTAATTACACTTTCTTCACTTTGTATCCCCCTGTGGTTCCCTCCCTCCTCCCCTCCCAATCCTTCCCTTCCTCCACCCTCTGCAAGCAGGCTCCTCCCCAAGTCCACCGATAGGAGAGGTCTTCTTTTCCTTCCTTCTGATCCTAGTCAATTAGGTCTCATCAGGAGTGGCTGCAGTGTCTTCTTCTGTGGCCTGGTAATGCTGCTTCCCCCTCAGGGGGAGGTAATTAAAGAGCAGGCCAATCAGTTCATGTCAGAGACAGTCCCTGTTCCTATTACAATAGAACCCACTTGGATACTGAACTGCCATGGGCTACATCTGTACAGGGGTCTTAGGTTATCTCCATCATAGTCCTTGGTTGGAGTTTCAGTCTCAGGAAAGACCGCTGTGCTCAGACTTTTTGGTTCTGTTGCTCTCCTTGTGGAGTTCCTGTCCTCTCCAGATCTTACTGTTTTCCACTTCTTTCATAAGATTCCCTGCACTCTGCCTATGACCAAAGGTTGGTCATAAGTCTCAGCATCTGCATTGATAGTCTGCAGGGAAGAGCCTTTCAGAGGTCCTCTGTGTCAGGCTGCTGACTTGCTCCCTCTTTTCTTCTTCTGATGTCTATCCTCTTTGGAAGGTCTCTCTTAAACTGACTCACTGGTTTCCTTCGGCAAATTGGCCTGGTTTCTCAGCATGGCCTTTACTGTTCTTTGTATTAGAGCATTTTTCCCCCCTAGAATAATCTTATGGTCATTTGTAGAGGAATTTTAATTGAGAACATGATTGTTCTAGAAAGAGTTCACACCCAAAGATCTTCTAGGTCTGTGTGATCTGGCTGAAATACAAAGACACCTTAAAATTCAGGAAACAGAGGCATGCAGATCTGAGTTCAAGGCCAGCCTGGTATAGAGAAGTATCAGGTAAAGAAAAGCTTAGGTCCATGTGTGGTGGTACATGCCTTTAATAAAGGTAAAGATAGTTTGTAGAAGGAAGCACCTGTGTTTGAAAATGATGTCTAATTGAGTGGCAGAAAAGGTGATGAATCAGAGAAAGTTTTGACAAAATAGGATACGCTAACTCTTAGGAGACAAGAAGGAAAGGGAAGCTACTTAAGGGGCAATGCAGAGAGGGAAGAGGCATTTATTTACTACGACAGTAATAAAGAGATTGGTTATATATATAGAGAGAACTCAGGTAAAGACTGAAAAAGCCAGGAGATTAAAGCAGATTGCTAGAGTTAGTTTAAGGCCAAGCACAATTCAGAGGCAGAGAGAGACATCAGACTGAATATGTCAGCTGGGAGAGGAGTTTGAACCATAAGAGCTGAGTTGAACCAGCCAGTGCACAGCTCAGTAAGAACAAGCAAGGGTGCTTATTCAGCAGTAACTCTCAGAGGCTGAAAAGATTCTAGGCCTAGCATAGATGGTAAGGAATCCAGAAGCTTCCAGGACTAGGCCTAGGTTAGCAGACAGAGGCAATAAGCCTCCGAGACAACAATCGAAACAGGAGAACAAAAGTTCCTTTTATAGCCGTCAGAAAGTAGTAATCCAATTTGCTTTCTCCCTCTGGCAGGATTGAACACTATTCACCACCAGCCCTTCTCAGCCCTGTGAGGACACATCTCCTTTGTCTCTTATTATTGTATGTTTTATTTGGTCACCGTTAGCAAAATGGCAGCCTCTCAATCTATTTATCATCAGTTATGCATACCGTGATGTGTTTATTAGCAATAGGTGTTGATAAATGAATCAGCATTTTAATTATTTTATAATGTGTCTGTCCTCAATGACTTCATCCACTTATATTCTCTATAATTTCTACTCAATACTTTCGGTTCTTCATGACATGGGCACTTTATAGCAAAAGGTATCTTACAAGCAAGGCATCAGTGCTTATAAACTCTATGAAGCTTCCTAGACTAGGGGTACAGAAGTACTTTTCTATATATATATTTTTTGACCCTCAACTTAAATACACAGGTTCAGAATCACTTCAGAAAGGTGAAAGAAAGACTTTGCTTTGGCTGGGTGGGGCCTTTAACACAAGCATTCAGGAGGCAGAGGCAGGTGGATCTCTGTGAGTTTGAGTTTAAGGCCAGCCTCGTCTACGTAGTAGTGAGTTCCACGACAACTGAAGCTACATAAAGGAACCCTATCTCAAAAAACAACAAAAAACAATAATGAAAAGTATGGTCCTTGCTGACAAGTTTCTGGGTTATTGTTTTACAGATTTGTGATATACTATACAAGATGTTTCAATTTTGAACCAGGAAGGAAAAAAATAATCAATTGAGGATTTTTTTTTTTTTTTTTACAGATTGGAAAGAATTCTAGGTATTGACTTTAATTCATCTGAGACTTGGACAAAGGTAAATACATTTAACTTCATTCTGTTTGATTTTATGTGACCTAGAGAGTACAAGTGAATATTAAATACTTGTATTTTTAGCTTGAAATTAATTTGTCCCAATGAGTATGGATGCTGCTTGGACAATATCGGAAATTGTGCTGGACTGATGTATAAAATGCTTGTGTATCGGGGTATGAGGTTGGCTTGTTTATGGCCAAGTATTGTCTAAGCAAACATGAGACACAACCATTCCATAATCAGTACTGAGCTCAGGTCATTAGAATAAATTAATTCTATGGCACTAGAAAATGTAGTTTAGTATTGTTCTCTAGGTTTTCTTAGTTTAATGTTTGAAAATGTGTGGGGTTTTTGAGGCAGGATCTTGGTATACAGCTTAGACTAGCTTAGATAATACGCTCGCTCTGTCTCTGCTTCCCTAGAGCTGGACCTACAGGCATGTACCACCACTTAGGAGCTTCTAATGCTCCTGAGCATTTCTAATATTTTCCTTTCTATGTTTCTGTTATTGAAAACTGTGGTTAGATGGGAGCCTATCAGATTCATTGGTAACTAAGATATCACAGGGCTGTCTTAAACATGCTGCTTTTCAGGAATGTAAAAGGATTGTATACATTTTTTTTCTTTCCAGGAAAGAGCCTGTTTCAAAATCAAGTCTAGTGCTCACTTCGGCAGCACATATACTAAAACTGGAACAAAATCAAGTCTACACACAAACTGCAACATCTGATAACTGTCTTCTATTTTCCATCTTCCTCCTGATTATTTCTTTTCCTCTATCTTTCTCCCTCTCCTTTTTCTGTCTCTGGTGTATCATATACACACAAATAAAGAGTGAAAAAGCTGACAAATTAATATCACTCACAAACTGTTAACAAAACTCAGATGTGCTTCTAATTTAAGGCCCAGCTGCAGCCTCCTTTGTGTTGTTACACACACAGCTGCACGCCACACTGGATACAATTCTACCTGTGCAAAGATGTGAGTTAATCCTGGCCTAAAGAGATGCAAGTGTGATTTTTCTCCCATTTTCCTCAAATATAATCTTCAGCATTTCATAGAATCATTTCCTTATTCATCACAGCATTCTGAAGTGTTACTCTTAAAGCCTTTGCTGTTTATGTGTGTAAACAGGACTCGAACACATTTCCTGCCATCATGTAGAGGTACCCTGCTAAAAATGTATTTCTAGGTCAGACTTCAGAGTTTTATTTTCTGATTGATAAAAGTAAGGTCTTAACCTTTATGTGCTAAGTTTTATTGTCCCCTTCTTGTAGTTAAGGACACTCTAAGTCTTGAAATATGCAGGCTTGCTTCCTAGAATGTTCTTTGCTTCTGCACCACGCAGATTCATCCTTGATACTGAGTACCACCTGTCATCATGGCCCTGGCTTTCCTTAGCATGACTGCGAGTATAGATTATACATTTATATCATCATAAATTATATAAAAATGAGAACCTAAAGAATGTTGAGTAGCATGTTCAGATCAAGACCCTTAAAGTACCAAGTCCATGTGGATAATGACTTGCCTTTTTGTTACAGATCCGACTACAACAGTGGTTTCCATCCTTCCTAATGCTGCAGCCCCTTAATACAGTTTCTCATGTTGTAGGGGCCCCAAACAATAAAGTTATTACTTCGTAACTATACTTTTGCTACTGTTATGAATTTTAATGTAAACATCTGATATACAGGATATTTAATAAGTGACACACAGGTTGAGGACCACTGGAATACAATGCGGAAGGGTTTCAAGAGATGTCTCATTCATTTATGTCAATGATTTTTTTTTCACAACTTTGTTCTGATTTGGGTTGCTTCTGCATGATCCTTTATAGCTTGGAGGTTTGCATGGGCTATACAAATTCACACCAAACGGACTACATAGTTTTATGAGCCACAAATATTCATTAAATGTCATCATAAGGTAACTAGACTCCTATTTTAACTGTTTCTTAAGTGATATATTGGGTAAATTATCTTTTATAAAACCCATGGCTTACTTTGAAGGCTGACACAGAATAAATTTTCATAAAACTAGTAGAAATGAGGAAATATATTTTTAACCTTTCTAGATCAGACTTCAGAGTTTTATTTTTCTCATTGATAAAAATAAAGTCTTAACCTTTATGTGGTAAGTTTTGTTGTCCCCTTCTTGTAGATAAGGACAGTCTAAGATGGTGTTTATATACTGTGACCATTGGAACATACGAGAAAAAAAATGTTATGGAGGCTTCCTTGTTGTCTAAAAACCTAGGACAGAGGAATGACATCACAGAGCTGGTGAGAAAATGAGCAAATGAAAGTGAGTATATAAACTTCTCAGCATACTGTTGGCTCATTGCAGTCTCTAAATACGAACTCATAATTTCTGCAGTTTCTCACTGGAAGTCTAAGGGAAAGCAGGACAGGGAACTTTGAGATGACTCTGGGTGGCATCCCTTTTTACAAAGAACTTTGTGATTGATTTCAACTGAGAAAACTCACTTGGACCAAGACTGAAAGTTCCAGAGGTTCAAGGAAATAAATTTTAACATTATAATAGAGAAATTAGAATTTTGCCTTCTGTCTTGATGAAATCCCACGTTTGATATAGCCTAAGACCTGACTCTAATATACACCAACCTTGGCAATTAGAAGTGTCTTATATACTTAAAAACAAATTACATCTGTTGGCCTCCTAAGACCATCAATCCAAAACCTAAAAGTAAGAAGTACAAAGCAGTTAATCTTTGGAAAAAAAGAAATGCGCTAACTTGGAATGAGTGATCTGTGGAGTGCTGGGCCTGGGAAGTTATCACGCTCACTGCTCAGGAAGCATGTTTCCAGCTGCTCTTATTTTATTCATTTTTTAAAACTTATTTTCTCAATAGCTCCATAAGCGATGTACACTGTACCCATAACAATAGGATAAGATGAGCAACAATGCAGAAGGTTTTGATTAGTTTTAATAGAAAAAAGCAGAATGCCTTTTAAACAAAAGCCAGCTCATTTCTAATTTCTTATCATTTTTCACCGTCTTTACTGAAAATAGATGTTAAAGACAGAAAGAGGTAAAAGAATTATGAAAAACAGAGTGGAGACAGAAAATACCTCTACACAGAAAATTTTTTAACATCCTGAAATTGCAAAATAATACCACACTTGGCAAAGTCTAAAGCAAATATGTTTTAAATTTAGCCCTGGGAGATTTCTGTGGTGTAATCCACAAAGGAAGACTGAGAAACGAACCATCTCCATTTAGATCCTTCTTGATGGGACCTGTAATTTATTCCGTCTCTATTTAGATCTGAGAGAAGAGTTATGCCATTTGTCTTCAAAAGAGGTTTTAAAGCAGAAAGCTAAGCAGGTATATAAAGGATTTTACATTAATAAAAATGTAATCATCTTTCTTTGAAGTGAAATAACAGCAACCATCTGGGCTGCCTTACGACACAAGTATTTATCGGAAGCATGCAACTTAAACAGTTTGTCTAAGGAGGACTGAACAGGGGTAAATATGTCAGGGCTGTCTGTCCCGATCCAACCCAGGCAATGTCAGAGCAGCAGGATGATCTCCCCAAGGTCCCTTTGAGTTGATTCTTGCAGATGAGCAGAGTGAGTTTGGGAGGAATAAGGCAAGCACACATAAGGTTGATAATGCTGGTTCATTAATACTAGCAACTTGGTTTAAAAGATGTCACATAATCAAATTGCCTGAGACACATCAATGAAAAATGAACATTTCAGAACTGCTCTGTTACCCAAAGGCAATACAAAGTGAAATGTGGTACTTCCCCAAATGATAGCTCAATGTAAAGAGCACACACTATAATAGTTTGTTCGTGTATTAGTTTCTTTTCTATCGTTATGATAAAACAGCATTGCAACTCATAAAAGAAAGAAAATTAGTTGAGCTTAATTTTCGAGAGGGTTAGAGTTCGTGATGCTGAAACGAAGCATGATGGAAGGAACAGCTGACAGCTCACACCTTGAAATGTAAACAGGAAGCAGAGAGCACACTGGGAATGGCAGGAGTCATTTGAAACTTTAAGCTTGCTATCAGTGACACACTTCCTTCAACAAGGCTGCACCTCCTTATCCTTCGTAAACAGTTCCACCAGCTGGCAACCAAGTGTTCTAATATATGAACCCATGGAGGTATTCTCATTGAAACCACCACAGTTAGTACTCATCCAATAAAAGCAAAACAAAATCCCCCCAAAATTGATGTTGGAACAATAAGCATATAATCATCGGAAGTTTATTTTATAACAGTGTGAAGAAAAAACAAATTTCAATATTTCCCTTAGTAGTTAAGGATCAAGTAAAATATGTGATTTTCCATTGATGAATCCTGAAGGTTAGGTGTCTGCCATGGAAGTCTTAACAATAAATCTGGAATTATTTAAAATCTTGACAGGGGAGTGTGATCATATTCCAAAAATTTGTCTTTTGGCATTAGTGATTATCCATTAATCTGTTCCCAGGAGAAAGAGAATAATCCTTTTTGTAAATCTCTAAATGTCCATTAAAAATGGACACATAAAAAAATAAACAACTTCATACTGTTAGTGGAGATTTAAGCATTTTTCTAGGGAGTCAACCTGATCTTAAAACAGCATGCTTTCAAAACCTTAGCTTTATGGTGAGGATGAGGAGCTGCAAAACATCTGTACTAATCATACCTTCCAGGTCATATCACTGGCCTTCAACTTTTGAGTGTATAAAGCAGGAGCCTGGAATGCTTATACATGTATGAACAATTACATAGGTTTACGCCTAGCATAGAAATGTGCCTCCTTAACATGAACTTTTAATTCAGTGGGAACATCAAATGGTAATGTTTTCCCTTGTAGACAGTTTTGCAGAAGGCAGAAGCATCTAGTATAAAAGCTGAGAGATCTTTGCTCACCTGTATTACTTGCTTTCCTTGTACTCGTCAGCTCTAAGAACTTCACATGTCTTCATCTTGGTAATCCTCTTAACAGTGTGTGAAGTAATTACTAATTAGTACAAGATTCTATCTGCCTTGCCGAAGCTTATAAAGCCAGGGAGTTGAAGAGTTGACATTTTGAAGGAGGAGTTGAGTTTAGAGTCTAGCCATTTGTCCATGTGCTACCCAGTCCCTTGAGACAACATGCCTTATTCCTCATAGTCCAAGCCCTCACATGAGCAAATGAGGACAGTGTTCCTTCTCTCATATACTCTTAAATGAACATATTTTATAAAATGGGGTAGCAGGGCAGAGGAAGAGTCAAAGAAAGCTTTAACTAACACAGGTTCTTTGAAATGTCAAATTTAAATCTACCATTTTATAAATAGTTGTTTAATAGCTTCCTAAATCTACACACCTAATGAGGAGCTATTTACAACTGCTGGCCTCTTGGGGGGGAAGGGAGAACAAGTATTATTAGAGATGTATCCCCTGGTATGTTGAGAATGTTCCAGTAGATGGCCCCCCATGTGAATTGGCAACTTAAAATGAACTCTGGGTTTCAAAAATAAAACAAAGAGAACACAATTTTGAAAATGGGGTGTTAGAAACAAGTTCAGGGTCATGAAGAAAGAGACTACCATGCCAACTCCAACAAAGCAAAGCAAGAGGGTAGATTTTACCAAAGCAGAAGACCAAGTACACCGAGATAGGACATGCATTTGGTTTGCATTCTGTCTCAGGTGGTAATCAATCCTATCCTTTCCCCAACTGCTTGGACCTGACCTGTCTTTCAAGACTGTCTAGTTGTAGAAGGAGGGCATAAAGGGGATTATTTGGGAACTGGATTATTGGTTAAACAAGATAAGTGAAATAGAGTATATGGTAATGGTTGCCTGGCCTAATGACATATAGTTAAGAGAGTGTTTGTTCACAGACACAGCAGCAGTGGAGTTTTCAAAGTAACAGCACAGACTTTGAAAATAACATTGATTTTGGAAGTTACACAAATTTAAAATGATAACTAGTAAGAAAGTAGAGAGCATATTTTTTGATAGAAAGCAATTTGTCACAAAAAAAAGAGTACAATCTCCAGAAAATGTTTGATGCATATGAAAACTTGGGACTGCAAACTCAGCAAGTTTGTACCTTATCTAGTCACATTTACCTGCACTGGCAGACAATGATGGATTTAACATGAGTTGGACTTTTGGAAGGCCTTTCAATAGACCTCTGTACTGGTAAGAGGGCTGAGTTTGTGTGGAGAAAAAAAAGGAGAGAGAGATCTCAGGGTGCAAGTACAAAATCTTTCTTAAGAGCAAAGTAATCAGTTCAGAGCATGAGGTGAGGGATTATTGATAGAGTCAATAAACTTGCGAAATTTTCCACGAGATTACATAATTGCTGTCATTATCTATAAAAAACAACTCAACTGTAAAGTAGTAAGTTGATGCTCAGAGTAAGTTAGCAAATGGCGCATGGGGGGGGGCAGTCCAAGTGACAAGAAAAGTCAAAGAATTGAGACATGGGATCGACAAGTCTGCTTCTGTTCAGAGTTTTGTGGTTCCAAAAATTATGATGGCAATGGCAATGGAAGGAAAAATGTAAGACAGGCAATCACGTTTTTCACCTGAGAGGAGTGAGTGACACAGCTAGGCGGGGACTGAAGAGCAGAGACTTACAGTGTGAGCCCTAGGAGAAGAGGGCTACTTTGCAGGTAGGTGGTAATATCTGATGACAAAAAGATATGCCTTCTAAGATATGTTAAAAATGGCATGCGGTAAAATGAAATGATGTGGGTGGGGTCAAAGGATACATTTCTACATTAAAGAGTGTACACAAAGTGAAAGGGATGCCCCAGAAGGAAAGCATTGGTCCAATGTGTAGTATGTTTGCTTGCTATAACAACAAGGCAAGTTAAGCATTTATTGTCTCATTAACAGTAGAGGAGCAACACATATGGAGGTGGAGAATATGCTCCAGACTGTCACAAGCTTATAGTGGAAAGTAGAAAGAAAGCTCTCCTTAAACCTGGATTTAGCTGATCATAGAACCTGAACTTCTTTCATTGTATTATCATTTATTCCTTCAACATATCTATGTGGAATAAAAAGTGTATTTGACGATAATGAAAAGATACTAGGACGAAACACTACACAATATCATCTGTCCTAGTCTTACATATTCTACGAAAGTATATATCAGTGTTGGTTGAAAAACGAAAATGCACAAAACACTATGGGGCAGGGGAGAAGCAGGAGAGATATCTCCAGCTTCCACCATCTTACTATGCATGTATCATCCAAGACCTTTGCCAATGATTCCCCACCAGTTCTCTATCTTTTGAGTCATAGCACAGGGCCCCTTCCTTATAACCCAGCTGCTTGCATATTTTACAAACATCTGGTCGAACACTATCTCTTGGTATTCTGCAGAGGTAGCTGGGGTGTCTTGAAGGTCCTTATTCCTCAGCCCTGTGGCCCAAACATTTCTTCCTCAAAGACCTCACTGGTGAATCTTGTTCTAGCAGCTTTCTTCGATCAACTTCCAGCCTGTAGGACAGTCGTCAGCTTGTGGAGTGTTTATAGGTGTGTCATTGTAGCCTTATTTACTTCGTTTGTTTGTTTTCTCTGTTCCTTTTGTCTTCCTTGCCTCAAGTTCTTTAGGGTTGTCACTGTAATTAGTGAACAGCTTTGAAAAGTGAACATGAGACTACAAAGAAGCATCTTTGAGCTCAGTTCCACCCTCCCCCCCGCCTCTGGATGAGGTTATCTTTAGCTTTACAGTAACACTAATAACCAAAAATAAAGAGCATATCCAATGGAACTAATTGTTTTGGATTCAATTATTAAATATGATTTTTAAAATTTCTACATATAAAATTTTATTGTGATTTGGCAAAAAAATTATCATAGTATGAACCTTATCTTTATTGGAAAATCCAATGGAAACTTCATTATGTCTTTTCATGGATATTTATAACTCCTTACAGATATTTATTAGTCTTTATTTCTTGCCTTTTAGTTCAAGATAAATAAAAAGTGATGCATTCTTTCATTATTTGTACCTTCATCAGAAATATGATAGTTTCTAAGCTGAAGTGTTTTAAGGATCATTTAACTCGGTATTTCGTTTAATTTAAAATTCTTTTCCATGTGTTGTAGGATTCCAGGGCTCTCAGACATTGTATTCTCAGTTCAATTCTCACCCTAATAAAATTGTTTCTAAAGTTCATCTCTACACTCTGTCTGCATTTTTCAACATTGCCCTTCTTTTCCTTCCTTGCTTCTTTTCTAGACAACATTTACTAATACATTAATGGAAGGATGGCAACGATTTAAAATAGAATGCATCTCTCTCTGTTAGATACTCACATATCATATACTATGTAAATGTACACATATGTATATATAATACATATACATGCATATATATGTTTATATACCTATATGTGTATGTATGTAAATTCACACATACAGATATCTTACATAATTATTATATATGTAAATTATCATATATATGATAAAGTAAAATCATATGTATGATATCATACATATCATATATGTATGATAAAGTAAAATCTCTATTTAGTCTCACTTGGTTAGGTAGTTACTCAAAAATACTGTAGTATTGGGTTTATTTATATTTAAGGGCATTGTCATTAATTAACCTAATGTTGTCATTATCAATGTTTGCAACTTTATTTTTACTTTCATAATCATTTGATTTAGAAGCGTAAAGGAGCTCTTGCATAATATTTTTCTGAACTATAAAAGGAGCTGTAGAGGTGGCTCAGTGGTTAAGAGAACTTATTGCTCTTGCATTTCAGGTACTAGTATCACATTTGGATGCTCAAAATTCCTTTTAACTCCAGCGCCGGGAGAGTCCACATAATCTTCTAAATCTCCTGGAGTCCTGTACACACACACACACTCTCTCTCTCTCTCTCTCTTTAAGCTTCTGTACCACAACACAAGCTAGTATGGGTTCTGGGGTTACAAGATGCTTGTGAAATGTCTGGGTCTGCAAATTTCCACGGCGTAAGGAAGATGAACATAGGAAGAGTTGATTACAGTATAGTTTGTTGTAATAAATTTATGTGCAGTGTGGTTTGAGATTCAGAAGAAGGTATTGGAGTATGGTTGTAGAGCAACAGCAATATGAAACTGATTTTTTTCATTCAACTAAGACTCCTCTAACTGAGAATAAAGAATACATGCTACTTACATCAAATTGGCGGAGGAAATGGACTCATGAACGGGCCTAGTGCCCACAGCACCCACCCATGCATGGCTCATATTAAAGAAAAGCCACATTCCTGTTTTCTTTACCTGATGTTGGTTAAGATTTGAAAGCTCATCTGATGATTCAGGACATGGAAATGTAGAGGGCCTGATTCTGAGCACATATATACTGGGTGCTGTGTTTTAGTGTGTGAGCTAAAAATAGCACTTGAATGCTATGAAACATAGTGTATTGTGTGTGGAGAAAGCATTTTGACCAGATATTTATGTGAAAAGTTTCTCTTCCCTATTCCACCCAAATAACACAAACAAATCCACTTATTATGTTATATGCATTGGTCTGCAGATCTGGAATAAGTATAAATTCATTTAAGCATAATAATTCTCATCAGCATATATTAATTATATAAAATATATAAAATTAATTATAAAAAATATCTATTATTTTATTTTACACACACATATATAATAGTATATTCTGATACTATTCACCTCCATCCATTGATCTGTGTCCATTCTTTTATTGATAATCCCCCCTTTCTATTAATTCCTTTCTTAATTCTTTTTTTTAATTTTATTTCTCTTATTTTTCTTTTTAGTTACATTTTGTTAACTCTGTGTCCCACCTGTATCCCGCTCCCTCATTCCCTCCCCAACCCCACACTCCCTCCCTGGTCTCCTCCCTGCCCCTTTCTAAGTCCCCTGATAGGGGAGGACCTCCTCCCCTTTCATCTGACCCTGTTTTATCAGGTATCTTCAGGGCTGGCTGCAAAGTCCTCCTCTGTGGCCTAACAGACTGCTCCTCCCCTGGGGGGGGGGGGTGTCAAACAGCCTGCCCTTGAGATCCTGTTATAAATAGTCCGTGTTCCCCTTACTTTGGAAAACTACTTGGTTACTGAGCTACCACAGGTCACATCCGAGCAGAAGTTCTAGGTTATATCCATAGATGGTCCTTGGTTGAGTGTCAGTCTCAGAAAAGACCCTGTGCCCAGGTCCTTGTAGAGCTCCTATCCTTTCCATATCATACTAACTTCCCTTCTTTCATATGATTCCCTGCACTCTGCCGAGGGTTTGGTTATGAGTCTTAGTGTCTGCTTTGAAACACTGCTACGTAGAGTCTTTCAGATGCCTTTTGTGGTAGACTCCTGTCATAAGTTCAATGCACATCCCATTTGTCTTTCTAAATGAGGATTAATCACCTTCGCCTGTGTCCACTTTCTTGATTATCTTCTTTAGGTGTGTAGATTTCATTATGTTTATCATGTCTTGTAGGTCTATATAAGCGAGTATATACCAAGTTTGTCTTTCTCCTTCTGGGATACTTCACTCAGAATGATCTTTTCTAGATCCCACCACTTGCCTGCAAATTTCATGATTTCCTCCTTTTTGATTGCTGAGTAGTATTCCATTGTGTAAAAATACCACAATTTCTGTATCCATTCCTCTGCTGATGGACATCTGGGTTGTTTCCAAGTTCTGGCTATTACAAATAAAGCTGCTATGAACATGGTTGAACAAATGTCCTTGTTGTGTACTTGAGCAAATTTTGGGTATATACCTAGGAGTGGTATAGCTGGGTCTTGAGGTAGCACTACTCCTAGTTGTCTGAGAAAGTGCCAGATTGACTTCCAGAGTGGTTGAACCAGTTTACATTCCCACCAGCAATGGAGGAGGGTTCCCTTTTCTCCACAACCTCTCCAGCATGTGCTATCACTTGAGTTTTTCATCTTGGCCATTCTGATGGGTGTAAGGTGAAATCTCAGGGTCGTTTTGATTTGCATTTCCCTAATGGCTAATGAGGTTGAGCATTTCTTTAAGTGTTTCTCTGCCATTCGATGTTCCTCTTTCGAGAATTCTCTGTTTAGCTCTGTTCCCCCTTTTTTAATTGGATTACTTGGTTTGTTGCTTTTCTGCTTCTTTAGTTCTTTATATATACTTGATATTAGCCCTCTGTCAGATAAAGGGTTGGTGAAGATTCTTTCCCAATCTGTAGGCTGTCTATTTGTTTTGATGACAGTGTCTTTTGCTTTACAGAAGCTTTTCAGTTTCATGAGGTCCCATTTATTGATTGTTGCTCTTAGAGCCTGTGCTGCTGGTGTTCTGTTCAGGAAGTTGTCTCCTGTGCCAATGAGTTCTAGGCTGTTTCCCACTTTTTTTTCCAGCTGATTTAGAGTATCTGGTTTTATGTTGAGGTCCTTGATCCACTTGGACTTTAGTTTTGTGCAGGGTGATAAATATGGATCTATTTTCATTTTTCTGCATGTAGACATCCAGTTGGTCCAGCACCATTTGTTGAAGATGCTGTCTTTTTTCCATTGAATGGATTTGGCTTCTTTGTCAAATATTGAGTATTCATAGGTGTGTGGGTTTATTTCTGGGTCTTCTATGCGATTCCATTGATCCTCCTTTCTGTTTCTCTGCCAATACCATGCAGTTTTTATTACTGTTGCCCTGTAGTACAGCTTGAGATCGGGAATGGAGATACCTCCAGATGATCTGTTGTTGTACAGGATCGTTTTGGAGATTCTGGGTTTTTTGTTTCTCCATATGAAGCTGAGAATCTTTTTTTCAAGGTCTTTAAAGAATTGAGTTGGTATTTTGATGGGAATTGCATTGAATCTGTAGATTGCTTTTGGCAGGATGGCCATTTTCACAATGTTAATCCTACCAATCCATGAGCATGGGAGATCTTTCCATCTTCTGAGATCTTCTTCAATTTCTTTCTTCAAAGACTTGAAGTTTTTCTCAAACAGGTCTTTCACTTGCTTGGTTAGAGTCACACCAAGGTACTTTATGTTATTAGTGGCTATTGTGAAGGGTGTTGTTTCCCTAATTTCTTTCTCAGCCTTTTTGTCTTTGGTATACAAGAGGGCTTCTGATTTTTTTGAGTTGATTTTGTATCCTGCCCCTTTGCTGAAGGTGTTTATCAGCTGAAGAAGTTCTCTGGTTGAATCTTTGGGTTCGCTCATGTATACTATCATATCATCTGCAAATAGTGACACTTTGACCTCTTCCTTTCCGATTTGTATCCCCTTGATCTCCTTTAGTTGTCTTATTGCTCTGGCTAGGACTTCAAGTACAATGTTAAAGAGATATGGAGAGAGTGGGCAGCCTTGTCTTGTCCCTGATTTCAGTGGGATTGATTTAAGTTTCTCTCCATTGAGTTTGATGTTGGCTATAGGCTTGCTGTATATTGCCTTTACTATCTTTAGGTATGTGCCTTGTATCCCTGATCTCTCCAAGACTTTAAACATAAATGGGTGTTGGACTTTGTCAAATGCTTTTTAGGCATCTAAGGAGATGATCATGTGGTTTTTCTCCTTCATTTTGTTTATGTGGTGGATTACATTGATGGATTTCCGTATGTTGAACCACGCTTGCATTCCTGGGATGAAGCCTACTTCGTCATGGTGGATGATATCTTTGATGTGTTCTTGGATTCGGTTTGCAAGTATTTTATTGAGTATTTTTGCATCAATGTTCATAAGAGAGATAGGTCTGAAGTTCTCTTTTTTTGTTGGATCTTTGTGTGGTTTAGGTATCAAAGTGACTGTGGCTTCATAGAATGAGTTTGGTAGTGTTCCTTCTGTTTCTATTTTATGGAATAGTTTGAGGAGAATTGGTGTTAGTACTTCTTTGAAGGTCTTGTAGAATTCTGCGCTGAAGCCATCTGGTCCAGGGCTTTTTTTGGAGGGGAGACTGTTAATGACTGCTTCAATTTCCTTGGGAGATATAGGACTATTCAGTCTTTCTACCTGATCTTGACTTAATTTTGGTAGAGGGAATCTGTCAAGAAAGTTATCCATTTCATTTAGATTTTCAAATTTTGTGCCATATAGGCTTTTGTAGTATGACCTAATAATTGTTTGGATTTCCTCAGTGTCTGTAGTTATGTCCCCATTTTCCTTTCTGATTTTGCTGATTTGTATGGTTTCTCTCTGCTTTTTAGTTAGTTTGGCTAAGGGTTTGTCTATCTTGTTGATTTTCTCAAAGAACCAGCTTTTTGTTTCATTGATTCTTTGGATAATTTTATTTGTTTCTAATTGATTGATTTCTGCCCTTAGTTTGATTATTTCCAGCCGTCTGCTCCTCTTGGGTGTATCTGCTTCTTTTTTTTCTAGGTTTTTCAGTTGGGCCATTAAGTTGTTTGTATGTGATGTTACGGATTTCTTCTTGTAGGCACTTAGTGCTATAAATTTTCCTCTGAGCACTGCTTTCAATGTGTCCCATAAATTTGGGTATGTTGTGCCTTATTGAATTCTAGAAAGTCTTTAATTTCTTTCTTTATTTCTTCCTTGACCCAGCTGTCATTGAGTAGTAAGTTGTTCAGTTTCCATGTGCGTGTCGGCTTTTTGTTGTTTCTGTTGTTGTTGATGTCCAGCTTTAGTCCATGGTGGTCAGATAGTATACAAGGGATTATTTCAATCCTTTTGTATCTGTTGAGGCTTGCGTTGTGACCAACTATATGGTCTATTTTGGAGAAGGTTCCATGTGGTGCTGAAAAGAAGGTGTACTCTTTTGAGTTTGGGTGAAAAGATCTGTAGACATCTATTAGGTCCATTTGATTTAGGGATTCTGTGAGTGCTTTTATTTCCCTATTTGGTGTCTGTCTGGTTGATCTGTCCCTTGATGAGAGTGGGGTGTTGAAGTCTCCCACTATTAAGGTATTAGGATCAATGTATGATTTAAGCTTTAATATTGTTTCATTTACGAATGTAGGTGCTCTTGTATTTGGGGCATAGATATTCAAAATTGTCATGTCCTCTTGTTGGATTTTTCCTTTGATGAGAATATAGTGGCCCTCCTTATCTTTTTTGATTAACTTGGGTTGAAAGTCTATTTTATTAGATATTAGGATGGCTACTCCAGCTTGTTTTCTGGAACCATTTGCTTGAAAGACATTTTTCCAGCCCTTTACTCTGAGGTAGTGTTTATCTTTGTTGCATAGGTGTGTTTCTTGGATGCAACAGAATGTTGGGTCCTGTTTCCGTAACCATTCTGTTAGCCTGTGTCTTTTTATTGGTGAGTTGAGTCCATTAATATTGATAGATAATATTGACCAATGCATGTTAGTTCCTTTTGTAATGGAGTCGATGATCTTACCTTGTTTCATTGCTTGTTTTCTTTTCCTTTTTGTTGGGATATTATCTGTATGCCCTGTTTTCTTGGGTGAATTCGTTTTCGTTGGATTGGAGTTTTCCTTCTAGTATCTTCTGTAGGGTTGGTTTGCTGTATAGATATTGCGTAAATTTAGTTTTGTCATGGAATATTTTGTTTTCTCCATCTATGTTGATTGAAAGCTTTGCAGGGTATAGTAGTCTCGGTTGACATTTGTGATCTCTTAGAGTCTCCATGATGCTTGCCCAGGCCCTTCTGGCTTTCATAGTTTCTGATGAGAAGTCTGGTGTGATTCTGATAGGTCTACCTTCATATGTTACTTGGCCTTTTTCCCTTGCTGCTTTTAATATCTTTTCTTTGTTCTGTAGATTTAGTGTTTTGACTATGATGTGACGTGATGTGTTTCTTTTCTGGTCTAGTCTATTTGGTGTTCTGTAGGCCTCTTGTATATTTATGGACATCTCTTTCTTTAAGTTGGGAAAATTTTCTTCTATGATTTTTTTGAAAATATTTTCTGGACCTTGGAGCCTGGAGTCTTCTTTTTCATCAATTCCTATTATTCTTAGATTTTGTCTTTTCATAGCATCCTTGATTTCTTGGATATTTTGTGATTGGAATTTTTCTGATTTTACTTTTTCTTTGAGAGAAGTATCAATTTCTGCAAGTGTGTCTTCAGCTCCAGAGATTCTCTCTTCCATCTCTTGTATTCTGTTGGTGATGCTTACTTTTGTGGTTCCTGATCTTTTCTCCAAGTTCTCCAGCTCAAGAGTTTTCTCATTTTGTGTTTTCTTTATTGATTCTAATTCTGTTTTCATGCCTTGCACCATTTCTTTCATGTGTTTGAATTTGGATTCCTGTCTCTCTACGATGGACTCTATTTCTTTGTTCATTTCCTTTTTGTATGCCACTAATTTTTTCTCTACTTGTGCCTCTATTTGTTTGGCTATGTTTGCCTGTGTTTCTTTAAGGGTTTTGTCTATTTCTTCTTTCTTTACCTCCAATTGACTGGCCAACTCTTTGAAAGATTTGTTCATTTCCTCCTTATGAGCCTCAAATAATTGAGCAAGCATGGCTTTAAGGTCATTTTTCTGTGCTTCTGATGAATTGGAGTATCCATCGATTTTGGGGTTTGCTGGTGAAGTCATGATGTCCTGATTTATGTTGGAAATGTTCTTTCGCCTACCCCTGGCCATTGGCTTATCTGAGACCTTCCCTGTTTGTTTTTGGATTCTGCCGATCAGACTGGTACTGTCTCTCTCTCGAGTCTGGAGAATTCTTCAGGAAGTTGAGATAGGTCCCGTGTCCTTAGCGTATGCTGAGGACTAGGTGTACCTGTGGGAGGAAAGTACGCAGGCGCAAACAGAGGCAAATGCAAGCGTGCGTGCGTGCGTGTGTATATGTGTGTGTGTGTGTGTGTGTGTAAGTGTGTGTGGGCGTGTGTCTCGAGGGACAGAGTGATGGCTAATGTTGAACCCTTGAGTGTGTGGGAGGGGCTCTGCAATGTATATGTCACAGGCGCTAGTGATGATCGCAGCGCGATTTCTGGCATTAACTGCCTTAACTCCTCAATTAGACCCACAGAGCAGGAACTTCAATGTTCCAAGTGCCCCTCTGTTTCCCAAAGTGGGTATATGGGTGGGAGGGGGTTCGATGCCTGGCTTCTGTTTTAGAAGAACCCAGGATCAGTGGAGCTGCAGATTCTCAAGGGTGCACTCACTTACACCCAGGACACTTGGCAGAGATCGGCGTATCTGGGCTCTCTGCTCTCTGGTTTGGCCCTGCTTCTTTGATGTGCTCCGCCAGTTCCGTGCTGCTGTCACTGCCAGGTTATGAGGTCTTGCTGCAGCTGGAGATTTCAGGGTGGTCACGTCAGTGGGAATCGGGGTAACCAGCCTTTCTGTTCTCTGGTTTGGCCCTGGTTAGTCTTAAACTGGAGGGCTGATGTGCCCCGCCAGCTCAGTGCTGCTCCGCCGCCAGGTTAGAAAGTCCCGCTGTAACTGGAGACTGGGTTGCTAGTCCAGATGCTTTCTGGGAAGTCCTGGGGTCTCTTTACTGTGCTCTCCAAGCTTCGGAGGCCCAGCGCCTGGTGTGTCTAGCTTGTATGGCGTTTCTGTCTGGTTTTGGTGAGTATATAGCGTATTCTCTGTCACTGTGAGATTGGGCGGGCCGTACCGTCAGTGATGGCGCTCCTGCAGAGCTAGTATGGCGTCTAGCAGACTCGGGCCCTGGGAGGATGGTGCAGCTGCCGCGCGAATCTGGGGCTCCGAGACACAGTACTGCTGGCCTTTGCCGATAAAGGGCTTGGGGCTCCGCCTCAGTGGCTGCAGGCCCCAGGCAGTTAGGTCTGCGCTGAGAAAGGCGAGTCCGCTGTGCCGAGGAGGAGGGAGGTCTGGGGGAGGGGAGTGCCGAGAGATCAAAGGATCGTTTCTCACCTTACCCAAACAAGTCCCTGGGTGACCTGAGACCAAGGTTTTTACCTCCTGCGATGTTCCCTGTTGTTTAGAAAGTCTCTCTGTTGTTTCCCTGGCTTCAGAAATTCTTCCACTCATCAACTCAGAACTTTATCTCTTCCACAGCTCGGAAACTGTGTGTGCTAGTCGCCATCTTGGCTCCGCCCCCCCCCCCTTTCTTAATTCTTGCTTAGATTCCTTTTGAGTTTTATGGAAAATCACTCTACAAGAGGTAAAAATACACTTGCATTCTAACCTTCAATTTTCCACTAACTAGCTGGATGATATTGATGTAAATTTGTAACATCCCTTGTTCTAATCTACAAAATGGCATAACACATGTCTCTCATACTTCCCTGGCTATTTGTGATCATTAAATAATAGGACCTATGCCAAGCCCAAGAAAATCTTTCTTTTTCTGAATGTTCCATATTATTGTTTGGATATTAAATATATCATAATGACCCATGCATTAAGAGCTTGATGTCTCTCTGATGGGGGAGCAGCCTTACCAGGCCACAGAGGAGGACAGTGCAGCCAGTCCTGATAGTCTAGGGTCAGAGGGAAGGGAAATAGAATCACCTCTATCAGTGGACTTGGGGAAGGGCATGGGAGGAGATGAGGGAGAGAGGACAGGATTGGAAGGAGATGAGGGAGGGGGCTACAACTGGGATACAAAGTGAATACACTGTAATTTATAAAAAAATAAATTAAGATCTTAAATGAAAAAAAGAAAAAGCTTGACATCTAGATTGGCACTATTGGAAATTAGTGAAAACTCTAAGAGGTAGTTCCTAGAGGGGTGTCTTTGGGTCACTGAAGAAATGGCTTCAAAGGAAATTGTGGAACCTTGATCTTCCCTCCCATCCCTTTTTCCCTTTTTCTCCATTCCCCTCTCCTCTCTTCTCCCTCCCTCCTCCTCTCTTTATTTTCTTCCTTTTCCTCCTTTTCTTTCTTCTCTCTCTACCTCCTTTTCTTTCACTCTTCCTCTTCCCATCTCTCTCCTCTCCTTCTCTCTCCTTTTCCTCCTTTCTTTCTCTCGCTCCAGCACCCCTATTCCCCTCTTTCTTTTTATTCTTGGCTGGGTATGAGGAGAGCAATTTTACTCTACAATGCTTTCTAAAGCAATAAAGCCAAATGACCACAGACTCAAACTCCAAAACTGTGAGCCCAAATAATCCTTTTTCTTTTATAAATTGATTATCACAAGTATTTGTTATAGTGATGAAAGTTGAGTGGTATACACTCAAAATCTCTTGATTTTACAAACTAATGAAAAGTACATTATAATAAATATTGAGGAAAATTAAATGTCTGGATGTGGTATAGTTATCTAGTGCCTATTTTTAATTTTAAGGATAAAATATTAATGATGCAATTAGCTTTATACACTGATTATTTTCTTTATACTCATAATTAATTGGAGCTGTGAATTAAAAGTAAGACTTATAGTAATAGATTTTTTTTTTATACTAGAACACTGAACTGGGGTCATTACTCATTGACTCTTCAGGAAGAGTTATGACATACTTTCTAGCAGCATGGAAGCAGACATCAGATAACCATGACAACAGTGATGAATATTAGTATAATACCACTAACGCCAGGGCTCTCACAAGATTTACTGTCTTGGATGGTAGGGATCATTATTATTTTCATTCCATAAACAGGGAAATGGACCAGGGCAGATAAATTTTCCCCAGCATCACACAGTGAGGAAAGGACAGCTGTGACTTTGACCTGGGTCATCTGAAATCAGACTTTGGACTGTTCCCACTCTACTGTATTTCATTCATTAAAACTGAGAGAGAGAGAGAAGAAAAGAGAGAGAGGGAATGAATTATTGGATTTTTCCCCTAACCCCAGAGCTGGAATAGTAAAGGAGACAGGCCTCTCAGGCAGGGTAAAACAGGAGGTAGTAAAAATCACTGAGAAGCTTTTAGAACACGTGCTTCACACCAGGTATTTCTGTAAGAACTTTGCACATATGGATTCTTTTAATGGTTCCTTAAGCAACCCTCACCTTTAAGAGACATTCACCACTCCATCCCACAGGCACCACTGAATACTTACTTGCTTGTGTCTCTACAGCGATTTAAGGTATGTGAACCCAAGTTCTCTGACTTCAGGAATTTTGGCATAATTGCTTAGAAGTTGCCTTTTTTGCAAGCTGGAATTAGAGTAGATATCTGACATCATGATACTGAAGGCCAGTGAGACAGGTACAGAAAAATAAAGTGTCTGTGGATAGTGTTGAAAATGGAGAGCAAGGCAGAATAAATACATTGGTCCCATAGGCACACAGCAGCATTCTGGTTAGTAAGGGTACTGGACAGAGCCATCTAACACACTTCTAGAAAGACAATGGACTAAAGAGGTAGGACTGGCTTAACTGCAGGGAGGAAGATATGAGGTTGTGCCCTATAAGCAAACAAAACAAAAGAACACTAGTGCCTCTGTGCTAATTTTTAGCGGTAAATTGCAATGGGATGACTAGCTTACTCTTGAGTGAAGCAGAGTGCCATTGCCATGAGCAAGGGCTCTCAGCTCCTGTAGCCTATCTGTAGTAGTGATGGGGAGGAAAGGGTAACTTTCTAATCTGTTTTTTTTTTAATATGCAATAACTCAGACCCTATTTAATCTATTATGAATTAGACAAGTTATCAGCGTTGTTGGGAAGAAAAGCTTCAATAACTGTTAATTAATTTACGAGGATAAAGCTGAATACATATTCAAGGGAAAGGATGACCTAGTCTGTGTTAGGAGACACAGAGAGACAGCTGTGAGATAGGTGGTATCCAATACTCATTTTAGGTGTTACTTCCAGGACGCTTTCCTGGATCCACTGAAGTTTATTAACTCTCTCTGCAACAAAATGCTTTTCCAAGCTCTTATGCACTGTGTGGCTTTTATTCATATCCAGTTCAGTATTTTTTTTTGTAATGCATACCCTCTAGTTTGTGTCATGTAGTCAACAGTAATCTTAAAGATTTCTTTGTCATATTTCCTTGTTTTTCTAATTCACTTATATATTGTCTCCATTCCCATAGCCCTCTGCTGCAGAAACTCATTTTAATGTATTTTCCTTTTCTTTGTACAGTAGCTGAGCATTATGGGTATATATGTGTTTGTTATAATTTATGTTTATGTTATTATTTCAGAGTGCTATATTTCTTTCATTTTTAAATTCATTGGTGTTGTGTGTTTTAAACATGCATTCATTCTTAGTCCTTTGACTCCAGCTGTGGCATACTATCTCATTGTGTGTTTTCAGCAGGGTGAACGCTGTACAGTTAATAATATATTGCATGATTTTAAAAGGGCTGAATCTCCCAGCCTGTGGGCTTGGGAAAGCTTAGGTAGGAATTGCTCTATAACAGATATCAGGAAAAAGAAGGCTCAATTGTAGGCATTTGGTTGCACATTACCTAACTGCTATCCAGAATGAAATAGTTCCAGTTTATGTGTCTGTGTTGATTCGATACTTCTTGAGCTCTGACTCAGTTGTAGGTCTGTACTAACCAGCTCAATACAAAGAAAATATTTAGTGTAAGTTTATCAAATAAATGAGAGGGTCCAGAAGTCCATATCCAGTTCATGCAAAAGGAAGTTAACACGGTTAAACATAAACGAGACCCACACAGCTTAATTTACCTACATGGAGACTTGCAGTTTGCCAGTGAGGAAGAGAAAAACACTATTCAAACGTTGCCAGGGCTTCGGGACTCTGTGTCCTGTCTTTGAACTGCTGTTTCCTCAGAGGAGTGGAAGTGATTTCTATTATACCGAGTAAAAAGGACATGCTCTGTGGAGCTTCCCATAATTGTTCCAAGAGCAAACTGTACTTCCAACACCACTTCTCCCAGAAATCAACACTGTTTCCTCTCTCACTCTGCCTTCCGGTTAAAAAAAGAAAAAGAAAAGAAAGTTCCTGTTTGTGATGAACTGAGGTCGGGTTCTCCGTGGGAATGTTCACAAAGAATTGACATCCTCTGCAGACAATGTCACAGTGTCATAGGGCACATTTTACCTTCCACGTTGGGTCCCAATGCGGAATGTGTGCAGCCAGGGATATCTATCAGGAGATGACAGACTTATGGCAACATTGTGGGTCAGTGCCAAACCAATTGGGAGATGGTCATGGGTGGCTGCTTACAATAAAATAACACAAGATTCTGGTTTGAAATCAAGGTGGCTGGGGTGAGAGTGAGAGTATTGCTAAAATAATCCTAAAGTATTTCCAAGCATAAGTCTAGGATCTAAAGGGAGTAAGGACAAAACTATTGTGAATTTTCAATTTCTTGTGCCCAGGAAACTTTAAATGAGAAGAAAAGTGGTTAAATCAACACTAAGCTTAGTCTTTAATGTTTAAGCTTTATACCATGTTTTTATCACTTATAATACTGAAATTTATAACTATATATATTTGAATGTTCTAGCATGTTTTCTGCCATAGTGATAGAAACTGACCAAAAACAGCTTCTGGAAGATGTGCTCATTTGGCTTACACTTCCAGATCGCAGCCCATCTTCCATGGAAGTCTGGTCAGGAGTTCAGGACAGGATCTTGGAGGCAAGAACAGACGCAGAGGCCTTGGAGAAGTCCTGCTTGCAGGATTGCGTTCCATGGCTCAACCACAGTTCTTTAGCAACCCAGCATCACCTTCCCAGGTGCACCCTTCCACATCAGTCATTAACCAAAAAAACCTTCTATAGATATGCCCAGGGACCAATGTGATGGGGCTGATCCCTCAGTTGAGATCCCTCAACTGAGGTTCCTCAACAGAGATTCCTCAACTGAGATTCTGTAATGATTCTAGTTTGTGTCACTGGCAAACAAACAAACAAACAACAATAACAAAAAGACACTAATCAGTGCACTTAGTGTCCAAAGTGAGTTTGCCTATAGTAGAAAGGGAAAAAAGTTAATAAGAAAATTATAATGTCTTCAGATTAAGACCCAAAAACATTATATAAATTATCTGGTGACCTTTGAATTACTGTGAAGAAATAAGTGACAGGAAGAAATGGAGGGAAGAAAAATTGATTCTGAAGTTTCAGTCTATGATCAGACCACACACTTGGGCAAAATGTGGGAGTGAGTGACAGGGGAGCATCTCCATGGTGGACAAGAAGCAAGGGAAGAGGTATCCAGGAAGAAGTTAGGGGAGATACAGTGCCAAGTATGTAACCTTGGTGACCCGATTTCTCCTACCAGGATCCATGTCTTATCTTTTGTCACCTGTCCATAACACTATTATTAACTGATCAAGTGATTGATTTGTTGGTTAGGTCAGAGCCCTCTTGTTTAGATTATTTCTGTAAATACCAGCAGAGACACACCCAGAGATATTCATCACTAACTCTCTAGTAAAAGTAGCTGACAGTTTTAGTTGATAATTGAACCTGAGAACCTATAGAACCATGTTCCAGCATTAGTTTTAGTAAGAGCTGGGTGATGTAAGACTTCGTGTCATTGTGCAGGGTGGGGGGGCTTTGATATCTGTAAAGCAAATGAGAAAACTCAAGTCTATTGTAAAGTTGGTAAAACCATGGAAATTTCATTAATGTTTGCAAGTTTCCTCTCATAAGGGTTGATAATTAGCTGACCCAGAGTTTTACATTAGTTTTCAAATCACATTGCTCACCAGGAAACTATAAAAAGAAGACAGTTTTTATTTTCCCATCAGCTCAGTAGGTTTTCTTTCCAAGATGAGGATCAGGACACAAGTAAAGGTTAAGACAAACTTGGAGAATCCCCAATGCAGTGATGGATATGAGTTAAGTCACAAAGAAAAGTTGTCCTCCAAGGTCCTAGTCTCTGCAACCTTCTCTTAATGAGACTTGGCTGAGTATATGGTCAAAATAGCTGTTGAGGAGAAACACCTTAAATACACCCCCTGAGAAATTCTCCTTTCTGGGGTTGCAATTAATCACCACATCTGGCATTAAATGGTGACCTCTGTATTTTCATCCATGACCCATTTGATCCATCACACTGATCTCAGCATCACACTGCTTGCCTGCACCGTTATTGTGAACTATATTTTGCAGACACATTGGAAGGGCAAGCAGAAGAACAGCAGCGCTGGTTACCTGGTGTGGCATCCTTGCTGTATGATGAAACTTTGTTTAAAGTCAGTGAATGAAGTGCTAAGTAGCTGATGATCAACCAAAACTGGGGTCTCACTTCCTTTGGTGTACTAGCTTAATACTTCTTCAGTGACAGTATGTTTTTCATAAACATAGCTGGTAAACATACTTTTGATAGCTACCTGTGTCAAGAAAACTATCCTTTATTTAGGAGAGGGAAAAGGAAAAGAATAGGAGTCGCAGGAGGAAAAGATGATAGTATAAGGAAATACCTGTTATGTTTTGCCAACCTCTGATGCTGTACCAAATTACCAGAGTTTAAAAAACAGAAACTTGTTTCTCATAAATCTAGAAGCTAAGAGTCAACAATCAAGGTGCCATGAATGCATTTTATTTCTGAGGGATTTGGGCCCTCGTGTTGTGTATTCACGTAACTTCCTCGTGTCTCAATGGAGAAGGAGCAGCACAGTCCACGATTAATCATTTACAAGGGTCCCACTTCATCCAGAGAGCTCCATCCTGTCAAAGCCTGCTTCAGCCTGAAATTTGTCATCTACAAATGCCATTGCACTGAGGATGAAGGCATCAACACTCACAAGGACATTTTAGTGCACTGTAGAAGACAATTATCTACCCAGTGTCCTGTATTTTTTTATGTTTTCAAAAACTGAAAACTGAGTCTTTATCTGGACTGACTTTTCAAAAATCTCATAAAAAGCCAGGCATGGTGATGCATGTGTTTAATCCTAGCACTCAGGAGGCAGAAGAAGGATTGCTGAGAGTTAGAGGTCAGCCTGGTCACACCATGGTGAGTCCTAGAATATCCACGCTGACATAATCTACAGTGAGACCTCCTTTCTGTCTCTGTCTCTCTATCTCTCTCCATTTATACATACATACATCCATATATACATATGTATATTTCAAAACAGTCTTAGGGACAGTTAATATCATTTTTAGGTGAAAATGTATTTATTCAGTTTAATAAAGATAATGTTTTATTCTGAAGTAGTGTTGCTGTACTTCTTGATAGAGGACCAGGACTCCTAAACTCAGGATTCCACTTCTGACACAGTCTACTGGGAATGTATATGTCTTCTGGTCTTTGCTATTTTACCTGTGAAAATTAAGCTCCAGTAATTAGTACAGCTATCTTAGCTTCAGCTATTACTTTGAGCAGTAAACCCTATTTGTCTAGCCCCTGTTTCATGTGTTAGGCAGCCTCCTTAAGTTCTTGGAGGCTACCTTGTAGCTTCCTAGTTGGTTAAAATCCCTGCCCTTTTAACAGTTCTTCATTGTATCTTAGCCACAAGCAAAAAGTGACCGAACAAATCAGAAAATAATATACAAAGTAAGGCAAGAAAAATGTAAATTTGAACATGTAATCTACATATTCATCAATTTTGTTACATATTTTAACATTCCAGTTATCCTTAAATCCAAGACTTTCATGAAACATTGCAGTTACAAATTATCTAAACAATGGAAGTGGTGAGATGGTTCACCAGAAAATGGCCTTAGTTGCCAAGACGGACTTAAGTACAGTCTCCAGAACTTACACCCAAGGTGGTCCTCTGATTTCACATGTCTATTGTGACATGCACACATTATGTATGTCACACACACACACACACACACACACACACACACACACACACGCGCACATGCGTGAGCGTAATATAAAATAAAGTGCTAACAAAAAAACCCTCAAAACAAAATATGAATTTAGGCTGATCCCCATTTTCTATTAATATGAGTTAACACTGAGTACCCACTTTCTACTGATCACTCTATCCATCTAAACTTAATTGTTTCCAGTCACTCTGTAAAACAGTCAATAGGCAATCCTGCCACAGGGCCTTGAGATAGATTTGTCTTATCAGTGAAGGTACAGAAGCCCAGAGAAAATAACTAAGAATGGCATAGTCAGAAGAAGGAAACAAGAAGCCAGCCTTCCCAGCCTGCTGCTTGGCTCTGTCTAGGACCCTAACCACCAGGGAGCATTCTGCTTCCTCAAACACAGTCCTCTCCCAGAAAGGAGAGCCATTTGCCAATTGCTTTACAAAGCTGCTGTTATTGTTGTTGTTTAAGCAACCAAATAAAATTTTGTTGAAGTATTAAAAGAGTACACCCCTAAACTAAGAAGAGGATGTGAAACTCTAAGACTTATGGGTAGTTTCTTCTTTTCTTCTCTCTCTTTCTTTTTCTCTTCCTTTCTTAATTTGAAAGGTTTTTTTTTTTTTTTTTTTTTTTTTCTTTTAGCTAGAAGTAACAATCACTGTAGTGCTCTAATTAGAATCAGGCTAACAGAAGACATTGAACTTTGAGAGAGCACAGTTCTGTCTTGAAGGAAGCTCTGGGTGAAGGACAAAGGTGAGGAAGGGAATATAATGGTGGAGTTCCACCCACAAACAAGCCCTGTTATGGGGCAAGAACCATCCACTAGTTCTGAGAAATGCCTAGGATGCAGTCTTTTTTTCCCACTGGAAGCCACCTAAATAAGCATTATCAATCATGTCCCTGGGACCAAAACCTTTTAGGATTAGAATGAAAGCAGGGATGTGGTTAGTCTCCTTGTTCTGGCATCTCCTTCTGGCATCCACCTAGGAGGATTTAATGACAATGTTGAGCAGCCATGTACCCAACAGCACTATTGTTTGCCCCTAGGAGTGTAAGATAAAAGAAACCAAACTCAGTTAGCTACCAGTCTTCCCTCTGATGTTAGCAAAGGACAGGAACCAGGCAATTAGAAGAGGTGCAGTTCTTACTGTTTTTCAGAGAAGCAGGAGATAACTTCAGTGAAGCTTCATTTAACTTGCTTTTTTCTTTGCTTTGCTTACTTACCTCTATTTGAGACAGGGTCTGACCATATAGCCAAGGCTGGCCTGAATTCTAGATGTACTAGGTAAAAGTACTAATTAGACTTTGGAGCATAAATATTGAGAGTTTTGTGGCAGCTAATCAAGTTAGGGCACGACAGATATTTTAAGTAAAAAACAAAAAACAACAAAACAAAACAAGACTACCCAAAATAAGTGGGTTCTGAAAGAAAAAATAATGAAGGCATATTGATGTATAGAAGCTTGGCACCAGATGCATGCAAGGGGGGGGGGGCAGGTGTAGAAACTTCAGTCATGACAGCTTTATAGTATGGTTAAAGGGAAGGTTTTCATTTTAAATAAGAGAGAGAAACTATCCAGTGGCATCTGGAAGAGTCAAGGGCAGATAGAGAATGAAAAAGGCTGAACATAGCCACCAGACTGAACATGTCAAGGGCTATCTGTGAGAGTGGCGGTAATAGCAAGGTATAGAGAACAGAAAAAGCATACCGAGAATAGCTAGGATATAAGAAGAATGAGTAGCTGAGGGGAGGGACTGTCCAGCAGACTGGCATGGGAGCTTTGAAATGTATAACATACTTGTGAGTAGGGACTGAGGGAGCCTGAAGGCTAGCATGGAGATTGATATGCTGACAGACACTGTGGGTATATGTTAATTGGAAAGCCATGTGTCCCTTTTGCTGGTGGTAAGGGAAATAACTCCTTTCAGTAGACAGAAACAGATTCACAACTTCCAGAGGAATGTTGGCTTTTAGCTACTTGTCAGAAATCCTCCTATAGTCTCCGTTGAGCTCATTTCAGGATATTTGGACAGGTCAATGGGTCCTTGACATTTTTCTCCAATGGAAGAGAAATGAGTAACATGAATTTAGCCAACCTAAAATGGTACTTTTACTTCCAGCCCAATATTCTATCTGTACTTTGAATTCTTCGCATCTGAAAACCAACATTTTGGATTGAGAATGTAGCTCAGTTTGAGTGGTTGTCTAGCACTGGTGAGGCCCTGCACTTGATCCCCAATTCTAGAAAAAAAAATACATACTAACACAACACACCTCTAACCATTCAGCTTTTCAGGAAAAAATTAAAACCATGTTTTTTAACATTGTCTTGTTTATTCGATATATCATCTGATAGAAGATTTCATTAGTTATACTTTTAGAATACCATTCAATTCTTCCCAACCTGCCTCATTTCATTCTTACCACCTGGGCCACAGTTGCTGACACCTTTACATTTTTCTAAACACTTATAAAAGTCATGGTTTTGACGGTACTCTTATTCATTATTAGTGCAACTTTTATAGAACAGATTAGTCATTTAAACACAAAAGCAGACCATACTGTTCTTCAGCTTCACTCTACAAAAGTTTTTCACTGCATTTACAGTAAAGTTAAAAGATTACCAATTACTACCAGTTATTACTTGGCTGATCTTGTCTTACTAACTTCTTAATTTATACATTATTAAATTATTGTTTTTGTTCTTAACATAATCAAGAGTTTTTTTTTCTTTTCAATTCTGAGTCACCGCACCTACATACATAGCCCTTTGCTCTTCTCATTGTATAGTCATTTCTACACCTTTGTCCCGAGTAATAAAAGCTCTCAGAGAAGGTTGTTGTTGAAGTTGCCATCTGTCATGTCATCCTATTACATCTGATTTTTTTTAACATTTATCACCACTGGAAATTATTTTGTTAGGTTTTTTTTTTTTTTTTGTCTGCTTTACATCACAATCTGTATCTGTTTATAACATTCCCCTTAGTATCTATCACTGTTTAGGTTCTAACACATGCGAACCAAATATTTGTTGAAAGTGGATCTACTCAGAGCCTTAGATGTTTGAATATAGGTTTCAGGGGTAGAAAACCTATACATGGTGGTCCAAAATGTAGAGAAGAACAGCAAGTGACTGGTAACGCATGGTCAGTCGCTCAGTTTAAGGGTGAGTCTTGGATGGGAGGAGAGTATACATTTTGTGGACTTCTATTCTTGCCTTTCTAGCTTCAAGTTTCTCAATTTCTTGGATTGAGATCCGTACAAGCCTCACAGACTCACAATAGAATTTTCCCTAAATTCTGCCGCTGTCTTCTCAGAAGAAGGTCATGGAATTTGGGTTGTTATAAACTCAGTGGTGAGCTTATAACAATGTCTCTTTGGGAGAAAGAAGCCCTGAATCATGTCTTATGTGCCAGGTTCCATGTAGTAAATGTCCTAATCATGGGAGCTACAATATTGACGTCAGCTGAATCACAAAATTCCTAGAAGTTGAACAGCTGGTTCCTGTGAGCCTATGAGTTTATTTCTGCATACCATTGCAGATCTGCCAGCTAAGAGGCTGGCTGGCTCTCATGGTAATTTGATTTCTCCTGTGTTTTCCAGCTTCCTTCAAAAAACTGTCAACTTGACCGAAAGCCATTCATCCTATGCAATACATGAGGGGAATAGTGGGGTTTCTTCTAGTGTAACGTTTCTTATTAGAAATCAGAAGTGGATTTTCCGTGAAGCTGTTGATCCAACACACCCAACTTGCAAGAATGCGTTCTAGTAACCCCAAAGATCCTGGAAATTATAGAAACACATTTTTAAATCTTTTAATTATTTTTTGTAAATGTATCAAGCAAGGCCTTCTGAACATTCTAAACTTGAATCTCTGAATGAATTGGGAAGATGCCTCCCACAATCACCCCTAACTCCAACAGATAAATTTCAACCATGGATATATTCTAATGGACACTGCGACTACTTTTTGTCTGTCTCCCAATAGCCTTAATTATTGGGCTATTACAGATCTGTACCATCAACTAATATGAAAACCAGCCTGTTTCGACAAACCCTGATTAGACAAAGTGTTTAATCAATATGCCAAAATGTTTTACAGTGTAGAGCATGTAGTATCAGATAATCTCTGTGATTTTTCATTGTCAGTGGATGTAAATTCAATTGTAAATTGATGTAAATGAATTATAAATTGTATTTACACACAATCTGGGATGATGTAAATCAAAGGTAATGACCAATACCTGTTAGAAACTCTTAGGTGATTTTATCCACACAATGCTTCCTGTAATATTTTTAGTAGATGCCATCTGAGTTCAGAGACATACAGACACTGGTAAATGTGGATGGTGAAAGCACTGGGTGGGCCAGTCTCGAAAGGGAGTAAGCATGCAATTCCATTTCCAACATAATCAGCTGCCTGGATTCCATGCCTAAAGTTAGCTAATACATTTTCATCTGTTAGTAATTAGGAGTTATTTTAAAATGTTCCCTGATCCTTTCCTCAGCATTACCTATAAATCAAATTACAGAAAAACAATTTGATTTTGAAATCATTTTGGGAATATTTCCTTCTTCATCTGCCTTGTTGGTATGCAGTATTTACAGAATTAGAAAAGGGAACACGAGAAACATAACCAACTGTGACGAAAGAAAGAAAGAAAGAAAGAAAGAAAGAGAATCCAAAATTAAATAAATAAAGCAAAGTAGAAGCAGAAGCACAAATTACAAAGATACCTGCACAGAGCATAATGGGATGAGGGTTCATGGGTTTAAACTTTAGACATAAAAAAAGAGAGGGTTATAAACTGAAGCTCAAAAGGTGTCTCTTCATACTCCGCAAAAGGATTGTTGATTTAGATTAAATTATTTTTTTAAAAAGCGTGTGCTCCATTCTTTAAATGAGATTTGGCTCTCAGGAATCCACATTTCTTGTAGTTGTTGAGGAATCATATCATTCAGTAAGCTAAAACACATCTAAGCACATCTACAAGATATCTGAGAAGACCCTCCATTCTTCAGGTCTGCCCTGCACGTTCACACCCCTCTGATTTTCACTCCTGTCTGACTTATCTGTAACGTCCCTTTCCTATCTTAGCAACTCTCAAGACTTAGTCCTCTTCCCTGAAGTTTCACTTGGATCTTTTCCCTTTTAGTTTAATCTCTCTTCTTGTAATGTCGTCTACCCATTAATACGATTTATTGTACATGGATGTGGTAAGCTAAATTCTTTTTAATCTTTCCTGTGCTGTAATCTTCGGTGCTCATAAGCAGAGGTAAACATATGATGGAAAGATGAAGGTAAAGTTATTAAAAATTTTAAATTATTCCCACTACTGAAGTCAAGTATCAGGTGTTTTATGGAAGAAAAGAAAAAAGAAAACAGCAGCACATTTTTAGCTCTAAGGAGTTAGTTAAGTCCTATGGCTGGGTTTCAATTCTAGCTGTATCACCACAGACACATGGCGTAAGGTCTCAGGATATCCTGTTCACCTCTAAAGCTGTTAATTAAAAAGCTTATTAAGTCTGCAAAATAAGGCAGGCACAAAAAGCTCAGAATAGAACCTAGCATGTAAATTTTTAGATTATGTTACCAATGATTATATAACTTATTCATAAGTTATATACAAAAACCTCAAAAAGTAAAACATTGATCCTTAAAGTTAACAAAATAGTTGCATTCAGAAAAAGATTTCCAATAGCTTGTCTCTAAGTTTGTGGTAATAATATTAGGTAATTCAACTGTTGTCTCTATTGTATTTTAAATGTTCAAGCTTATCTACACATGTTTACCAGCTTACAAATGGGACATTTTATATTATTTCTTAATTCAGGAATAAGACAAATGAATGCTCAAAATAGAAGACAGTATAATGCTATAATTATACTTCCTGATAAGCAGATGCTGCATCTTGGATTCTCTGGAAACACCTGACAGATGTGGACTCAGAGTTAGGTTTGCCATCTGTTCGTGAGCACCACTTTTGAAAGGAGGAAGAAAGGAGTGCTGGGAAAGAAATAACAGGAGCTGTGGCACAATCTCAACAAGACTGGTGCAGCTGGAGGGGACGATGATGCTGTGCATGACCTCTTTGAGTATTGCTGGTGAGGGCATGTGTTGCTTAATCACTCAATGTGGACTGTGCTAAGTGTTCTACCTATATTATCCCATTAAATCCTAATAACATTTCACCACAGAAATGTTCTTTAAAAAATGGTCTTGTTTTATCCTTATAACTTCCACAGTGAAGTCTCAGTCTTGGTGAAGCTAAATGTACCAAAAGCACACTGCTAGTACACTTAATCCTGGGCAGCCTCGCCCTAGAGTCTTTCTCTAGTTTTTGTTATGAAAGTGGAGTATCTCAGGCTGGGTTATTTATTCAGTTTGTTTAGCCCAATGCTCTAGAGAATGGAGTTCTTTGATCAGGCTTTCACAGCTAATAAAGACTTCCTCTTTCTTCATTACCCGGTGGGAAGAAGGGAGAGCAAATGGCAAATGCAAATGCAGAGGAATCCCTCCAAAGAGAAAGGCTCACTGCTAACAACCTGCTCCGGGAGAGCCTAACCAGTTCCTTAGGAAAGGCACGAACACCTCTTCACAACAGTAACACCTTCTTTAAACAAATACTTTAGATTTTTTTATGCATATGAATGTTTTCCCTGTATGTATGTGTACATATACATCGCTTGTGCAAGATGTCAGGAGAGGGTGTCAGATTCCCTGCAACTGGAGTTATGAGTGGTTTTGGTTATGATGCTGATTCTGGGAATCTCACCCTGGGCCCCTGCAGGAACAAGTGGTTTTAACTGCTGAGGCATTTCTCCAGGCTCAACCTTGTCATTTTCTAAGGAATCCACCTCACAACACTACCACGGTGATCCTCGAAATCCAGCATAAGTTTTGGGGAGAACACAACATATTTAAATACCAGGATTTAAGAACATTAAAACTGGGAAGACCTATCAGTATTGCCATTCTTACTGATTTTATTACCAGTCTTTTATTTTTATTTTTTTCAAGGAATCATTCAATTGACAACCACTGATTTGAGGGGATCAGTGATGTGAGCTAGCAAGAAGATCAAGACTCATTTTTATATGTAAAATTCTCTGCTTCCCAACTCTACAGTTTGTATCCCCTACAGAGGGAAAAAAGTCTTGGCAATAGGAATGGGGAGAATAACATTGCTGTGTTAGACAGGAGCTCATAAGCAGACTTTTAAATTTTACAATTAGCATTTTCACACTCTTTCTTAGACACTATACACAGTGACATAGTTGAGGATCATTTGAGTCCAAACAGAACAAAATTCACTTCGTTTTTTATTATCTACATTATCTCAGGAATAAAATTGGAGAACTATATGGAAGAAATGAGGAGCTATGAAGAATCTATATCACAAAATTTTGGTAGCAGTAGTGTACAATGAAAAGAAGGACTACAAGGCTTTAAGCTTAGTGAAAATGTTCAAAGAGAACTCTGTATGTGTGACAATATGTAAAACTTTTGAGAAAGGGTGGAAGAAAGAAATCTCTCGCAGTCATTTTGATTGTTGTGAGACTGATCTAGAAACTTTAAAGCCAAAGAAACACTCATTCATTGACCTGCCATGAATCAAGACCCTTGAGAAATAGATCTTGGTTTTGACATGCATTTGGCTGTGTATAAAATTTTCTTCAAAACCAGAAAGTTGGTTTATTTTCTCTCTTCTTGGTTATTTTCAACCATTATAGTAATTAAGGAAAGTCGATAGATGAAGATTTGGTATGCTAATATTCAAAATTTGCAAAGGGTTGAATCATCTGAAAAACACAATTTTACATTCAATAACCAGTATTTCCATCATGTAAAAGTTTAAAGCTACAAAAAAAGTTACAAATTATAAAATGAATCTCTAAATTTAGATAATATGTTCTTTTCCCATTTATTTATGTATTTATTTATGGACTTTATTTATTTATTTTCAAGGTTTTTTTGAAATTTTTATTTTTATTTTTTATATTAATTACAGTTCACTTTGTATTATCCTCCTTCATTCCCTCCCAGTACCACCCTCCCTCATCTCCTCCTAAGCCCCTCTCCTAGTCCACTGATAGAGGAGGTCCTCCTCCTCTTCCATCTGACCCTAACCTATCAGGTCTCATCAGGACTGGCTGTATTGTCTTCCTCTGTGGCCTGGCAAGGCTGCTCCCCCTTCAGGGGAAGGTGATCAAAGAGCCAGCCACTAAGTTCATGTCAGAGACAGCCCCTGTTCCCCTTACTAGGGTACCAACTTGGGTACTTAGCTGCCGTGGGCTACATCTGAACAAGGATTCTAGGTTATATCCATGAATGGTCCTTGGTTGGAGTATCAGTCTCAGAAAAGTATCACTATTCGTAGATGATATGATAGTATACATGAGCTACCCCAAATATTCAACCAGAGAACTCCTTCAGCTGATAAACACCTTCAGCAAAGTGGCAGGATACAAAATTAACTCAAAAATTCAGAAGCCCTCCTTTATACCAAAGACAAAGTGGCCGAGAAAGAAATTAGGGAAACAACATTCTTCACAATAGCCACTAATAAAGTACCTTGGTGTGACTCTAACCAAGCAAGTGAAAGACCTGTTTGAAAAAAAAACTTCAAATCTCTGAAGAAAGAATTGAAGAAGATAGCAGAAAATGGAAAGATCTCCCATGTTCATGGATCGGTAGGATTAACATAGTGAAAATGGCCATCCCATTTATTTTTAACATGTGAGTGTGATAGCTGATGGGTCAGAGAATCATCTTTGGTCATTCTTACACTTCACTGAGGCAACATCTCTCAGACAAACCCAAAGCTCACTGATGTGGATGTCACCTTGAGCTGGGATCTTCTGTGTTCACATTCCCAGGCTGAATTATGGAAGCAGGTGAGTGGTCCACCATCATTTTTATGGGTACTAAATATTCAAATTCAGATCATCACATTAGCATAGCATCAACTTTTACCACTGAACCATTTCCCCAGTCCTATGCTTTTTTTTTTTTTTTTTTTTTAGTGGCGTATAAGACTTTTGTTTTTCTCCTAAGCTGATTATTTTATCTATTCATAACATATCTGACATGAATCCATAATCTTCACAAAATCCAGCGTGTGAAGTGAAAACAAATTATACTCACATGATCAGATGAAGTATGAGGACATTTCAAGGGTATGAAAAAATACTCTGCGAGATCTCTGTATGTGTTGTAATATGTCAAAGTTTTTTTTTGTTTGTTTGTTTTTGTTTTTAAAGTTAGTAGTGGTGTGGAGTGAAAACATATTAGACTTACAAAGTTTTACAAATGAAGACCCTAGGATAGACACAAAGGTCAGACTGCTGTTAACCAACCTTCTACTCAGGTCATTTGGAAGCAATTTGTATTACTTTATTCCATGTCTTTTGCAGTAACAATATGTCATGATTTTCCCCATAGTTTTGTAAATTGTCTTTCTTTTATCTCTCTATGAGCCAAGGTTCCCCCATTCTCTTCCCACTTGTAATTTGTAAATAAAGAAAACAACAGTTGCTTCATGGAATCCCATGACCCTGCAGAGTGAGAAGAGTGGCCGAGAAGGAATGGCTGTCTTTGCATATATCCCACAAGGCTGACATCTAAGCATTTCATTAAACCAGAGTTTTCCACAGAAATTGCAGAATATCTAAAGTTAAATCCCAGTTGAGGGACCCTTAAGCAATCACAGCAGGAAAACCAAGAATTAGTTATTTTGTTTGTTTGTTTTTAACAAGGGCATTGGGCAAGGACTTTATAAAAATACAAAGATAGCATCAAACAATGATTAGTTTTGGGTATTTTCATTCTGACCACAAGTTACAAAAAAAATTCTGTAAAACTACACTCCCTTCCACAGGAATAACTCCATGCTGGGAGGTGTGACTCTGTGACAGAGACCTAGGAATCTGACCTAAGTATGAAGACATCAAACATCTGAAGAGACCACCAGATGGTGGTGAGAAGATGGTGAAGAAAAAGAGGAGAGATCTTCTTTATGCTCTACTACAAGTGTTCTCTCTTATCTGTGCCCACTCCCCCAAACAGTTTTAGATAACAATTCGATGCTCATGATCAACCAAGTAAAAATAAAGAACCCAGTTTGCCCTTACTTTAGTCATTGGCATAGCCATTCCAACTTTGGCTCGAATAGTACATATTGGTAGCTGAATTTGCTGTCTCATGAAAAAAAAAAAGTATTGTAAGATACCTTGGGATCTTAATTAAAATCCTTTCCTAATTTATATTCATTATATACACACATGTATATAAAATGTGTATAGGCACATACATCTTTCATAGGTATAAGCCTCACTTGAATTAACACTCTTTGTCTAGTAACTAAAAAATAGTTATATTACACTCAGATGCCCTTTTTGTTTTTTAATGTTATTTATGTGTATGTGTATGAATGTTTAATCTCAAGTGTACAGAGCTCACAGACACCATAGGAGAACATTGAATCCGCTGGAGCTGGAGTTACAGGAAGCTGTTAGAGCTAGGGACCAAACTCAGGTGGGATCTCCAAGAGAGTAACAAATGGTCTCAATGACTGGGCTATCACCCCAGCCTCTGTGGTCATCAGTCTGACACCTTATCAGAGTTTATCTAAATCTTACTTTTTCTATATCCCTGAGTGAGATGATCATGTTTGATAGATACAAATAGTCTTTGTTCTTAAAAGAGAATCAAGATGGCAGCTTTACTTTACAAGTGTTGAGGCAGAATTACAAAGTCATATTGCTAAAACAAAACAAAAACAAAAACAAAATTGCATGCAGTTTTAAAGAGAGAAATAAATAATGGGATATAAAATAATATACGCATAGGTTTCAAACCATTACATAATTTCAAGAAAAGCAACATATGAGAGTTATAGTGCTTTTAGTATCATGTGGCATTGAAAAAGCTGAAATCATTTAGAAAAAACTAAAATTAGGCCCTACCTTATATGCAGAAGGTTCCAAATTGTTATTGCAATTAAATGTGAAAGTCAATTTATCAATAAATCAAAATTAAAAGGTTCAAATTGCCATGAGTTTTTTAAGAATGTCTTTAAAAGTTCAAATACCTAAGTCAAAGGTGGATAGACTTCTTATTTTAACATTAAAGCTTCTGCCCCAAACCACCAGAAGCAATCAGACCAACTAGATAACTGAAATTTTTAATACCAATGGGTGTATTAACTACTAAAATTTGTACAAACAGATTACTACAAATAAACAACAGAAGAGAAGAAAGACAAGGAAACAAGGAACATGTTAAAAAGGGAAATCCGAAATTAGCAACCAGTACAGATGATCGCTACTGAAAAACGAAAAAATTAAATATGTACTGTTGTCTAGATACCAAAATATCAGAATTATCAAGGTTTGTGAAAATAAAGTGCTGTTTCATAAAAGGAGTAGTGCTGATGAGAATATCAATAAATTCTGCCATACTAAAAATATAACATGAAGCCTGTACATAGCTATACATGTGCCTTATGATTTTGGAAGATTCCTCATGGGTGGATATTCCAGATAATTCTCAAACTGGTGAGTAGGTGGATGTATAAGACTGGACTCATGACAACACTTTAAAATGTACCATTAGGTTTCCCTTGGGAGATGATTACTAAGGGAGTAAATACACAAAATACAATTAATTAACCGTGTGGAATACAGGGTAGGAACGGAGACAACAGCTTGAAGCATCATTTTGAGTGAGACTATAAAATGAGATTTTTAAAATCCAATTTATGTAACATGAACACATAAAACAATGCCACACGTGTTAAGTTCATGATTTAAATACATTTGAGGAAGTGACTCATTTCCCCCCCTCCAGCTATACCCCTACCTTCAAGAACACTTACTGCTGACAGTGTTCAAGTGTCACCATGAATAGGAGCGAGAGTTGAAATAGAAAGCAAAACATGAAGCACACTTTCTTGGGTTTATTTGCTACAAAACAAGAATGGCAATTTTTGCCTGGTGTAGTGCTCATACCTGGAATCTCAGTACTCGGGGAGGCCTACGCAGGAAGATCTCTGTTAGTTCGAGGCCAACCTGGTCTAAAAGTGAGTCTAGGACAGCCAAGGCTACACAAAGAAACCTTGTCTTGAAAAACAAACACAAAACAAAAAAGGAAGCAACTGTATACTTATAAACAAGCAATCAGTACATTCTTAATAAATAAAATAAAACTTATTGTAATCTTTTATGGAAGAGTCATAGTTTATTAGTTTATTTAGCAGAAGTTTCTAATGCCTTCTCCAGATCTACAGAAACCTTGACATGAACTGTTGCCTCTTGGCCCTCATCCAGTCCTATTGTCCTTCCCTCACTATCTGGACCACACTGCACGTTTTCCTCTCTGAGAATATTTTCTCATTTGGTTTCCTTTTCATGGAAAGCCACTTCTCATCATTTCTGTCTGCTGAGTTGTCATTTCCTAGGGATATTGTATTAGTATGTTTGCTGTGGCTGATAATACCATTCTACAAAATATGTGTGTTTTAAGAAAAAGGTTTATTTTGGCTCATAGTTCTGGATTCTGAGGTCAGGGAGCTGCTTTTTCTGATGACCTTTTTTTTCAATTGGGTCCTATTGTACACAAGACATCACATAACAAGAGACAGGGTGTGTATACATGTAGGTCTTCTGGTCTCCTCCCTCAGAGGGTTAACTATGTTCAATTTTGGGGGCTCTCCTCTGAAGGCCTCCCCTCTAAAGACCAGAGTTAAATTAAATTTCCATGCTCTTAGTACCTCCATGTAAGGAATAAACCCCAATCTGACTTTTGGAAGGGTAATTATAGATATAATATTTGTTCATCTTTCATATAAGTGCCATGCACCAATTCACTACTGGAGCCATTTGTTCATCCTTTTAAGATCTTTGCTTTCCTTCTCCACCAAACTCCATATTTGATTGTTTGCTCAGTCTATTTGTTCATCCTGGTATCATTTTCATGTCTCAAAAATTCCCATCAGAGCAGATTCTGTGCCTGCCCTGTTCATTGCTGGATCTGCAGACTCTAGGACACAATGAGCATTAAAAAACATAGAAGGTGAAGGAGTGAATAAATGCATGTATGAACTATAAAAAAAATACAGAAGTTCATTTTAACAAAATTTAAGGGATATCTTGACAGGGTATAAGATCAGACGTGGGAGAGGTTTTGTAAAATCATCTTCCTGATGCACATAAAATACATATGTGTGCATATATATGTATGTTTTTATAAGACTTAGGAATACTTGTCGTATTTGTCTATTCATAAATTATGTGTAAGTGTGTGGGTCTGTGCATATGTGAGTGCAGATGTCCATGAAGGTGAAACAAAACAGGGAGACAGATCTCCCTGGAGCTAGAGTTATAGGCAGTTGTGAGAACTCAAGTCAGGTAACCTGGAAGAGGAACAGGTACTCTCAACTTCTGAACCATCTCTTCAGCGTCCCTCATCAGATTTCAATGAGTAATCTTACCTTCTAAACACACACGTTTTATATAAATTCTGTTTATACAAAATTAATTGATTTTGTACTGCTTATAAGAGAGTACCAGATACCGTATTATAAAGAAAACAAACTCACCTGGCTCACAGTTCAGTGAACAAAAAGTCCGGACATTTTGGCAATACTTTGTGGGTCACAATGTGGCAGTGATGTGCAGGAACCAGCCACATGAAAAGGGTTAAGCAAGAAGAGACAGGGGAGTGGCTAACTTCACTATTTTATGTCTTTTCCCATAAGAACTAATTCAGTCCTCTAAGAAATAAACCATTCAGAGACCAATATTAATTTCTTTCATAAGTCAGCTATGATCCAGAAAATATTACATTCAGTTTTATTCATAAAAAATCTCTGAATTATTGTGCCATGCCCACATCGTGTTCAAAACATCACTGTTGTTATTATATATTTATAGCACTCTGGTGCAGCGGCATAGTAGATATATTTCCAGCAGTTCTTGGTATGGCCCAGATAAGTCACTTTAAAAAGAATAACAAAAATTATGCTTGTGTATCAATGTGCAAAACACTTTGGAGGGTTGTGGAGATAGATTGGTCAGTAAAGTGTTTGTTTCACCAACCTGAGGACCTGGAGTCTATTCCCAGAGCTCCTATCTAGGGGGTTGGGAAGGGAGTCTCTCTGGGGCTTGTTGGCCCATCTACTCTCCTAGGTGAGCACTCGGCTGATGGGAGGCCCTGTCTCAGAGGCAGGATGGTGATCCTGAGGACCATACTCGATATTCTCCTTTGGTCTCTTCATGTACCAGCAAACAAAAACAAACAAACAAACAAACAAACAAATAAAAAAACCCAAAACAATATAACAACAACAAAAATACCTTTAGCAAAAAAGAAAAGTGTGAGAGAGGTATCTTAGCATCTTCAGTGATTTATGAAAAAGAAAAAATATCAAAATTTAAAAAACTACCTTATGCTTTGTTTTCTGCTGCTGAAATGCCTGTCAGTGGCAGTGGGGGCTTGTAATCGCTAACCTTATTCACGCTGCTGGAGCTACTTTCCTTGGAGAAACTAAGTCAAGAGAGTACGGTTTAAGGTCACTCTGTGAGTCAAGTACTTTGCTGGGAATGAAAACCCCGCTGGTGAGTCACTGCATTCTAGGTGGTGAGGTCAGACCACAGCCCTCAGCCAATATGCCCTGTCAGCCTGAGGTCAGCAGCTCAATTACAGAAATCATAACAGCCTTCAAACACAGCAGATGAAGTTCCATAGACAATGACATGTGTCTTCCTTAGAAAGGGACCATAAATACATAACCACAGAATGCTGAAATAGAAGGGAAGATTTTTAACATTTTTATTTACATTGCATAGACTGTATAAAAAGCCAGCAGCCCACTAAACTATGCAAGTACACCATCACATATCAGGAAGTTTAACATTCTCGGGTTCCAAACGCTAGCCACCCAGAGGACCTTTGCGTCTTCCCATTCTGCAGTAAATACTCCAAGACTTTTGTGAACGTCTTCAGCTGTAAATGAGACAAGACCCTCAAGTGCTGAAATGGTTGACAATTTTTCATATGTCTGAGTTGCTTTTCTGTTGCTGTGATTAAATACCATGGCAAAAGGCAACTAAAGGACAGTATATTTGCACTGATTCAGTGAAAGCATTCTTAACAGCAGGAAAGGCTTGGCAGAGGGCGGCTGGAGTGGGAAGTGGAGAGATGACACCATTAGCTGCTAGCACCAAGCAGAGGGAGTGAATCAGAGATGGGGCAAGGCTCCGAACCATCAAAGCTTGTCCTTAGTGACATACTTCCTCCAGCAAGGCTGTATCACCTCCCTAAACAGTGCCACCGACAGGGGAGCACATCCCTTGAGTTTTGGGGGGACATTTGCACTCAGTTGGCTAGTTGTTTAATACATAAGTAATGAGCGTGTCAGGCTCATCATTTAAAGTGGTCACATAATCCTGCCCCCCCCCCCAGGCTCTCGTTCCTCATTTTCTGAGTCCCTGGGTAGATCAAACCTTGCTTACCCAGGAGATGAGCACGAATGAAGAAATCTGATTTTGAAGACTTATTATTGTGTAGTATGTACATTGAAAATGAGCTGATGTTATAGGTACTAAAACATGTGGCTTGTAACTGGTCAGAATGACATGTTCATAAGCATGTGGCTATGTACACAGCTTTTAAAGTCAGACTCTTTTGCAAGCCAAGATAGAACTAAACTTGTCTGAAAATTTTCTTTGGTTATACTTACAATATAACCAAAGAAAATTACAATATAACCAAGAAAATAACAATGCCCCAGTATGTTATTCACGAGTGTGTAATCTATGTACATATTTAGACACAGGATAGCTATGTAGCCCAGACTGGCCTTGAAGTTGTGATGATTATTTGCCCCCAGTTGTCAGGTGCTAGAATCGTAGGCTTGCAACAGCATGCCTGGCTGACCCCAGTGTGTTTTCAAACCCCACAGTAAACATACAGAATCTAGGTGAGTCATGACCCCGTGCCTGCGACTTCAAGTACAATATAAGAAAAAAAAAATAAAACATAAGTAGCTACAAATGGAAACCTGATACAAAGCTATAGTTCCTTTATGGTTAACAATATGTCTGTTTTTCATGAGACATTATAATCCAGTAGTTTGAAACTGATCTGGAAAAGGTATCATATTTTCCTTAGAAACACAATTGTGAGATTTAAACAAAAGGGATTTCTATGCCAAAATGCAATATTATACTGAAAAAGAGAATGCCCTCTTAGGGTTTCATGCAAATAAAATTTCTGTGACTAATGAGGACTGTATAAGGATACGCTATGTGGAAAGCCACACACGTGAACAGAAGAGACGCCAGAAGCCCTGACTCACGGCTCCTGATTTTTAATCACTACCTTACTCCCATTCCTTTGATTTCTGTTTGCAAGGGAAGAATAAGTGAACTAAAATGAGGAATGAGTTCCTCCAACTGTGCACAGCTGTTTGTCAGGCAACATGGATTAAAGGAAACATATTTGCAGTTAGAAAAGCTGACAAAATCACAAGCATGCATATTTTTTTTCTTTTCATTTAGTTATCTATTCAGCAGAACAAAAGCTGCCCTTTCATTGAGTCATAATAATGATTGTTGAAGATAGTGATGGTGATGATGGTAATGATTGATCCCTGTGGTTGTGGTTATGAGGGTTAATTAACTGGGCTAAATGATGCCCAGATAACTTGACACACCATATCTCTGGGTGCATCTGTCAGAGGTTTTCAGAAGAGATGAGCATTTCAATCATTTGACTAACCAGAAAGTACCTTCAACAATGAGGCATCAAGATACCAACATCTTGCTCTTAACTTTTATCCTCTGGAATGTTGTGGCATATTTCTGATGTTTAAAACACCAGTCTGTGATGTGATATTATGGCAGCACTAGCAAACTAATGCAAGGAGGTTCTCTTTCACTGAAAGGCCAGCCTCCCCGAGAAGTTTCTTTGGTTGACTCAACCATGCCACTACTTAGACGCTAGAGTACAGGTTTCTAGGCATTCACATATAAATCTCACAAAAAAACCAAGCCCTGTTTTCCTGCTTTTTTTTTTCTTGCCCAAATGATTGTTACTGTTAAAGTGAACATTTGCATGATTCATCTTTTTCAGACACATTGGCTTTAAGAATTTAGTTATTGCTAATACACACACCTTTAACCCCAGCACTTGGGAAGCAGAGGCAGAGTTCTGTCTGATCTATGGAGTGAGTTTCAGGACAATCAAGGCTACACTGAAAAATGAAACCCTGTCTCAAAAAACAAAACAAACAAACAAAAAGAATTCAATTGTTGAAGCCAAGTGAATATACAGAAACAAATAAGAAAAAAATAGATGACTGTGAAAAGGAAATTAATGAAAATACAAGAAATAAAAGAGGTATGCATTCTTCTATGCAACCAAGGGTATCACCTATACATGTCTCCAGATAGTTTCTTATAGGGGTGTTTTGTTTATCCTTCTAAGAATAACATGAATAAAAGAAAAGAATAAATGTATATATCATCTACTACTTAAATTATTTATTAATTTATTTATTATTGTTGTTGTTGCTGTTGTTGGTATGTGTGAGAGATGTAGGTTAGTGTACACACATATCACAGTGGGCTTTTAGAAGATGGAGGATGGCTTTGTGGAATCCATTCTAACCTTTGACTTTAGATGGGTTTCTGGAATAGAACTTTGGTCTCCCCAGGCTTTCTCATCAAGTCCCCTTACCAGCTGAGTCATCTCATCAGCTCCTCCCCTGATATAGAAAATTAGATTGTCAAATATTTGAAAAAACACTATGGAATTTAGTAGAAAAGCCCCTAGACATTTGATCTTTCATGAGACACAATATGAAGCCAGAAAGCAGGGTACTTTGACTCAGTCACTAGTAATGCAACAAACATGGTGATAGAGGGAGAGCACAACAGCTTACTTTGTGAAAGTTAACTCTTTGAGAGCATGGAAAGGTGGCCAGAGGAACAAATCTCAACAGAATTGGAAAGCAATGAATAAATAGCCCACAAATTACCAATAGAAACCTTGAGGGTACTGTAGAAGTGATCAATTCTTCTTACTTTGCTTAATGATTCAGAGAACAAAATCACCTCCCCACAGCCACACAGTCCTTTGGCTTCACTCTCTTGCTGACTCTGCATGTTCTTTTTCTCTCCTCTGTTAGGACAGGACAAAATGTCCCCTCTAGCATGATGTGGGCATGAAGTTCCCATCTCCCGGCAGACAGGAAGACAGCTGGATAAAGACTCTTTATATCGTCAGTACCTCCCCCTGTGCCACCCACAATATAGCTACTCAATGAAGGTTTGAGAAAAGGTTTCTTAAATGACATAAATTGTTATCATAGTCCTCATTTTTACCCCACTTATTTAAGTAACAGCAGTTGGTATACAGTAAGTACGTGAGATTATAATCTAGTTTCTGCACCCTACTCCATTTTCTCCATCGCTGTCTGTCCACTTTAACTTCATAGATCTTTTCACTCCTATAGGAAAGTTCTTTCATTCCTTCAAAACTATCTTGGTCATATAGTTTTTCTTTCTTCATATGGATAGAATTACATGGTCAAGTTTTCTTGTTAAAAAGTCGGATTTTTTGAATGATAATATTAATTATTATAGATTATTTGAGGAGAGCTAATTTCATAACAGCTTATGACTTTGCCATGTAGAAATGTGGTAAAATTTCCTCCTAAATATGACTTTGGAAGATCAAAATAACCTGTGTTATTTCTTCATCTATAAAATGGAGATTCCAACACTGTTGATGGTAAGAGCTAGAATGAGAATACAGTGAGATTAAATGAAGAAACACTGCAGGACCCCATGTAAATTGTAGCTAGTGCCTATAAATGATGCTGCTTTAATTGTTGCATAATTATAATCACCAGTTATCAAAATTATTCTATTTCCTTAATTTATACTTTTCTTTATATTAGTTTTACGTATCAGCTTATATTTATTTCAGCTTTCTAGTTGACTCCGAGGTTGCATAAGATGCTAACTTATTATTCACATACTAGCTGGGGATATTTGTTGAACACATTACGTTGACTAGCTTTCCAGATGAATTTCTCAGGTTTTCAGGATGAACAATCACACTGTCTGCAGATAATGACTTTCAAAGTCTCATGCCTCTGATTTTTCTTTCCAATTGAACTGGCAGTGGTCACAGGCTCAAATGTCTATCAAGACTAATTAACATCAGTGAGTGAAGTAGGAGCTGAGTCAAAGGGTGGAGGAACTGTAGTAAACCAGGGAATGCATTCCCTGTCTAAAGGCATAAAATTATTACAAGGAGGCCAAGCCGAATCAACCCACGGGCCAAGGAATGCCATTATTTTGGCTCCTGATTTGCACACTCATCACAGTAGATTAACCATTCTCAAAATGTGGTCCGGTGGCTCCTGCAGTTCTCAACACCCCTTCAAGTTTGAAAGTATTCTCCTCATAATACGCAAACATTGCTTGCCTTTCTTTCAGTGTTGACATCTGCACCAAAAGACTATTATGTCTTTAATGCAAATCAAAGCAATGCTTGCAAATGTAGCAGTTTACTGTCATCATCGTATTTTTCACATACTCAGGTCCTTACACACACATATGCAAATACACATACACACATACCCCACCCCCCCACACAAACAGTAACAACAACAACAAAATGGAAAAGTGAGGTTCACTGAAGAAGCTAAGGTGATGGGCAGCAAGGATCTCTGCTGTGTGTCACAAAGCAGACAACTGCTGTCTTGAGGAAGAGCAAAGGCAACTGACACACCAGCTGAGTCAGGTGACTTTGTAAGGATCATCCTTTTACTTGAAATAAAGATCGCAGAGAAAGTACAAGTGTTTTGAGACTTTGGCATTCAACAGAAACTTTCTCATGGAGGAAGAAAGTGGGAATTTAATTTGAGGGGAACAGTGCTATCTTGCTGCCATGTTGAAATTCAGGGTTTTAGATAAAAAATTGGGACTGGAGAGAGCTTCTCTGCAACATTGCAAGATCCCCAGTTTTAAAAGTGTTCCTAACGTGATCAGTAGTGATGTCATGGCATGCTAGGTTTTAGTATCATGATAAACATCACATAAAAGGTCTGTCTTACCCAACGTTTTCCATAAACAATGCACAGTGTTGCAAAACCATGCCTGAGTAAAGGACTCACTCCAAATGAGAGCTAGAACAATAGATGTCAATGCAACAAAAGGTGAAAAGTTCGCAGATACTGTTTCAAGGGCCACATCTCAGTGAATCTTAAAGAAATTATGTATGGCTAACTGAGTTTTGCTGAAACACCAAGAATAATATTTACAGTCATTCAAAGCAGCCACTTTTTTTTTAAACAACATATCTGTGTGAGGCTAGACTATCTTTATTTATTACAACCAAAATAGTATAAACAGTCCTAAGAAGGCAGGGGCCAGAATGAGAATCCAAGATTATGAAATGTTTCAAAACAGGAAATGCTAATGTTACCTTTCTTGTTGATTTTTTTTCCATTGAAAACTATTTTTGAATAAATTGTTTTTTATAATACTGCAACTTACATATTAACTATAATTTTTTTGTTATTTTAGTGCATTAGTGAGTAGATTTTTAAAAATTTCTGTTTTAGTTTCCAATGTAGTGAATTCAATAATTTTTGTGTGTTATTTATGAGGTCCAGATTTCTTAGGCCAGACTTAGATTATAGATCTATGTGTATCTTTAAAAAATAGTTGCTTTGCAAAACATTTTCTGTTTCTAAGGATGACAATCTATGTATTTTAAAAACCTTTGTGAAAATTAATTTACTTTAGAAGAAAATTAAAACTTTGAAAATAGTTGATTGATTATATTATAGATTTTAGTTTACTTAGCTATAATTAATGATAGTATGTCCCCATGTTGTTGTTAAATTGTTTTGTTGTTTATTTTTGAAACAAGGCCTCAAGTAACCCAGCTGGCCTTCAACTTATCTCACTATGTAGCTGAGGATGACCTTGAAACTCCTGGTTCTAAAACCTTGCTAGTGCTAAGATAACAGGCATATATCACCAAGCCGAGCTTCTTTTCTTTCTGAAATTTGAATAGAACAGCAATTGTGTCTATTTATAGAACACAATCAGATGTTCACATTTGTCTTCTCTATGTAAACTACACGGTATAAAATTCTGACAAAAAAATCTCTTAATGTTTTCCTTATTGCAATAGCCTGAATAAAATCAAGTTCTTTATAATTTGTCATCTATTTTTGTAAAAATCCCATTTCAGTAGTTTCAAAATATATCCTAAATTTGTATTGAGCATGATCAACAGAAAGCACAACAGATACCTAAAACATATCCCTAGATGAAACTTTGCATTTTAATCCCACAGAGAAAGACTAGGTCAAGGTTAATAAGACTGAAATCTAAGAAAAGCAGGAAATTGGGAAACAGTGACAGGGCATCTCCAGTGATGTCAAAGCAAGGGGAAATATTTATTAGTTTAAAACAATGAGAAAGGAAGAAAGGAGGCAGAGGGAAGTAAGTACAGAAGGGAGGGAGAGGGAAGAGATGGAGTTAGGAAAGAGGGGAAGAAAGGAAAGGGAAGGAGTAGAGAAGAAAGAAGAGAAAAGGAAGAATAAAAGGAGAGTAGAAAAGAGGGAGAGGAGAGAAGGAAGGAAAAGGAGTGAGGAAGGAGGAGACTGGACGCTGCTTGGCTACATGGATACAGAGTTCACTGTCTTGGGAAGGAAGGGCGTCCATCTCCCATCGGTGGTGGAGGCGCCATTGCTGCACAGGTGTTTTGCCAAGAACCTTATCTGAGTTGCTGCAGTCCGGAAAAATGTTAAAGACAAGTTGTATTACAGAAGTATGTGAATACCTCTGAAGTATGAGAAGAGTGGGGTGAATGTTCAATGAGAGAATAATTTTTAATAAGCTCTCAGAAAGTCTTAGATCCAGGCTTGCTTCAAATAAGAATATGTCTTGTCTTGGATTTAGTTTTGAAAATGAAAAGCTAATTTGTTTATTTAATCAGTGTGTGTGTGTGTCTTCACATGTGGCATACCTGTGGAGGTCAGAGAACAAGCTCTTGTTTTTTCCTTCAGTGATATATTGAAGTTGGATAATCAGGGTTGACTCAAATATATTTACCCACTGTGCCATCCTGCCAGTCTTCTTGGTTCTAACTTTGTCTAGGTTTGACTAGTATTTTTTCATTTTGGTATCAATAACTTTCAGATATCCTCCCTTTTCCCATTTCTATCCCTAGTTCCTAGCCTCTGGCAACCTCTTTTCAACTCTCTATGAGAGTTTGTATATGCACACACACACACACACACACACACACACACACACACACACACACACCACGAATAGGGAGGGAGACAGGAATACTAGACAGCCTCAAAAATGAAAGGAGGAATTTATTTCACTTATTACAACATGGATGGAGCTGGAGAATACTGTGCGTAGTAAAACAAACCAAACCAAACCAACCAACCAACCAAACAAACAAACAAATAAAAACCCTAAGGCACTGAATGTCAAACTGTAGGTTCTACCGTTAGTGGAATTAATTAAAAACAGACATTCATTTTCTGAAACCCTTACCCTTTGCATTCTGGGAAACCTCTGTAAACAAAGCTTTCCTTCACCTGCGGCTTAGGTAAGACCTACTTCCTACTCTTACAGGTGACTCCTTGTTTACCTGTGACCATGGTAAACACAGACCCTACAACTTTTTCATTTTCTGTTTCCTACTTAACTAGCTGACCTCTTCCTGCCCTTTCCCCGAAACTAACTAGATCCAGAGGTAAACAGTAAGCATTCAACTGGCTGAGGCTTTTAGGATGACAAATGAACTCCACTGACACATCTGCACACCTGTGACTTGTAAATGCCTTCCTATAAAATTCCACAGGGAAAACATCCGTGTGCTCACCCCGTGAAAGCAACCTGGAAACTTTGCAACATCAGCTGACTTCTTCCCACCTGGCTTTGTCTTTGTTGGTTGGTGTTGGTGTTCTATCACATTAACATTATGCTCATTCTTGAAAATGTCTAGCTTTCAAGATAATGTTGGCGCTCACAAAACTAAGAAACTCTAGGTTGATCCAGGTTTTCCTTTTTTTCAGCATTGGGTACCGCACTCGGAGTCTCATACCGTCTTCCAGCTGAGCTCTCTCCCCAGCCTTGCTTTCCACTGGTCCTTGAGGCATAGTCTTACTATGTATGGCCCCATTGCTTCTGCCTCCTGTGCAAGGATTGCTTGCAGACACCACATGCCTGGTTGACCTATATTTCTAAAAACAAAACACATTTTTAATGTATAGATTTTTCTCTAAAAGCCTTAACTTCATGATACTGATTTTATATTTCCAAATGAATCAATGATATTTATTGTTGGGAAAAAACAAAAGAAACTTATTCTACCATTTTGTTTTCAGACTCCGTTTAAAATCATGAAGACTTCCCAAAAGCTGAACAGCTTCTGTCATAAGGAAACAGTTGTCTGAGTCCAGACATCTCAGGGACAACTTGGAAGGGGATGATTCTTGAAATGAGCCCAGCCATTTCAAGGACAACTTCTTCATCTTGCTGGCAGGGTCAACTAAGTTCATGTTCTCAGGCTCAGGTACCTGCTCCTATTCCAACCGATGGAAACTCCCTTGACTGACTCAGTCAAAATGTGATTGGACAATGCAACAGCCCACCCCACTTCCCTTCAATTTATGGTTTCATCCTCTAAATAGTCTGTGGCCCTGATAGATCAGTAGCAACTTCATTACAATAAATTTTTGTCACCTGCATTGACCTGGTGTTTGAGTTGTACTGGGTTTTAGTGGATCCCACAACATTATTGTAATTTCTTCCACTGGAGGGAATCAAATGAATCATGTAATGATTATGTGGCAACAGTAGAGAAAGGGCTTCCATTGCAGAACACATGACACAATGAGATATCATTGCATATGTACTATGATGTACAGAGTGGAGAGCCATCTTTTAGTCCTGAAATGTTTCTCCTTTGCGTTATGATGCATAGTATGGTGATGGGGTCGGAGTGTTGGTGGAGGGAATTCAGAAAGTATCCTTTATGTGCATTTCGTATGAGTAGCTACCAGGAGTCATTATTTTAGCATAATACATTGATTTCAGCTAATGCCTCAGCAGGAATTAGTTACCTGCTAAGAAGAGAGTGAGAACTGTGGCAGAAGGAGGAAAGTCAGTAGAAGCTGACTGCAAGCCTGGAGTCTGCTCGTTAATCCTTCGTAATTTCTCCACATGTTCATTAAGCTCTGTTTGTACATGTTGGCCTTTTCACACGGAAGTCACTGACCCAGGACGTCTGGAGACTGCACAGAGCCCTTGTGTTCTCTGTCCTATTAGTTCTCATGCTGCTGGACACAGATCCCCCGGACTGCAGGATCCACACTTGTGAAGGTGCCAGTGTCAAGCATTAGGCACAGGTCAGGCCAACGCTAACTATGGGACAATGTGCTCTGCCTTCTATTTGAATCTGTAATTCCTGACACTAAAATGATAAATCTTAACAATTACAAAATAAAAAGAAGGTTCAATGGACAGAAGGTCTCTAAGACAACTTTAACTTCTTAAGAAGAAATGTTTCACTGATCAAATAAAGATCACTAGAAAACACAAGAGTCCAAAAGCAGACGTCCTTGCTAACCTCAAAGCTATAAAACAGTCTGAAAACAAATAGGAACCTTTTTTTCTAAGTTCAGCTTACAGCAAAGAGCTCAGATTCAAGATGGAAAATACTATTGTCTGATATTGTAAAAGGCATAGTGTATTTGATTGGTTTGTACATTAATCAGTCATTCTATTAGGCTATAGATGGATAAATATAAAATTAAAACACACTTTGTCAGATTTTTCCTGTAGGAAATTACAGAGAATTATAGTGATAAAAATTTGAAATATCACCAGTAATAGTTTTGGACTTGTGTGTTTAAAATAATGATTTTTGCTGAATAATTTACTCAGCTTATATCTCATCGTAGTTAGTTATTTTCATAAAAATACCCAATAGCCTTAAAAATGTGTAAATATTGTCAAGCTTGACTGAGGTCTGAAATGAAGTGAAAGCACATTACATCTAAATTTACATGAAGTTTCTCCTCTGAATATATATGAAGATAAAAATTGAAACTGAGAACAAAAACCTCCTGCATATTTTTTAAAATGAAGAACATTCATACTGTATGAGATTAAAGGTTTATTGTATTGTCTGCAATTTTAATAATGTAAGTAATTTATATCAATTGTATGCTTTTACTGAGTCAGTGTCATCTCCGACAGTCTCACAGTATGCAAAGGTTTCCATATAGAATGCATATTCATAGTCTTTATTATTAACCAACAGCAACTTTCCTGAATAGAAGACAAATTGCTCCTAAGGTATGATTTGCTTCATAAATAAAGACACTTCTGGACTTTTAGTCAATGTGTAGCTTTCTGTTACTGTCATAAATATGGGATTGGTCACTTTAAATCTCAAATGTAGCTCTCTGCACTACAAGATGTCCTTAGTAAAACTTGTCCCCACTTGTTTTCAAATTGTTTTATAGCCATATGGTCGCAAGAACACTTGGGTTCCTGGCGGCCTTTAATTTCATTTGAAGAGACAAAGGTTCACTTCCCCTTACAGTTTAACTGCTTTGAGCCCATGATTAGTTGGTTCTGTTGTTCATGGCTGCAGTATGCTCTGCAAAACCATTTGCCTAATAGCCAGCATGCAAAGGGAGATTAAAAGAGGATGCATTGGAGCCCCACTGGGCCAATTAAGAACTCAAGCCTGCCTATCCCCACTCCCTCACATGACAGGAGACCTCCCACTAGGCTCCCTGCCTTCCAAAGCTGAGGCCCAGTAGGCCTCCATCAGGCAGCTCTCAGTATTGCTCAGCAACCTCATCTTGATACACTGAGAGAAAATTTCAGAATCTGTTATGAGTTGGACTCATAACAACAGAACATGCCAACAGCAGGCATATTCTGTAAAAGTGTGAGGTAAACTGAGTAAAGAAAGCTTCATGGAAGTTTGAGGCAGAAGAAGCCATCTCCCGTCCTTTATCTGGGCACAGGGGATCATGAGAATGTCTGTACTTCCCAGCATGGGAAGCATCAGCTTGACTGGTAGTTGGTTTCTTCATCTGCATCATTTAGGAGATGAATAGGTTGGACCAGAAGACTCAGGAGGGTGCTTCAAGTGAACTTGCAATGTTTTAGCTATAATAGTTCATGACAAAGGCCTTTCACTAGCATGAATGTATAGTTCTTTCTATAAAGGCACATAATAAACAAAGCTAAATATTAATAATATACTACAAAATTCTGAAGAAAAACAAACCTAATATTTGAAAGATAAAATATATGTTCTACACAGAAATATAGGTAATGTATTTTAAAAGCTTCAACAGTTTAACTTTGCTTCCTTTTTCTCTGTTCAATTATGTCTCTTCAATTGTTACCAGGAATGTGCGGTATGACAAAGAACTTTTCTGTGCATGGTTAATTTCTTGTCAGTGATCAAGGGTAAAAGGCAATGACTGAATAATAAAGGGTCAGAGCTGTGTGTCAGGAGATGGTCCCCTTCCACCGAGAACAAAATGGAGCCCTGAGACCTTATGACCTGGTTCTTTTTCTTTACAAAGTTCATAAAGAGACTCAGTGAAGGGCCAAGTAACAAATGTATCCACAGGCACTTGGGAATAGATTTACTCTACAGGAGGTTAAATTGAAGTTCTTGGGGCTCTGAGTTCAATTATGTTAAAAAAAAATGTTCAGTTCCTCATGACACAACCCAAGGCCTGTTTTCACTGCCTAACTGACTTTTCCATGTGTTTATGGAACAACAATTATTTTTATTTTTTTTAATTTTATTTTTTTCTTATCAGTTACATTTTATTAACTCTATATCCCAGCCGTGTCCCAATCCCTCATTCCCTCCCAGTCCCTCCCTCCCTCATCTCCACCGTGCCCCTTGCCAAGTCCACTGATAGGGGGAACCTCCTCCCCATTCATCCGATCCTGTTTTATCAGGTATCTTCAGGACTGGCTGCAAAGCTCTCCTCTGTGGCCTAACAGGACTGCTCCTCCCTTGGGGGTGGGGAGGCCAAAGAGCCAGTCATTGAGTTCCTGTTAGAAATAGTCCTTGTTCCCCTCACTATGGGAAACCAATTGGTTACTGAGTTACCACAGGCTACATCTGAGCAGAGGTTCTAGGTTACATTCATACATGGTCCTTGGTTGCATGTCAGTCTCAGAAAAGATCCTGTGCCCAGATATGTTTGGTCCTTGTGGAGCTCCTATCCTTTCCTAATCAGACTAACTCCCCTTCTTTCTTATGATTCCCTGTACTCTGCCAAAGGTTTGGTCATGAGTCTGCTTTGAAAACACTGCTAGTTAGAGTTTTTCAAATGCTCTCAGTAGACTCCTGTCAATGTTTATTTAATGTGCATCCCATCTGTCTTTCAAAACGAGGATTGATAATCTTACCCCATGTCCGCTCTCTTGATTATCTTTTTTAGGTGTATAGATTTCATTATGTTTATCATATCTTATAGGTCTATATAAGTGAGTATATACCGTGTTTGTCTTTCTCCTTCTGGATATTTCACTCAGGATGATCTTTTCTAGATCCCACCATTTGCCTGCAAATTTCATGATTTCCTCCTTTTTGATTGCTGAGTAGTATTCCATTGTGTACAAATACCACAATTTCTGTACTCATTCCTCCGTTGATGGACATCTGGGTTGTTTCCAGGTTCTGGCTATTACAAATAATGCTGCTATAAACATGGTTGAGCAAATATCTCTTTTGTGTACTTGAGCAAACTTTGGGTATATACCTAGCAGTGCTATAGCTGGGTCTTGAGGAAGCACTATTCCTAATTGTCTTAGAAAGCGCCAGATAGATTTCCAGAGTGGTTGTACCAGTTTACATTCCCACCAGCAGTGGAGGAGGGTTCCCCTTTCTCCACAACCTCTCCAGCATGTGTTGTCCCTTGAGTTTTTCATTTTGGCCATTCTGATGGGTGTAAGGTGATATCTCAGGGTCGTTTTGATTTGCATTTCCCTGATGGCTAATGAGGATGAGCATTTCTTTAAGTGTTTCTCTGCCATTCGATATTCCTCTACAGAGAATTCTCTGTTTAGCTCTGTTCCCCATTTTTTAATTGGATTACTTTGTTTGCTGCTTTTCAGCTTCTTTAGTTCTTTGTATATACTCGATATTAGTTCTCTGTCAGATAAAGGGTTAGTGAAGATTCTTTCCCAATCTGTAGGCAGGCGTTTTGTTTTGATGACAGTGTCCTTTGCTTTACAGAAGCTTTTCAGTTTCATGAGGTCCCATTTATTGATTGTTGCTCTTAGAGCCTGTGGTGCTGGTGTTCTGTTCAGGAAGTTGTCTCCTGTGCCAATGAGTTCTAGGCTGTTCCCCACTTTTTCTTCTAACAGATTTAGAGTATCTGGTTTTATGTTGAGGTCTTTGATCCACTTGGACTTTAGTTTTGTGCAGGGTGATAAATATAGATCTATTTTCATTTTTCTGCATGTAGACATCCAGTTGGACCAGCAGCATTGGTTGAAGATGCTGTCTTTTTTCCATTGAATGGATTTGGCTTCTTTGTCAAATATTGAGTATTCATAGGTGTGTGGGTTTATTTCTGGGTCTTCTATGCGATTCCATTGATCCTCCTTTCTGTTTCTATGCCAATACCATGCAGTTTTTATTACTGTTGCCCTGTAGTACAGCTTGAGATCGGGGATGGAGATACCTCCAGATGATCTGTTGTTGTACAGGATTGTTTTGGAGATTCTGGGTTTTTTGTTTCTCCATATGAAGCTGAGAATCTTTTTTTCAAGGTCTGTAAAGAATTGGGTTGGTATTTTGATGGGAATTGCATTGAATCTGTAGATTGCTTTTGGCAGGATGGCCATTTTCACAATGTTAATCCTACCAATCCATGAGCACGGGAGATCTTTCCATCTTCTGAGATCTTCTTCAATTTCTTTCTTCAGAGACTTGAAGAACAACAATTATCTTAAGCCACTGAAATAGTAGGTTAAAAATAAAATGTATCTCCTGACCACATTTTGTTTTATCTTTGACAATAACGTTTTGTTCTAAAGAAACAAAACATAGCACAATATAAAAAGCCTACCAAAACAATAGCAGAAGTAAGCTTGACATTTCTTCAAGACCGAAGTGAAACAAGGCAAGAATCTCAAAGCTCTTGGGCAGAGATTCTCCTGGAAGCCTATGTGTAGTTTGTGGCTACATCACGAAGCATCCTACAAATTTTTATTGTTGAAAAAAAAAAAAGAGACAAAGCTGCCCAGTCTTGTTTCTAGTCTCTCTGAACTGGAAAGGTAAAGCCAGTAAAGATGATAGAGTGCAAAATTTTCTGTTGAGGTGATTTACACCATAATTTACAAGCTTATTTTTTCATCGAGGAGAGTCTAGGGTGTAATTTCCCAACTCTGTTGTGCAAGAACCAATAAAAGAAAGAGTAAGAGCAGAAGGGGGGTTGTGAAAGAGCTTCCTGTATCAATAAATCCATGCACACACTGCCCTATTGTGTGAGAAGTAAACAGAAAACAAACATAGATCTAAGTTGACTGTGATGAAATAGAATGCGTAATAGTTTCATTTATCTACCAGTTTATCGTGATATTTTTGGTGAAGAGTGCCCTTGCCTACAGACATTGTTGAAGACTTTCTCCAGCTCTCCGTCTCACAATCTTTTTTTTTTCCTGTTCTTTCTGCTCCTTTATATAATTTTCTCCTGTGACCATCTGAAGTGAGGATGTCACCTCTGAAGTCCCCATGGGTTCATCACATGGGTGGGCTGTTTGTAAGGAGAGGGCGGGCAGTCAGCCAGACTGCACAGGAAAGGGAATATGATCCAGACAACCCTGATGAGCCAGGGCCAACCACAAATGGTCCTGTTTCTAGTCACTTCCTATTTCCTATTCCAGTCCTTCTCTTGGTGGCCTGAACCTTTCCTATAAAGTTTATTTTTTTAAATTTTTTGATAGTTTCATACATTAAACTTGGTCATTTCATTTTCTACTCCCCTCCCTGACTTCCCTCCCTTTCTCCTTGGCACCCTTGATAAGGCCTCTTCTGTTTGTTTTATTTTGTTTGTTTGTTTTTTTTTTTCTTTTTGTATGTGGCTCACTAGGTTTAATAAGAGTTACTTGCTTCAGCATGGGCAGGAGGATATTCAGTGGATCAACTTGCCCGTGGCTATACCATGCAAGAAAATAACATTCTTTTCACACCCCTTCCCCTGAACAGGCATGAATTGCATAGATAGTTCTTCTGTGAGGTGTGGGCCTTCATACCTCCTCACCACCATGAGTAAATGTTAAGGACAACAATCTTGTGAACATAACTACCTTGTTGATCAAAGTCTCATGCTATACCTTAGCCTGATTTTATATATGTATGTATGTATATATATATACATGTACATATATACATATTATATACATATATACATATATACATATATATATATATATATATATTCATTCTCCTGCCCCTCAATCTTCTGAGTGCTAAGTTACAGACATGAGACAACAGTCCTAATTGGTTTGTACTTTGTCAATCACAAAGGGTCCCTTCAGTCTTAGATGCCTGTTCTCTTCCTACTTTTGTTTTGGGGATTTGGAAGCTGATTTCTCATACACAGACTCACTAACAGCTCCTTTTGCACATTGCAAAATGAGTGTCAGGTTTAATGAATGAGCCTCTACTTTTCATTCTCACATTTTATTATACCCAGCTACTATTCTTTAAGCCAAGGTTTGGTTCTCAGATAGTACCAGCCATGTAAGTTTGTGGCAGAAACTGAGACTGAGCAGTTAAAAATCCCACTTATGGAATATATGAGAATAAAGAGCATATAGTCTACTTGAAAACCACAGTATTCTGGGAATAGACAGAAAATTGAATTGAATTAAAATTTGCTTATAAATTCTGAAACCAAGCCTCAGCACAACTTTGGAAATATGGGTAACAGAATTGCTGATCAGATCCCAAGTGGGTCCTAAACAAGCATGTTTATACTGGGCAAAAATGAATGGGGAAAAAACCCCAAAATCCTGGGTATGGTCGAATACAGATATGATGGTGTCACTTGGGGGCCTAAAGCAGGGAGAACTGAGAGAAACAGGTAAGTCTGGGTCACACTGAGAGAGCCTGTCTCAAAACAAACCAGCGAAATTGTCCCACAACTAAAATCAAACAAAACAAAGAGACACAAACCAACAATAACAAAAACAGAAGGAAGGAAGGGAATGAGGGAGGAAGGGAGCAAGGAACCCTTAAAATATGTGGAGAGAAAAAAAATCTTATGAAAATTCCTTATCAAAGAATGTATACGGACCATAATGTTTTCACAAATTTCAATCTAGGAAGAATGAGAGTTTTTCTTTCTTTCTTTCTTTCTTTCTTTCTTTCTTTCTTTCTTTCTTTCTTTCTTTCTTTCCTTCTTTCTTTCTTTTTTTGGATAAACTTTATGCATCTGCATATTTAAATGTCCCACAGCATCCACGGAATCTGCTTTTAAAAAATGAATGTATATTTAACTGGTCTAAGTCACTCTTTGTGGAATTTAACTTGACTACTGCTGTTGTCTCCTGTGCCAATGAGTTCTAGGCTCTTCCCCACTTTTTCTTCTAACAGGTTTAGTATGTCTGGTTTTATGTTGAGGTCTTTGATCCACTTGGACTTTAGTTTTGTGCAGGGTGATATGTTATATTATTTTAAAACTCTTATACTAGACATGGTCTTTTGCCAACTTCTTTTTATGTTGATATTTATTATTACACGTTAAAATCTTAGGCAAGTTATAAAAATTTGTTGCTTCTTTTGTGGTGTGCTGAATATTCTTTTAAATAATATACTTGATTAACGTGTATTGTTTCCTATGACTTCATAAGAAAATAATTCTATTAATATGCTTAGGGAAATAAAAAATATAGTTTCCTGTTAGTATTAGCCTTTCTTCCTAGATTTTAACTTCATATATTTGGAATTTTAGGCTCAGTTTGTTATCTCTCTGAATTAATATTTTTCACATATTTTCTATTAAGAATTACAAATTAGGGTATCAGAGAGATAGCTCACTGGTAAGAACACTGGCTGCTCTTGCAGGGGACCAGAGTTCAATTCCCAGAATCCATGTTTAGCAACTCACAACTTCCTTTAATTTCAGCCCCAGGGCTCCGACTTATTCTTCTGGCATCCAAGGTCATCCACGTGTACACATTAGGTTTTTAAATAAGAAAAAACAATCATCACAACAATTTAAAATAAATTATGGGTGGTATTTTCAAAAAATGTGTTTGTCTATCAGCACTGGAAAGTCTCATCTGCTGTAATTTTTGGGATTCTCTCCAACTCATTACTCTGTCCTTTTTTCTGAAGCCTTCATTAGACATTGTAGGTCTTTTTCCTACAGCTTGTTCCTCAAGTCTTTTGTTGGAGAGAAGCTATAAATCCCAGCCCAGCCTTACTCTAAGGAAGGAAATCAGCAGTGTTTGCACTGGACTTTCAAATGATGTTTCATTGTCCTGGCAAATGGCCTAATACCCAAAACCTTAACATGTGTCCAGGAGTCTCTGTCATAGAAAAAATTTTAAGTGAATAAACTCACTTTGTTTTTTTCTGACTTGGGCCAGTTTATTTCTATTAAAATATCTACTTCATGGAAGAGACATGGCTAGGACAGTTAGGTCTGGGGTCAGTCAGGTGCAGAAAAGATAACACATAAAGAGAAATATTGGGTTTGCTCACTGATGGGTGACCCAAGAGCCAATGAAAACTTGTACCCAGAAGGCTGCTCACCAACTACTGAGGATCTAGAAGCATGAGAAGAGCCCTATGTGGCTATGCTTTAAAGGATGCCCATGAGCAGTATCAGAGGATGGACATCAGAAGAAAAAGAAAACAGGACCGGCTACAGAGGGCCTCTGAAAGCCAGAAGAAAACAGGAAACAACCTTGAAACCTGCCACAGAGGGCCTCTGAAAGCTTCTGCAGTACAGACTGTCAAAGCAGATGCTGAGCCTGATGGCCAACTGATGGGCAGAGTGAATGGAATTTTATGTAAGAAGTGGGAAATAGTAAGAGCTGGAGGGGACGGGAACTCCACAAGCAGAGCAACAGAACAAGATAATTTGAACACAGGGAACTTCCCAGAGACTCATACTCCAACCAAGGACTATTCATGGAGAAACCTAGAACCCCTGCACAGATGTAGCCCATGGCAGCTCGGTGTCCAAGTGGGTTACATAGTAATGGGAAGAGGGACTGCCTCTGACATAATCTGATTGGCCTGCTCATTGATCACCTCCCCCTGAGGGGGGAGCAGCCTTACCAGGCCACAGTAGAGGACAATGCAACCACTTTTGATGAGAAATGATAGACTAAGATCAGAAAGGAGAGGAGAACCTCCCCTATCAGTGGACTTGGGGAGTGGCATGCATGTAGAAAGGGGAGGGAGGGTGGGATCGGGAGGGGAGGAGAGAGGGACTTATGGCGGGATACAAAATGAATAAAGTGTAATTAATAAAAAATTTTAAAAAATTAGTGCCTAAAATGTGTGTTACGCTTAGGATAGTTTCAAGAACACCATGGAAGGCATGACGGTACAAGCCTGTAATTCCAGAACACAAGCAACTAACTCAGAAAGATCATCCATTTCAGCTCAGTCTGAAATGCAAAAAAGAACACCATGGTAGGCATGACAGTACAAGCCTGTAATTCCAGAACACAAGCAACTAACTCAAAAAGATCATCCATTTCAGCCAGTCTGAAATGCAAAAAAGAACACCATGGTGTACCGTGTAGGCATGACGGTACAAGCCTGTAATTCCAGAACACAAGAGATTAATTCAGAAAGATCATTCATTTCAGCTAAGTCTAAAATGCAAAAACTATTGGGTTTTTGCATGAACAGCTACAGGGGAGTTTTGTGTCTCTGAGGTAAGAAACAAGTACCTGGCCAAGAAGCTATTGGCAATTGTCATCTGCTGAGAAGATCATCTTCAGTGTGACTTCTAAGAGAAATTTTCTTCATGTGCTTGACTTGTTTCTGTTATCACAGTTTTCATGTTCTGTATTCTGGTTAGTTTGGTTAGAAAGAAAAAGAGAGAAACCCATGTTTGGACATTTTCTCCTTTAGTCCGAGATTCCTTTTCAGACTGCAACTCCTGCTACTTCTCATTTTTGCAATTTGTCTCCATTTCAAGCCTGACTAAGTGCAGTTGAACCACCGGGTCCTTTTTTCAATACCTTCCTGCAGTCTGCTTAGGGATTACAACCTTGGGAATTGTGAGGATCTCCCAAAGTCTAACTCATTTTGATCCAAATTATACTACATCTGGCAAGTGGTCTCCGAAACTTTTATTTTGACTTTGAGACTCTTATTTTCATGACAGTCAGACATTTGTTCTCCAGTTCCATCTTTGCTTATTAACTTTGTGGACATTTTAAAATTCGAGTTTTCTCAAAATTACTTCTGACTCATGGAACAAAGTTTACTTATTCTAGAGGAAAATTATATTTAATAGGCTTCCTTATTAATTATATGTTGTCACAAATATTGACACATGGGGCAAGTCTTTTAACATTTTAAAATATGAATGTCCTCAATTTAAAAATAGAAGATAACAGTACTCACATAGTTCCTTGAATTGTTGTAAGGATTTACTTAAGTAATATAAACTGTAATGTCACACTAATGAAATGTTAGGTATTATAAATCCTAGAAGCTACATTTTGATTTTAAATTCAGGGTGTATGCTTTAATTGAAAACATTCCTGTCCCATTTGTCTTTGTAAGTGAGGATTGATCATCTTACCCAGGGTCCTCTTTCCTGTTTATCTTCTTTAGGTTTACAGATTTTAGTATGTTTATCCTATCTAATATGTCTAGTACCCACTTATAAATGAGTATATACCATCTGTGTCTTTCTGCTTCTGGAATACCTCACTCAGGATGATCTTTTCTAGATCCCACCATTTGCCTGCAAATTTCATTGTTTTTAATTGCTGAATAGTATTCCATTGTGTAAAAGTACCACAATTTCTATATCATTGGAAGTAGGAGAAAACAAGTAACAGGACAGGAGCCTACCACAGAGGGCCTCTGAAAGACTCTACCTAGCAGTGAATCAAAGCAGATGCTGAGACTCATGACCAAACCTTCAGCAGAGTGCAGGGAACCATGTGAAAGAAGGGCGCGTTAGTATGACCTAGAAAGGACAGGAGCTCCACAAGGACCTAATATATCTGGGCACAGGGGTTTTTTCTGAGACTGATTCTTCAACCAAGGACCATGTATGGATATAACCTAGAACTCCTGCTTGGATGTAGCCCATGGCAGCTCAGTATATAAGTGGGTTTCCTCATAAGGGGAACAGGGACTATTCTTGATATGAACTCAATGGCTGGTTGGTTCTTTGACCTTCCCCCGCTTCCCCGAGGGAGGAGCAGCCTTGCTAGGCCACAGAGGAGGACATTGCAGCCAGTCCTGATGAAACCTGACAATCTAGGGTCAGTGGACTTGGAAAAAGGCAGGGAGAAGATGAGTGAGGGAGGATGGGATTGGGAGGGAATGAGGGAGCGGGCTACAGCTGGGATACAAAGTTAATAAACTGTAACTAATATTAATAAAATAAAATAAAATAAAATAAAAAAAGAAAACATTCCTGTCACCTTGAAGTTATTGAAGCAATGTCTTACAGTTTGGGTATGAGATATCTTCAAAAATACTTTGTATTGAAAAGTTGATCTCCAACTGGAGGTGTTATTTTAAAAAGTTCTAGAAACTCTGGAAGGTTGGAGTAGGTGGAGAAAGTATCTCACTGGGGATGGATCCTTAGGATTATATCATTGCTGACCACTTTTTTTAGACTGTCTACATTTTGGCTGGCTATGCAGTGAATAGCAAACACATGTTCTTAACATCATGATGTTCTTTCTACCTAAGACCATAGAGTCAATCAGTCATGTCCTGAGCATGACTTCAGCAAAAACAAGTCTTCCTTCTTTGCTTAACATTGTTGCTGTTAAGAGTTTTGTCACAGTGGCAAGGAAAGTAACTAACATAATGCACAAGTCTTAGTTTAAGTTTCCAGTTACATGTCATCCTCTCTCAGGATCCAGAGATCAATAGAAGACCCTATACAAGATTAAATAAATAAATAAATAAATAAATAAATAAATAAATAAATAAATAAATAAAATTAATATCCTGAATCTGAAGTCAGAGATAATTATGTGTCCTAAAGAATGCTACACAGTTTGATAACTATAACTTTTCAATCAGGCTAAAACAGGATGATAAACATACTCTCACAACGTAAAGAAAGCAATAAAGTATTTTCATTCCTTAGCTACCCTGTGGAAGATCTGCAAAGTAGGCCTATAACCAAAGAATTAATATAGCTAAAAGTTAAAAAAAATGATGTATTTTAGTGAGAATTTCAATTTCTTTATGTTGTGTGAATATATTTTTATTTTAATCTCAGGTGTGAAATATGGGACTGTGCCAGATTGTTCACAGCTGCTAACTATGATTTGTCTCGTGCTTCAGGAGGGGCATGGCTTTGCTAGCTGAGGATGGTTTATATTCGGAATTCTGGGAATTCTTATAAATGGCAGAGCCTCAAAAGGAGCTGGTTAGGGGCACTCCGAAGAAGTCAGCTGATGCCCTCCTGCTGCTGTGGTTTGTTGCAATTTGTCAAGAGGTCATGTGCAAAAAGTTGAGTGGGAAAAATTGAATATTCTGGTTAAATTTGCTCGAAGGAACCCAACAATACTGATTACCAGAAAGTAGTCGAGAGCGGTCTATGGTCTCTTCTATGGTCTCTTTTTCACCTGCCTAGTTTTAGGAAGTTGGAAGGGATTGGGGTGGAGAAGGGTGGTAAATATAAGAACACAATAAAATAGTTAAAAATGTATGTCTACTGGTACAACCACTTTGGAAGTCAATCTGGTGCTTACTCAGACAATTAGAAATAACGCTTCCTCAAAACTCAGCTATACCACTGCTAGGTATATACCCAAAATTTGCTCAAGTACACAACAAGGACATTTGCTCAACCATGTTTATTTGTAATAGCCAGAACCTGGAAACAACCCAGATGTCCATCAACGGAGGAATGGATACAGAAATTGTGGTATTTTTACACAATGGAATACTACTCAGCAATCAAAAAGGAGGAAATCATGAAATTTGCAGGCAAATGGTGGGATCTAGAAAAGAACATTCTGAGTGAAGTATCCCAGAAGGAGAAAGACAAACATGGTATATACTCGCTTATATAGACCTACAAGGTATGATAAACATAATGAAGTCTATAAACCTAAAGAAGATAAACAAGAAAGCAGACACGGGGTAAGATGATCAATCCTCACTTAGAAAAACAAATGAGATGTACATTGGACGTATGACAGGAGTCTACCACAGAAGGCATCTGAAAGACTCTACCTAGCAGTGTTTCAAAGCAGATACTAAAACTCATAACCAAACCTTCAGCAAAAAGGGAGTTAGTATGACGTGGAAAGGATAGGAGCCCCACAAGGACCAAATATATCAGGACACAGGGATTTTTTTTCTGAAACTGTTTCTCCAACCAAGGACCATGTATGGATATAATCTAGACCCTTTGCTTGGACAAAGCTCGTGGTAGCTCAATAACCAATTGGTTTTCCATAGTAAGGAGAACAAGGAATATCTTTGACAGGAAGTCAATGGCAGGCTCTTTGATCTCCCCACCCCCCCCAAGGGAGGAGCAGTCCTGCTAAGCCACAGAAGAGGACTTTGCAGCCAGTCCTGAAGATACCTGATAAAACAGGGCCAGACGAAAGGGGAGGAGGTCCTCCCCAATCTGTGGACTTGGAAAGGGGCAGGGAGAAGCTGAGGGAGTGAGGGTGGGATTGGGAGGGAATAAGGGAGCAGGATACAGAGTTAATAAAATGTAAAAATAAAAAAAAATGTATGTCTACAATGGGTGATACAGGTTTTCTGTAATAGCATAAAACAGCCAAGGAAGAGGCATTTTATGTAGTGTATTAGAAAGACTCTTTCTACTGATGTCAATAAGGTTACATCAAGATTCACATTAATTTTCTAAAGCAAAATGCATTAGCCTAAAATTTCTCTTTTATATATGGTTCTAAGACATTAAGAGACTGGTGTATTGGATGTTAGTAGGCAAAGGTCAATAATCCATTGAGTTATTTCTACCTGACTGTATCATTGATGTCATGATTTCAATACTTTGAATCTAAAACATGTCATATTTACATTAGAAAAGTGATTTCCTCACTTTGGGGCTTTCTATGATTTGGATACACTTTAAGTGTGTTACTTAAGGATTTCAGTGTTGGAAGCTTGGTGTTAAAAGGTGGTAAAACTTTAAGAGGTGAAGCCCAATGTATCTCTTTGGCTCTTAATCAAGAAGTTCTATAACATGTGAATGTTATAAGAAATTTAAATTTCTCTGTTTATACATAGCATTTTACTAAAATAGGGATACTTAATTCTCTGTGGCTACCCCAACTACATTTGAATTTTGATAGAGATGATATAGCCTGCAGAGTCTAAAACATTTATCATTTGGAAATTAATAGGAAACCAACCTAACATTTATGAATTCCTTTTCTCAGAGTTTTTGTTTGTGTTTTAAATTCAAAGTAGAAAAAAAAACTAAGATGTGTATAATATTTTTGTTTGGCAAATATAAACTTTAGTCTATACAGAATTTTTTTTCTATATTTCTACTTAGAACTGAAAGTTGTTTTCTTTATTTGGGAAGTAATAATGGGTTAATGCTAATAAATAAAAATAGTGCTTAACTTTGAACAACTGTATTCATGTATTAGGTATACACCATAACAAAACACTATAGTATGGGTAGCTCAAGGCAATAGAAATTTATTTTATCACCCTCCTACAGACTTGAAATCTGCTACAGACGCAATGTGTATATGCTGAAACCCTAGCCTGCAGCACCATAATGTTTGGAGATGAGTTCTTTGGGAGGAATTGAAAGTTACCTTAGGTCATGTAGGAGGACCATTATGATGAAAGGGAATGAGGATATAAGAGATGTATGTCCACATGTGTAGGCATGTACATGTCAAAAAAGCCATGGAAGGACGCTCAGAAAAGGGTCCTCACCAAAAATCTGGCCATGTTAGTGCCTTGATTTTAGACTTCCAATGTCCCAAGTAGAGAAGTTGGTTCTCTGTTATGTTCTGTTTTAATTTGGTTTTAAGCCAACCTGTCACTGGCTTTCCTTTATAAAAGCCCAAAGTGACAAGTCGGAGTCCAAGATCAAGGTACAGTTAGTACGGTGTCTGTGGAGCTCTCTTCCCTTAGCTTGCAGATGGCTACTTGCTTTCTGGGTTCTAATGGTGTGTCTTCTGTTAACTGTCTGCTGTCTCTCTGTTTGTCCAGATTTTTTAATGAGGAACAGTCAGAGTGGATTAGAGCTCACTACTAGTCATCTCTTTAAATGCCCTGACTTAAAAAACAGTTACAAAGAGGTTAGGCTTTGACATATGAATATTAGGAGCTCACAGGTTAACTTATAGTTAGTGATAAAAAGGTGTTGTAGGTAGTTTTCTTTTTCTTTTTGTTTTAAAAGTCTGAAGGGAATTGTCTCCTGTGTCAATGTGTTCGAGGGTATTCCCTACTTTCTCTTCTATCATGTTTGGTTTACCTGGTTTCATGCAGAGGTCTTTGATTTACTTGGACCTGAGTTTTTTGCAGGGTGATAAATATGGATTTATTTGATTCTTCTACATGCTGACATCCAGGGAGGCCAGCACCATTTGTTGAAGATGCCTTTCTTTTTTCCTTTGAATAATTTTGGCTTCTTTGTCAAAAATCAAGTGTACATAGGTGTGTGGATTTACTTCTGGGTTTTCAATTTGATTCCACCTATCAACTTGTCTGTTTTTATGCCAATATCATGTGGCTTAAAAAAAAAAAAAGAACTACTATTCCGTAACACAACTTGAAATTAGAGATAGTGATACCTCTGGAAGTTCTTTTATTATACAAGGTTGTTTTAACTATCTTGGGTTTTCACTTTTAGATATGAAGGTGAGTATTAGTCTCTCAAGGTCTGTAAAGAACTGTGTTGGAATTTTGATGGGAATTATATTGAACTGTAGATTGCTTTTGGTAAGATGGCAATTAATCTTACTGTTAATCTTACAGATAAATGAGCACGGGACATCTTTCCATCTTCTGATATCTTCTTCAGTTTCTTTCTTCAAAATCTTGAAGTTCTTGTCATACAAGTCTTTCACTTGCTTGCTTAGAGTTATACCAAGATATTTTATATTATTTGTAGCTATTGTGAAGGATGTTGTTTCCTCAATATCTTTTTAGCTTATTTATTTTGGTGTATTGAAGGTCCATTGAGTTGTTTGTTTTGTTTTTAGTTAATTTTGTACCCAACCACTTCACTGAAGATGTTTGTCAGCTGTAGAGCTTCCTGGTAGAATTTTTGGGGAACTGAAAAAGGAAAAAAAAAGGAGATAGAAAATGTCTCTATAAGATCAGGATGTAGGCAAGCCTGTGGAACATTTTCTTAGTGATTGATAAAGGGAGGGCCCAGGCTATTGTAGGTGGTACCATCCCTGGGCTGGTGGTCCTGAATTTTATAAGAAATTAGGCTGAGCAAGCCATGACAAACAAGCCAGTAAACAGCATCCACCATGGTCTCTGAGTCAGCATCCGCCTCCAGGTTCCTGCTCTGTTTGAGTTCCTCTGCTGACTTCCTTAGGTGATAAACAGTGCTGTGGAAGTATAAGACAATTAATTTGGTTTTAAGCCAACCTGTCACTGGCTTGCCTTTATAAAAGCCCAAAGTGACAAGTCAGAGTCCAAGATCAAGGTACAGTCATTTTGGGGGACCGCCCACCCCCAGTCCTTCAAAATGTATGAAGGTGAATTAAAGTCCACTTGCTAGAGTCCAGACCTTTCAAAGTAGCAGGAAAGATGTAGGAGCCCAAATGAGTTCCATAGTGTCTTCTAAAGTGTATCGTGTATTTCCTTCTTTCCTTTCCTTCCTCATTTCCTCCATCTTTTGCTTCCACTCTTCTTCTTTTATTCCTTCATGCTATACCCTCTCCCCAAGATGCTATTGACAGAATAATTTTGCATTTATGGCATTATTTTACCTTCTAGTACCCCCCTCCATTTTAGTTTATACATTTTTATATGTCCTCTATAGCAAAGTATCCAAAGTTTGGAAAATTTTAAAGTTAAATTAAAATTAAAAGTCCTAGAAGCTCTGCTCTTTGATAGAAATGCTAAAAGGAAGCTAATATTTCTAATTGTTATAATGGGCTTTATAGTCCCCATCTGTCCCTCATGCTGCCTTGTAAGAAAATGCAATATGTTTGGGATAACTTGAGAAATACTTCTGATTCAAAGGGAAAATCAGGCTTCATGTGTTTTCCATAAAACAGAGGTTTAAGTTCTATTCCAAGAGCATAAAAATATTTGTGAAAGAAAAATGTAATTTTAATTACTGAAATCAAAGAAATCGCACAGCAGAGAGATTGTTTTTCCTAAAAGTGGATATTAGAAGTGGGTGAGTATTTTTTTTCCTGCTGATTTCCCAATTTCTAAAAGTCATTTAGTGATTGTTCACAAATGGGAACCACACATGGCTGACTGGTGTTCTAGGTCAGACACGCTTCTTTCTAAAGCCCTCAGATCATTCCCAAACGGTAGATGCTTATCGCATATGTAGACTCATGAGGTAGGTGGGCGAAATGAGGCATTTTCTTACAAAGCCTCCCAGAGAGTGATCTTGAAAGCATACCTAAGATTCTTCAGATAACGGAGACGCACACGGTGCCTCTTAAAAGGGGTTATGGTGACCCAGATTTTGTGGAAGACTTTTTTTTTTTTTGTCTATACAAATGTCCAGGAGCCACTCCAGGGCTTTGAATTCATTAAACAGGTTGGGCAAGGTGTACTTTAAATGCTAATGTTAACTGACTGATTTCCTCATATGTGTATTCAAACAATCTAGCAATACTTGAATTCTTGGTGTGTCTTTCTTCTACTAGAATCTCTGCTCGACTTTTGAGTCTATTCTCTGAACTCCTTGTATGGATGGCATAAATTTTGAGAGTTGATGATAATTATGGAATGTTTTAAAAACAGTTTAATTAGATTTACAGTAATAGCTGGAATTCTGATGTTTCCCCCCCTCCCCATCTTAGAAATAATGACTTCATATTGGGCTTTGGCTTTTACATTTTTCACCTTCATTTGTACTATCCTATTTTTTTCTGAAGGATTTGCAGTTAGTCATCTGAAAAACTGGCAAAGGAATATTTCACTGACTTTCAGAGAAGACCCAACCAAAGCAGGAGATAGGAGAGTAGCAGAAGCCTAACTGTGTAAGTCAAGGCAACGTTCTAAGCCACAAGCTATAAAGAACTTGGTTTACATGAACTTGAAGCCAGGTCCATTTTTCATCTTATTCCTCGTGAATATCCATGTTAGGACATAAAGGTTAAGATATATTTCTGTCAGTGCACATTTTGTTGCTGGTACAGAATACCTAAAACAATAAGTCTTATTTGGGCTCCTAATTCTGGCGCATTTGGTGCCTGCACGGCTGGCCCTGTTGCTTTTGGGCCTGTGGTAAGAAAGAATGTAATAGCTGGAGCACTTGGTGGAGTGAACTCTTCAAAGACGTGAAAAAGAAAAGGGTAGGCTACCACTGTGCCCCTCAAGATCATGTCCTCGGGTTCCGAAGTACACTAAAGCTCTACACCCTCCAGCAGTGCCAGTTTGGAAACCAAGACGAGCATCTGGGTGTTCAGAGGGACATTTCACATAAACTGTAAGGACTGACAAGCTTTCAAAGAGAATGCAGCTCTAAGTCTCTTCGGAGAAAAAGCAAAAGTTCTCATTATTCTCTTACCTTTCTAATAGAAGTTTCTATTTCCTTCTGTCTGAAATTTTTAATCCATAATAAATACCCATTGGATAGGTTGAATTTAGGTATTGTCCTGTCTCAAAAGGTCATGGTTCATTCAGATGGGATTCATAATTTTATTTTCTTGATAATGATTCTCCAGCATCCCAGATCCTCAGTACTTTCTGTCAGTGTGCTTTGAAGTGTAAAGAGAATCACAAGCTTGTTGCTATGAATTGGACAGGAATATCAGCTCACCCAACTTTTGGTTTTTTTTGAGGGTTTTGTACATGAGCACTGCCCTTAAATCATTTTCACTCCTGCCTCTCCTCCCATATTCCCCTGACCTGGTGTTATAGTCTATGATTTGAACTCAGTGAGCAACTTTCATTACAACTGATCTTGTTTTCCTCTTTCAGGGACAGTAAAACTCTTGAAAGCCATAAAACACTCCAAAATTTCTTTCTGCCAACCCCAAACTACTACATAGGTCCAGTTTTAAGAAATGGCAGTAACTTTTCTCACTTCTTTTTATTCTTTTTCTTTTTCTCTGGTCTCCTTTCTCTGCCTTTCCCCTTTCTTTTTTCCCCCTCTTTTCAAGTGGATACTCATTATTATTACAGCTTTAAAAGCTATTATTTATAATAGCTAAGTAAGAATATTTCCCTAGTAGGAATTTAAGCAATTTAAGAAAAGTACTTTAGGTTTTGATCATTTACTTTTCAGTACAAGGTATGTTAGAGCAAAATATGTCAGAAAATTAGTATAAAATATGTCAAAAGACAGGATAATCCACAGGAAATTGAGGGGTACAAGTGAAAAGTATTTGCTGTTGAGGAGGCAATACGTGAATAAGGTTTTCACTTACAGCAGTTCTTGATTTATGACAGACATTGGCAACAACTACAAAGAACATGACTCTTCCCATTCACTCAAAAATGTTCTATGGGGGAAATGTTATAAATTGAGGTCCTCCAAGGGAACACAGGAGAAACTCTGATACAAAACTGTCTATAAGAGACTTAGTTAAAGGAACAAGCTCTTTTTGTGGGAGGTTGGACCTGTAGGCTGGGAACGGATGGATGGTCTGGAGCCAATGCTTCAGACTTTATACAGACTTGCCTCATTTTCAATGAGAATTCCTATTATCATCTAAGATCTCTGAACTAAAAAGGCAGCTCCACTGTCATTATGGAGAGTCTCCTTTGCCCAAAATTGCAGACCAACACAGCTACATAATCATAGCAATGCCTGGATTACTGTTTGAATGACTAGGTACTCTATTTAATCTACCTACGGTGGCACAGAAAAGCAGCTATTGAAGAAAAAGAAATGCATATCTACTTTAAAGGCCCTTGAGGCAACCAGGCCAGATGACCACCCTCACCCCAAGTTTGATCCCTAGGACAAACATGGCAGAAGGAGAGAATAGAATCCTCCATGTTGTCCACACATGCATCATGACACACACACACACGCACATTTGTGTACACAAACAAGTAAACAAACAAATCCAATAAAAACTCAAGTTATATTGCTTCTTGGTCTTTTGGCTAAGATCAAGTGTAGAAAGGTTAAGTTATCAGAATCTCTTTCTTTTAAAAGCAGCCACTGAGAAATTATAAACTGAGCTGGCCATGTAGTTTTTACAAATTATAGTAATCATGAGCTTTCAAAGCAAGATAGGAGACAAATACTTCTAAAATCATTCATCTGAAGCACATGATAGTTTCAATGTCAAAGAACTGAATTTTCTTTTTTCTAAATTAGCATCTTGGTTTGAGACTCAACACTGGCTCTAAAATGTCTTCTGTCTTAGGAGATTCTCAGCTCTTAGCACTGAAACCCTTTATTTCTGCAAATAAAATAAGCAGTGTCATACTCCAGGAAGAAGAAAATTGGAGTATGACCATTCCCCATGGGTTCCACTATCTTTTCCCTTTGTGTGGTGCTGTCTCTAGATTATAGCAAGCTGTGTTTTAACTTTAACCCAAAACTCCTCTTTGACACAAGTGCCCATGGCTCAAATTTATTGTGCACATAATAATAAACATGTTTAAAATGAGAAGAATATAATAAAGGTCTAGGGTACCTAGGGATTCCATTTCCTTCCCTTTATTTTACATAAGAACCCATTTACCTAATGTAAATCTTCCCGAATTAAAGCAACCATCCCGTTAGGTCTGGAAGACCTAGTGTCATGTGCCTGGGGAAACAGTGTGAATCTTCACTCCAGATATGCAAATTGCCTATCTCAGAGCCATGTTAACACAGCCTCCAAAACAATGTTTTTATCTTTACCAAGAATTCCATTAATGACAAAAATCAGGCATCATCATTGACTCAGCTACATTCAATTACATCCTTGGCTACCTGCCTTTCTAATAGGCTGCCAAGAGATACTAAAAGAGTCCAGAAGTTCACTTAATGGTGTCTCTGAACCAACTGAAACCCAGCTAAAATTTTGGCTTTTCCAACAATATTGCTACCTGTGCTCAACTACAAACAGATTTATATAGTTTATATTTATATATTTTGTATTTATATTTGAAAAGCCAACACATGAGAATTTGGTTTAGTAATTGTTCCATCTAGCTTTATGTTGAATTGAAATAAACTTCAGTTGAGAAATTGCCTCTATAAGATCTGGCTGTAAGGCATTTTCTTAATTAATGATTGATGGGGAAGGACTCAGAGGGAGTCCCTTTTGTGGATGGTACTATTCCTGGGCTGATGGCCCTGGGTTCTATAAAAAGCAAGCTGAGCAAGTCATGATGAGCAAGTCAGTAAACAACACCACTCCATGGACTCTGCAACAGCTTCTGCCTCCAGGTTTCTGCACAGTTTGAGTTCCTAGCCTAATGCACTTTAATGAAGCACTGTGGCTATAGAAGCCAACTAAACTCTTTCCTCCTCGACTTGCTTTTGGTCATTGTGGTTCATCACAGCAATAGTAACAAGGGGACAATAACCATGTTTAGAAAACTGTGTATAATTGTGGATGAAAAGTGAGAATATTTATATTCTCCAAAAAAAAAAAAGTCATTTTATTGGCTATTAAGAGAATGCTGGGAATGTCTCTGGCCTCTGTTGTATTGTCATTGACATGACATTGAAGAAGGTATTAAAATCTTTGTACCTTAATTTTTCTTTCTTCAAAATAGAGATGGTCTAAAGCGGTGGCACCAAGAATTGTATTGTTCACAGATCAGTAAAATAATGGAAGGTCATGCAGCAGTATTTTTTCTTATTAGTGACATTTTAAAGCTTTATTTTTCTACCTGCTATCCTTATCACTTAGTTTAAGGTCTTTGAATACAAATAACAGAAATAAACTCTATTAGAATATTAGCCTTTAAATGAGAGTCATGGAGATTAATGAAAACAACAGCAAAACTATGTCACTGCCACTCCTCACATTTTCCTGAATATGTATTTTTTTAAAAAAAATTAATAAAAAACAAGCATCTGCTCTCCTACAGGGCTTTGACATCACTAGGGAATGACCTCTGTAAGTTTTACTCACCTGGGTACTGAAATTGAAACTTATAATTTTAAAATCATTTCATTGATTTATTTATTTTGAGATTCATTCTCTGTAGCTCAGGCTAGCTTCAAACTTGCTGTGTAGCCTGGATAACCTTGAACTCCTGATCCTCTTGCCTCTGCTTCCCAATTGTTGGGACAACAAGCATGCACTACCATATTTGGCCCTTCCCTTGTTGATTAATGCCTTCCTGTAGGAGCTATTCTTTAAACTATTTTATTTGGTGCTCCTTAAAACTATACCTCCCATCCAACCCCCCAACCCTCGGTAGCAGAGAAAGATGGTTAGAAGGGAAATGGGACATAGACCTCTTTAAGGTATGGTTAGGGTCGTCGGGTTCTTTGGGAAAATACCAATCTCAGTAGTCAGGATATCTAGCAGTCCAGCAATTACAGCAAGATGAACAAGCAGCCTTCTTTCTCCTCATCCATCTCCTCGGAGCCCCTTCCTCTCTCTGGCTTCTGGCATTTAGACTCTCTCGAGTCCTCAGAGTCCCACTAACTCCAGCTGACAATTACTATGTCCCTCTCCAAGCTGTATGAGGCTGTTGTTAGCTGTGGACGAACTAAGGCAGTCCCATATCCCACACTTGGGATTAAACAAAAACCTGTTTACATAACATGACTGAGTTTTCAAACACACCAAAATTTTCCACTACACCTTCCAAAAAGATAAAAAATTAAAACCTATTTCAATCCATTTTTGAATGGATACTTTTAAATACTTAAATTTCTACTTAAGGATGTTTACAATAACTATACCAAGATGTAGACCTATTTGAAATTAGTTATTCTGCCTAGCATAATTTCTTTTTTAAGAAAGCAAGACCAATTGAAATAATTTGCATAAACAGTGAGGGAGAGGAGCCATTCCTGAACTCAGATTTGCTGTCTCAGACTCCATGTGACTGCTTATCTGCCCTCACTCTCTGTGGTTCTGTTTTTCTGTTGAAATTCCCTTTGTCTCATTTGTCATATCATTTATCATTTTAACAATACCATGCCTGTACATAATTAAGTAATTTATAGCTTGTAATACATAGATGGTCCTAAACTATAAAACCAAAAATTTTGAGTAGGGATTTTAAAAGGGAAAAAGATTGAGTGAGTCTGGAGAAGTCATTCTTCACGAATAATTTGAAAACTTGATTTCCTTTTTCCTGTGTCTTCTTAGAGATCTAGATTTAGCTTCTCATTCATTAAGAATGTTAAAATGATGTGGTATTTCATATGGCATCGATTTATTCAAGCTATCCATTTTATTGTCTGATTTTTGTGTACCTTTTACACACCTAGCTTTACTCCATAGTTTCATAGCACTACATTATTTCATTTATAAAACAAGTCAAGTGTTTAGTATGATCACGCCATGATTAGTCTGTTCCTTCTAACCTCAATACTTAGCGTATTCTCAAACAAAATTAATGGCAATAATGATAATTAGAAGCCAAGCTACATTTCATAAAATTAGTTTTGATTTATTAAGGGCCACAGGCCAGGTTATGGTATGTATCGAAAATGTCTTCTACAAGCCCACTTTGACCCCAGTCAATGTAACTTTAATTTTTGAAAGTTATGGGCTCACTGGGGTGTGAGTCATGACATGGAGGTTATAGCTTAATCCCATTTTTAGTTGTCAATTTTCTGATCGTTGCCATGTGCTAACTCACCTGCTATAAGTTGCCATGATCCCTTTGAACTGATAAACCTCTCATCCCTTAAATTTCTGCTGTCAAATATTTTGTCACAGAACCAAGAGTGACTAATATAGTTTTGAAAGAAGTTCTGAGATAAAAATTTGTCGACTGATGTTTTGGGTGTGACAGCTTTCTGTTCCTGTACTTAAAATATAAGAGCAATGGGATAGTTCAAGAAAGTGGATTTGCTATGGTGTGAGGTAGAAACTTTCCATTTTAAACACTCATCTTTAAAAAGTGATGGTTTTCTTCTGCGGGTGCCCTGGGGTTAAGGGAATCTGGAAATAGAAAATGTTCAAGTACATTGACCCACATCTCCTCATATCAGCTTCAATATCCTACTCCCAAGTTATTTATAAGACAGACTGGAGAACTTGCACCATTTTTTAAATCCTTGAGTAAAGATAGCACCTGATCTTCAGCCTTCTGTCCTCTGACTACAGGGATGAGTCATTTCATCTATAGTCAATGGCTTAGGATTTCACTTGAATTAGTAATTAATCACCCCTTACATTTATTGACATTCCCAAATATCACCAGAGTTTCTAGCAACACCCACACAATCCCATAATCTTTATGATTGCAGCTTTTTCTAAACCTCTAAAGCACCCAGGACAACTTCCATTATTAACATATTCTCTTCCAGTTATATCCCATTCCAATTGGCACCAGTGGATGTTTTACATACTGCAGACTGTACTTTTCTGTCAAGGACTTCCTAAACTCCATCTAATGGTCACAGGGCAAATTCAAATACAACATTTCACTTTCCACACTGATTCCTAGATAACTTTCCAAGGAATAGACTTTCATAGATACTTAAAGGCAAGAAAAACATCTCTAGGAAGATGTCTCATGTACTTGTGTACAATCCCACACTGAAGCAGGGCATTTCTGACTTACCCTACACCATATGTGAGTACAGTTTCCTTGGGAGAGGCAGCTCCCTTGGGCAGGGAGGGTAATTCTTGAAGTCTTGGGTAGAAGAAATCAGCTAGGAGCCATCAGTAGACAGTGATCTCAATTATAGACAAGGTATTGAATATTTTAGACTAAAATTAGAGTTATAGATTGCTCTTCCAATTTTATCTTTGGAAGAAAATTGCTCATCACCTTCCCTTCAAACAGACTACAAAATTACAAAGTTTCTCACTGTTGTTCTTACAGTATCAATTATGAAAAGGGATGACCATGGCTTGGAAATACATCTATTTTCTTCTTTTCTAAATTTAATTTAATTTGATTAATTATACTTTATTCACTTTGTATCCCCCTATAAGCCCCTCCCTTTTCCCCTCCCCATTCCACCCTCCCTCCCTCTTCTTCACACATGCCCCTCCCCAAGTCCACTGATAGGGGAGGTCCTCCTCTCCTTCCTTCTGATCTTAGTCTATCAGATCACATCAGGAGTGGCTGCATTGTCATCTTCTGTGGCCTGGTAAGGCTGCTCCCTCCTCAGGGGAAGGTGATCAAAGAGCAGGCCAATCAGATTATGTCAGAGACAGTCCCTCTTCCCATCACTATGTAAGCCACTTGGACACTGAACTGCCCTGGGCTACATCTGTGCAGGGGTTCTAGGTTATCTCATGCCTGGTACTTGGTTGGAGTATACTTTTCTTGAACTCAGTATATATAAAATTAATGATTACCCATTAAACATTGGGCTGTGTGATTCACATATAACAGTGTGTGTGGCATCAAGGCACCAAGAGAAGTCAAAATTTGTTCTTCATGGGAGGTACATATTTGTGAGGAAGACAGCAGTAATATTTGTACTGAGCATTTAGTGTTTTGACAGACTCTTCCTGAAGTACTTTATATGACACAATGAATTGTACAAAGAATATGCTCCCTCTTATTAGTAGAAGAAACAAGAAATACAAGCAAGCAAAAGATAATTTCAGATACTGATAAGAGTGCTACAGACAAAATATCAAAAGATAGTAGGATCTGATAGTGATGGGGGAGAGACCTCTCAAAGAGGGAAGCTCTAAGCAGGTGGCATTTGAGATTAGAGTTTCACTGAGAAAGAACGAGTCATAGAAAGCCAGTGAGATGTGGTCAAGTGAAGTTAACAACCGAGAGCTCCCGGGAACGAGGAGGCTTATGGATGGGTGATAGGTACAGTGAGGAGAGAGAGCAGATGGTTACATTAATGGGAAGCCTGTGTAGGCCACTATAAAAAGGTTGACTTTTTTTCTAAGTGCTGGAAAACCACTAGAACATTTTAAGTAGGTATATACTAAATCTGATTTAAATCTTTAAGAATGATCATTAAATTTATAATGAAGAAATGAATATGTGGTGAATCAGTTCTTCTTGGGTTACTAGCACTGTAATAAAAAACCGCCCCCCCCCCCTTTTTTATTTTTGGTTCATAAGGGCGATATCCTGTCTTTTTGCTTTCAGAGTCATGAAGCAGTCATCTATTATGTAGTAAGAATAAGACTGGGAACTTGTGTGTGTGCACATGCGCACATAATGTCTTCTGATTCTACAGCTCTATGCTATCAGTATTCAATCATGATCTTTATCATAAGACCTTATCAATCCTGGTCACCTGCCAAAGGCTCCAAGTCTAGATACCGTCATCAATTTATGTTTCCATCGTCCTTATTTCACACAATGGGGATTGAACTCCATCATGAATGTGGGATAGACAAGTTGTTTTAAAACCATAACATGCGGGGAATCTCCATAGAGGCATGCGCTCTAATTAAAGAGTTAGTGTAGTAGTCTAAGGCAGAGATGATTATGACCAGGCAGCATTATGAGAGTAGAGATCGAGGCCAATGCACATTTACTGAATACATTTTAGAGTTAGAGGTGATTGATAGATAGGCAAGGAGTAGGGGAACTACTAGACAAATAAAGGATATCATGGTGAGTGGCAGTTGTTCTGAGATGATGTGTTCAGCAGTAATGGGAACCATTACTGTGTGCATGTAGAGACTGCGGTCGCACAAGGCTCTTGGTGAAGGTCACATTTGAGCAAATTCCTAAGAACTATCCAGTCCTGTAAAGATACAGGATCCCATGTATACTTCAAAGAGTAAGTTCTTGACACCAAGAAAAATGCCTGCCAAGAATAAGAGGCTATTAGGCTACAGGACAGCTCTGAGATTGGTTGGATTAGCAAAACAGGAACCATAAAATTGCTACTAACTACTTTGTTCCCAAACCTCTGTTTATATCAGCAAACGCATTGATTAGATAAAAGGGTCTAAATGAGAGCTGGAAGAAGGACCAGCTCAGTTGGGGGCAAAGTGGGGATTTTCAGTGTTTCCATATCTGGCAGAGCTCATCTGCTTTATTACTTATTTCCTGAGGCCAGTTAGAAATCTTTTAATTGTGCATCTAGACTCCATATGACTGCGTAAATGAAAAATTCATTTGTGGCTTACAGTTTTAAGTTTAGAACTAAGTTTTGGCAGGTTTGCTAACCCTAATAATATAGAACATATGTCCTATTCAAAACATCCTCTATTTTCAATGTTGTTATAAGGTAACATAAACAGAATTATACTCATCGGTGAGTTAAAATGAGTTATGGCGTGAAGCCCACTCCAAAGACTCAAAAAAAAAAAAAAAAACAAACAAACAAAAAAAAAAAAACCAAAGACTCATACTAAATACATGCTTTATAGTAAGACTTGCTAGATGGTTTAGTGAAACTTGGCCAAAATGAATTCTTAAGTCTCCAAGTAATTTGGATTAGAATGCAGGCCCCTTCTTTCTTAGTCTAGATTCTTCTGATGTGTGAGTCTTCATGGAGAGCAACCCTTGAAAGGACAGTTTTGAACTCTTACCTGGTATGAACAAGACTAAAGAGAAGCTATAACAGCTGGCATCTTGCATAAAGAAGCATTATCCCCCTCTTTCTCATCCTCTTCCTCCTCCTGCTCTACCTCCTTATCTTTGACCTCATTTTCCTCTTACTCCTCTTTTTTCTACTGTTCCTCCTTCTTCCCCTTCTTCTCCTCCTTTTCTTCCTCTTCCTCCTCTCCCTCTTGCTCTCCCTCCTGCTCTCCCTTATCCTTCCCTTCCTCCTTCCCTCACTCTTCTTCCTACTTCTTTTTCTTTTCTTCCTCTTTTTCCTCATCTTTGTTTTCTTCCTCTCCTTCCTCTTCCCCCTTTTTTCTTCATCTCACTACTTTTCCTTCTATTTCTCTTTATTTTTCTTCCCTTCCTCCTTCTTCTCCTTTCCCCCTCCTCTTCTCCTCATTTTCTTCTTTTTCTCTCCCTCCTCCTCTTCCTTCTACTTCTTTCTTCTTCCTTCTTGTTTTCTTCTTCCTCCTCTTCCTTCTCTCTCCTCTTCTCCCCCTCCTCTTTCTCCTACTTCTCCTTTCAATTTTTCTCCTTCTTTTTCAGTCCTCTTCCTCCTTCCCCTTCTCATCATCAAACAAAAGCTCAAAGTCAAACTGAGGAGGAAGAAGCAAGCTGGGAAAGTCACCAAAACTTAAGAAGAAAATTACTTAAGCTTGTCTTCTTTGCTTTCATTGTTAATCTTTTTCTTTCTGGAGAAATGTGTTTGTTTTCCTAAGATGAAGAAAAAAAAATTAATGAACTATTGCTGTCTTATATACTTTATTACTGGGAAAATTGACAATTTTACTGCCTCTTGGCTTTTGTATAATTCTATTTTAGGTAAAATTGGAAATTTTTTGTTAACATTTAGATTCTAAACATCTGGAGGACAAAAGCAATATTATCCTTACATTTTATAGAAGGTACAGAAAAACACCTCAGGTTTTACTTGACATGGCCACTTAGCTTTTTCATAGTAAAAGAACAATTATTAAATGCCAGTAATTATTAGCTAATATATGTTCACCAAAAGAGTTCTATTCAAAGTGAGTCTCAAGTATATTGTATCTTTTTATATTAATTGGCCCTGTTGAAGCAAAGGTGCTGTGTTATTTAGCTTTACATTACTGTAGCAAACTACTGGAGCTTACCAAGAAGAAACAATCCTTTTGGCTTCAGGCTTCAGGTGTATCCACTGACTTTGCCTGTAATGAGGCAAGTGTATGGTAGGATTTGTGATGGAGGAAGCTTCATCTCAAGGCAGTTTACAAGCAAAGAGAACAAAAAGAAGGACCACAGTCCCACTATGCTCTTCAATGCCATGTTGCCAATGATTAGATGACCTCACTGTAGGTCCCACCTCCTAAAGAGAGAAACACCTTCAAGGAGTCCCATAGGTTCAATAAAAAAAAAATCTTCAATACATGGGCTTTGTGGGGACTTTGTAGATTCAAAGAATAGCAACATTTACTTCAACATACTGTAGCTGAAATAGAAAAACAGTTGGATTCTTCCTAACTCTCTTCTTCTCTCTGGATGCTGTGTCTTTTGCATAAATTCCTGGGTCACAAGCGGGCAATAATAGAGTTCCCAGAAGGCCTTCATTTCTCCTAAGTGATAGGAAAGACTGTGGCCCTTTTCCATCTTTCTGATCAGTTAACTGTACCCATGAGGTAGAAGATCCTAGAAGCAATAACAAGACAAAAGAGGTCACCCAGAAGATTCCATTATGAGACTAGTAGCACTTTACTAGCATAGACAGGTGAATTTCAAACATGTTTATTCCCATAATTCTAAATAGTTCTAATAATAACATAATCATTATTAAACAACTTGTGATGATTTATTTTAAATGTCTTTTTGGTATGGTTGAAACAAACTCCAAGATGAAAGCCAGCCACCTCCGTTTCTTTTGTTCCACTACCAAACCTCACCAATTGATCACAGCTACTCACCTCACATTCACCTGGTGTCCTCAGTGGGAGTCCTCAAAAGACATGTTTGAAAGCGCCTCCTCTTTGAAGTCTACAGAACTTCCTACGCTATGCAGCATCATGCTTTCTTTCACTCTGACAAATGATGGGAATCATAGTGTATGCTCTGTTAGCCCAGACAAAAAACATTCATCTACTAAAACAAACATTTTTTTTTTTACCAAAAAAGAAGGGATTAAAGGTTGTTAAAATATAGAATTGACAGTATTTGAGAAACTGGAAATTCTAATTTCTCTTATTTGATTTTTATACGTTGACTATGTATATCAAAGCAGAATGCTGTACCTCATATGTAAGTACAGATGGTGTGTGTGTCAATTTTTAAAAAAGAAATAATATCTTTTTCAACCTGACTTTAGTATAGACTAAAAAGAAATAAAAATTTAATGTAAATATGCAAAGTAATAACAAAAACACAAACAGCTCTTTGCTCATATGTTTCTTCACATATTTAATGACACACACATTTATACTTCATCTTTCCTTACTTTGAAGACTGAACTATTTTTTTTATTTTTTAAATTTTTTATTTAACTTTTATTAATTACACTTTATTCATTTTGTATCCCCCCATAAGCCTCTCCCTCCTCCCCTCCCAGTCCCACCCTCCCCCCCGTTTCTGCATGCATGCCCCTCCCCAAGTCCACTGGTTGGGGAGGTTCTCCTCTCCTTCTTTCTGATCTTAGTCTATCAGTTCTCATCAGAAGTGGCTGCATTGTCAGGGTTCTAGGTTATCTCCACGGATAGTCCTTGGTTGGAGTATGAGTCTCTGGGAAGTTCCCTGTGTTCAAATTTTCTTGTTCTGTTGCTCTCCTTGTGGAGTTCCTGTTCTCTCCAGCTCTTACTATTTCCCACTTCTTACATAAAATTCCATTCACTCTGCCCAACAGTTTGCTATCAGGCTCAGCATCTGCTTTCTGTGGTACATCTATACAATGGAGTATTACTCTACAATGAAAAATAAGAAAATCATGAAATTTGCAGGTAAATGGTGGGACCTGGAAAGGATCATCCTGAGTGAGTTGTCCCAGAAGCAAAAAGACACACACGGTATATACTCACTCATATAAACATACAACGTAGAATAAACCCACTAAAATCTGTACATCTAAACAAACTAAGCAAAAGAGAGGACCCTAACTAAAATGTTCAATCCCCATCCTGAAAGGCAAAGAGGATGGACATCAGAAGAAAAAGAAAATAGGAAACAACCTCGGAACCTGCCACAGAGGGCCTTTGAAAGCCTTTGCCATGCAGACTGTCAAAGACTGAACTATTTATATATTATACACTTCATTATTATTTATAAATGACCTGAAGTCATGCATTATTAATTATCTGTCTCACAGGGACACTATAAAATCACAAACTTCAACAGACTGCAGTGAATCCAGGAGTCAGTCTTTAGGACCCCATTCAGAACAATGTCAGAGGTGGAGAGAATTTGATTTAGGGATAACATCAAACACCAAACTTTTGAACTTCTTGCAAAAACTTAAAACCAAACCATCATATAGCCTCTCTCTGTTTTGGACCCAATGTGTCTTTGTCTATTTGGGTAAAATCTTCCGGTGCATACTTTTTGGTGAGCTATCAACCTCAAAGCATAGAAACAGATGTGCTTCTGCTCTTTTCATTATTAGGGAGACAAGAGCAGCTGTGCTGGGATTGTATGAAAAAGACATTTCTCCGTGCTGCCTCTGGACTCAGAAACTTGGAAAGGCTGGCAGTTAGAAAGGTATTTTATCAGGAACCTCTCTAGACATGGTCACTGGGCACTTTTCTGAGTTATAGTTCCTTCTGGAACTGTTGATTCAGTTTCTTGAGGTGTAAAAAATCCTGTATCACTATTCATGCTAAACTGGGTAGAGCCTCTGTGGCCTTGATTTACACAAGAACAACTAGTGTGAAATCATGCACTGTCAAAATTTGAGAGCTTATCATTTAAAAGAGTGAATTCTGCTTGTCCTATTTGTGAGAGGCTAGGTGAAAGCCAAGAACAGAGCTTTGTGTAGTTCTTCTAAGACTATGTGGGCAACGAGGGCCAAATATGTGTTTTCTAGACACAATACACACAGTGGGGAAGAAACCCAGCATATTTGGTGAAAGAAAAATAAATCAAAGTATAAAAACAGCCTCCTTTTATGCACTTGCAAGACCTGACAATAACCAGATGGTGAGGGTTTGTGCATTGAATTGGTGTTTTATGTGCAGCAGTGCTATTTTGGGTCCAGTTTTGGAAATTTGTCACAAAAGTTCACTTGTCTTGAGATTTTGCTTCCTGTGGCAGGAGCCTGGTGTTCCTGTTTGTGCATGTTTTTGTACATGGAGGGCAGGTTCTTCTGTGCGCATCAGTGTTGAGGGCTGAATGTGCGTGGGGCCGGTGTCTTCTGCCTTTTGAAAAGTGGTCTTGGCATAGAGAATGGGAGAATTATGAAACTGAGTTTGTTTGAGCTACAAATATATAGACAGTTGGGGGAGGAAAAAGGGAACTAATAAGAGGTTGAAACAGGTATATATTCCTGTGGAAATTTTCAAACCACTGTGACGGAGAACATGTGGGGAAATTTTCTGAAGAGGAGGAAATTGAGTGGGCTATAACAAGAAATGCCCTCTGAGCAAGACCACACTTTCTGCTTTAAAATAAAGCTTCTCTATTTTCATTAGGTTGCCTTATGAGCAGCTCTTTGCCGTAGCCCTCCTCAGAATAGCCAGCTGCAGGTATTCCTAATAAGAAATAACATTTTAGAGTCCTAGCGTTCATTTTCGTAAGCTGCTTGTAAGTCTCACAAGCTCTTTCATTTGTTCTCTCTCTACAGAATTTACAAGACTGGTTTTTGATGGTGTTTTAACAGCATAATGAGGAAGAAGAGTACCTTTAGTTAGGTTTTACAAAGACCTTGGCATGACCACTGCTGATGCTACCACCCACCAGTGATGACAGCCAGATGCAAGGAGAGTATTCCTTGCCCGGCTGAGTAGCTTTGGTCCTGAAGGTTCTGTTCAAATGCTGTTTGCCCTGGTGTTCCTGTTCTTCCTCTCACATATCCCTCTCTTCCTTATGCACTCCTAACTTTAGAATGTGGTTACTGATAGCTGATTGACCAAATTCAGGGAAAATGGACTCTGCGTTCCCATCACAGAAAGGTTATTAAGAATGTTGGAATGAATATGCTGACCAACTCTCAAAGAGGGGTTAATTAAATTCCAGTTTGGATCAAATCTTATGATGTTTTAAAGCCAGATTCTCAAAAGTAAGTATTTCTACATTATTGCTACTGAGTATTCTATACTGACTGTGGGTTGAATGGAACTTGTAGCTCCACAGAGTAAAAGCAGAAGGCAACGCCTAATGTGGAAGAATAGCCCTAGCCCAGGCTCTCTTTTCTCTGGAAACCCCACAGAGCACAGTGATGGTCTGCAATCCCTATGGCAGGATCGGTGGGAATCACCTTCTACATCTGCATCTTGATCACTCTCTAACATCCTCACCCTTATGCAGGATGCCTGTACCTTTACTTTTGCTCAGGGCTTGGTGACTCTGTGCTTGATTTAAACTGCACAAATACAGAATGTGAAGGCAGAACTGCAGACTCCATATTGACTGCAGTTTCCTTACTCTTAGGTAAAACACCAAGGCCAGAAATGTGAAAATGGCTCAACCTCAATTTCTTTGTCTTGCCAACACTGACTAGCAAGCACAACCTCCAACTGTAGCAGAGAGACCTTCCTCAAGGTACCAGTGTCTCCTGTGTCTATATTTCCTTCCTTTCAAAAGATGGATGCTATATGGGAGCACAAGTTCTCTCTAGTACCTTCAACATCCCGCCACCCATTCATCTTTCTCTACACTATCATCTACAAATCTCTTCACCTTTAATAATCTCCCATCCTGAAGCTCCCAACTGCTACCTGTCTGTGTTTGTCCATTCCTCCCCTGACCACATCATAGCCATCTTTTCTCCATGTATTACTCTTTCCATGTTGTTATGAGGTCCCTCCTCTTTGTCACCCCTTAGAACCATCTCCTCCATATTAGATGCCTTTAGTTCTCTGAATCCAGTCCACTTACATGTGTCTTTTTTTTTTCTGCCTTCTTCTAAACTTGGATGATTTTCATGTATTTTCTACGCTCTATACTTTATTTGAGGAACATCATTTTAAAACTATTTTAATAATTATTTACTTACTAATGAGTTCTCAGTAGACTTCTTTATTGTAGAGCTTTCCTGAGAAACACGAATCACTTCATTTGATCATTCAAATCCAGAACTCAAAGTCTATGGTCTCACTCCCTTTACTTCAGTCATCCCTCCCCTCTGCTCTCTTCGGCTACTGAGTTCTTCTGTGTAGAGCTGATGAATTCTCCATGTCAATAGCTAAACAGACAGGTTTGTCGTGTAGCTACCTTCTCGCATGCCTCACTCTTTATTCAGTTTCATGATGTGAGTCTCTCTGGCCAATTTTTGTCAGACAAGAAGCTATAAATATCTTAATTGCTTGGAGCAGTTTCACCTATTCTCTGCTGATATATGCAAACACAATTATTACTCTGTCTGGCTTGGTAGGATGACAGACATCTGATGGATGAGATGTTTTGCAATATATTTTATTCTAAGCATTACACTGGACTTTTATGAGAATCAGATCAGATTTTAAGAAAATAAGCCACTGAGATTTATAAATGAGCAAGACCTCTCTGAGTAGATATGGTTAGTTAAATCTTTGTTGTAATAAGCCTATATTGGTTTATATAAGTGAGGTATGGTTTACACATATGAGGTTTATACAAGGCTAGCACCCGACATGTAGCAACACATGTATAGTCCTCATTTCATGCATTACATCTACAGTAATTTTGTTGGTATAGATCTCAGAAAGATTACGGTGTCAAATGCTTCTTCAGGAAGGAATATATATGACCGGGGGAAAGTCACAAGTAAGTAAGACTACTTCCTTCAGACAGTGTCTGCTAGATGATGGGAAAGATGGATACATGAGACAGCAGAGGAGAAAAGCAATCAGACCAGGACTTTAAATGCAGGAGACATTGATGAAGGAAAACTAGCCAAGCAAACACTGTGGCCCTGCTCTCTACCAGGTCTCTAAAAGGAGCCCAGTGAATGTAGCACCAACCCTAAATTATAAAATATAGCACCACCCCTAAATTATAAAATGGCTTACAAGAAATAAGTGGATGGACTGGCATAGACTGAGGCAAAAGTATTCTGATGGAAGGCTTGGTTCCCATTGGAACAAAGTTCAGGAGACACGTGAACTGAAATCTCAACAATGGATTGACTCATGACAGAGTTAGAATCACAGGATGTTATGGGGGAAATCCTTGAAATACAAGTACCTTTCTCCACCATGAGTATCAGAACTGTGATCTTTCTTTCTTTCTTTCCTTCTTTCTTTTTTCTTTCTTTCTTTCTCCCTCCCTCCCTCCCTTCCTCTCTCTCTCTCTCTCTTTCTATCCAGATGGCAGTTTCCCTTCCCTCCTCTCCTCCAGTTGACCCCACCCCCTCTGTCTACACCATCTATTTCTCCTCTGTTTCTCTTCAGGAGAAGCCTCTCATAGATATCAAGCAAACATGTCATATCAAGTTCCAGTAAGACTAGGCATCTCCTCTCATTTAAAGGCTGGAGCAAGCAACCTAGTATAAAGAAAAGGGTCCAAAAAAAAAAAAAGGCTAAAAAGTCAGCCCCTGGTCCCATGGTTAAGAGTCCCACAAAAATACCATGTAGAGGTCTTAGGTTAGTCCTGTGCAGGCCCCCTGGTTGTTGGTTCAGTATCTGTCAGTCTGTAAAAAGCCAGGTTCGTTGATTCTGTGGATTTTCTTGTGGTGTCCTTGACCCCTCTTTACCATGCATGATGTTTTGTCTCATCACAGAACCCAGAAACAAATGTTAGGGGCTGAAACTTCTGCGACTATAAGTCAAAACATGTATTTTTTTCCTTATAAGCTTATTTTCTCAGGTATGTTTTCATGGTGATGGAAATCAGATAAATATACAATGTTTTAGGAGCAGAGGGAATTCCAGAGTGAACAGGATGAAAATGCAGGCACATAGGCCATGGCATGGAGTCTAGGTTTTATTATAAAAATTATTAGCGGCTGTTGGTATTTTTCATCAGAGTAGAATGCTCTGATCTACATTCTTACAAATTACTTATTGGCCTGAAATTGGGTTGTAAGGAGTTATTGTACAAGTATATAATTCTTATATACTATTCTTAAATACTTATTATTAATATACTTATATACTTATTCTTATATAAATTCCTTAAAATTGGTTTTTATGCATGGCTGGTGGCTCCTGTGCTAAAGCAGATCTAACCCGTGCAGAGAAGAAGCAGGGGTTTGTGGGAAAGCTGAATTATCACTTTTATTCATGTGGAGGAACATGCTGAAGTTCAAGTGTGAGATATACTTAGAGATACTGTGTTTCACTATCTGTGACTACTAGAGAGAGTCAGAGAAGTATAAAGCAATGGTGAGTGTCAAAGATAGACATTTTGTAGTAAAGTGTGGTCATAGTAGCCCTGACAGGAAGTGTAAAACTGAAAGTTGTGTTATAGGGGGACCAGAAAATAAAATGCACCTAAATCTAGTTTAATATTAAATAGTTTGTATATTTAGGGTCTGCCATCAGCGTGTGAGTAGGGGAAGGCATGTAACTTACTGTTTTCTTCTGGCTTGCTTTTCACGGCCTTGGTAAAAAAGCACAACATAGCAGAGGTTCTTGTAATTTATTTATGTATTTATGACCACTTCGTGTTCATTCTAACTAAAAATAATATTAACAGAGCGACAGTTTCCATGTTGTCACTTTGAACTGTGAATGAGTCAAGAGCTCTAAGATAGTACAGGGTGCCAGTGATCATTAGGAGAGCAAGATGACAGTGTCCTGCCCTACTCTCTAGAAAATACACCAGGAGCGCAGATATGACACACGGAAGTCCAGCACCTTTAGTAGATAAGAACAGCAAGCTGAGGTGAGACACTGTTCATTTCCATCCCCTGGTTCTCCTGAGGAAGCAGGAGCGATAAAGGTGCATGGAGCCTGGTTTTTGTTTCATAGGGGGCACACATCTATGACTAAGAGCGTCCTTGGAGAAAGTCAAGACACCTTTCATGATTAGCCTCTCTACTTGAAGTAGCACCATCACAGGTTTATTTGTGTATATTGTTTGGACAGTTCCAACCCTTAACAAGTCAGCTTTGAACTTCTGCAACTACGGAAAAAAAAAAAAAAGGCCTGCAGAAAAGTATACTAAAACCAGAAAGTTCTTTTACATATTGAACTTAGTTTCTACTATACTTGTTAGCATTTGCTGAAATCATGGAAAGTAAGTAACGATCCTCTTCTAAATAGTCATTTTAAGATCATGTTAATTATCTAAAGAGATACAATATGGTATTATTTGGTTTTTTAATTTTTTTTTTTTTTTTTTTTTTTTTTTTTTTTAGCATTTAATGAGTTTCCTTGGTGCAGATGTAAAAAAAAAAAAAAAAAAGGAGCTAAATTTTCTTCACCAATTTGGAATCTTTTTTTTTTTTTAACCACATATTTGAATGTGTGTTTAAATTTGGTACTAAAATGAGAATATTTCACTTTTGTTCCAATCAGTGAATGTTCATATTGGCATTATAAACTCGAGTTACAAAACTTGTCTTTTTGAGTCTGGTTTTGCAGTCTCTCCAATGATGGATAGGCCTATGTGGCCTGTGTGTGCCCTAAGATGTCCCTCCGCAGGTGCAGCAAGGTGGGGCAGAGCGTGGGAACCAGCTGGGCTGGGGCAGGTCTAGATGCATTGGCGTGAAGGAAGTCTACAGCTACGGTGCTTCCTTTTCGTGTTGTTTTAACGAGTTCAGCTTTTTACCCAGCACGCTGCAAAGCAGAGCTATCCAGAAAGACCAAAACCCATGTCTGCACCAAACTTCTGCTGTTTGTTTCCATTTTCTTTGTCCTCTCTGGGGCAGGAGAGGTGAAAAGAGCAGGATCTTAAATACATCATTTTTTAAAATGTATAATTGCTCATAGAAAGCATTAAGCTTCACTTGAAAAAAAAATGTCAAAGTAATTTTCGCTTTGCTTTCTTTTAAAGTAGATGAGTGCTCTCCTTTGATGCTAATTTGGGGACTTTTCCATGCATGTCTGAGACAGGTCTAAAGTTCATGGTGGCAGAACTTTGTTTAAACAGGAAAAGCGCCCGAAAGCCAGAAGACAGGGAGATCTTATTAATTGATGAGACTCTATTTTGTGCTACCCAGCAAAGTGGAGACTCATGAGATAGTGATTTGGAACAGCTAGCAAAAATTGAAGCAAGACTGAAACTAAAATGATAACAAAATGAAATCCTGTGGGTCTCCTTTAAAAGTGTGTTGTCATCCTCAGCAATAAAGATTTTGCTAGAACTAGTGGTATACTTAGGCAAGTATTTATTCTGCTTAACAAACTGGCTCCCATGTTTCTTTCAAGTTATCTCCTAAAATATTTCCCACAGAACCAACACCAATCAGTAGGGCAAGATGGAAATGCGAAAGCCAGCCTGTGATGGAAGGTGAGGCTTACAGTTATTCAGGTTTTACTCTTGTTTACAGGAAAAGAAAAACAAATGCTTGTAAAGAGTTTGTCATATTGGTTCTGTTTTCTCTTTGGGAGCTTTAAGACAGAGTAACTTTTTAGGGAATTAAATAATATGTGAGTGTATTTAAGATAGCTGGTTACTGCATTTGGTTCGACACGCTAGAAACAGAGTTTGAATGGGCACTTGCATTCATATGTGCACCCACAAAAATAATAAAAAATTAAAGATAATTAAGGAGAAATAATAACATAAATACGTTATAGTTGCCTAAGTTTCTTATTTTTTTTAAAGGAGGGAGAGTTATTACCATAATCAAAAGAGAGAAAAAACATCTATAGTCAGCTTGATGTTTAAAGTTAATGATACCTGCAAAGTTTTTTTTCTTTCTTCTTTTCTTGTTTTTCTTTTCTTTTTTTTTTTTTTTAAGACTATCTCTGTTTGCAGGATTTCACTCTACAGCCTGTAAAGGAGACTACCAAGGGGGGAAAAAGGTTCAGACAAGGTTGCTTGGGATTAGGCACAAAAACTAATGGCTTTCCTAATTGTTCCAAGGGGTCCTGTGATTGGGCTTGAGGCCAATACACTTTGGCCAGCAAAGCCTCTCAATTAAGCCCAGTCTGCATGCCGAGTTCCTCAGTAAAAGCACGTGAAAGGGCTTCTTCTGACTTTTGATCAAATCCATTTAAAATCTTTGCCATGGGACAGTAAGTATGTCTGGAATGCCTCATACCTGGGCAGTCCTTTTATTAGATACTTGTTCGTAACATCGACTTTCTGCTCAGTAGGGTCACAGTGCTGCTCTCAAGTAAATGTGTTCACAATAAAACATTGCAGTGGATCTGGGTAGGAGCCAGGCATCTGTCTACATTTGTCTCAGTTCTTGGAGGCAGGAAACTTGCTTAACACCTCTGTGTGGATACAGAGCTGGAAACAAGATCAACACGTACTGAATTGAAAGTCAAAACAACAACAACAACAAACCCTAAACACTAAAAAGTACTAAACAGTATTTCATGAGCTAGAAGAATATACCCCAAACAATCAGGTGGCTTAAGTTTCTATAGATTTCTTTCTAGCCCATTTTCTCAGTTACTCATGGTGAGGACTGAAATGTTTGTGCTCTTAGGCCAAGAGAAGTGTTTTCACCCCGGGAAGCTCAGGCTGATGGCAGTGTGCCTACCTTGTGGCTGTCCTTTAATCCGTCCTGCTTTGAAATGCTCATTTGTCCCAGGAAGGCAAGTTCCCTGCTTGGATCTGATCTCAGGGCTGCTAAAAGGGCTTTTACTTCAGTTTGTTTTATTTTCTCTTCAGATTTAAGAAAAGGGAGGGTTGGCTACCATCTAGTACTGGGAATATGGTTTGCAGGTTTTATAACTGTCTTTTCTATTGATTTTAAAAGCCAACACAGCATTTATATAATCCAGAAGAAAGAATTAGAAGAACCCTTTAAGAGTGATATTCCTCTATTTCAAATTGGAGGAGTTATAGAGTATGTGAAATGACTGAGCCCCTGAGCAAGACTTAGGACATTCTGGCAATTTCTATAGCACATGATTACAATCTTAGGCTGCTCTAAGTTGTCCTACATGGAGCAAAGCACATCTTCAGAGAAAGGAACTAAAGCTACTGTTATCCTGATGAAGATTTCAGGGATTTGAGACTCAGTCCAGCTCTTAAACTCACATTGCTGAAGATTTGGAGAGCTGGTAAAAATGTATTTCTCTAAGTTAAAACAACATTTGCAGAGGGACATCGGAAAGAGCAAATGCCTGTGAGGTGGGGCAGGTGTTAGCTGAAAAAGCTGATAGTGGCCGTGGCAGAATGTTTCATTTATGGTTGTTGGGATCTTTGAAAACACCCCAAATGCTAGCATACCCTGAGCTAAGAATGTGGCTGTATGTAGCCCTTTGGCTCTTATTTTGAACACATAATTTCTATTCTAGGTTTTTTTTTTCTTTTTTTCTTTTTGTTTATTTTTAATTTTGTTCTGTTTTTCATTTTAGGACAATTTATTTTTTAGTAGTAGGAGACTACTTACGGTTATCCATGTAATGTTTCTTAAAAGTCTTGATTTTCAAAAGAACTGAAGATTCAGCAGTTTTTGAAGAAATACCCCCTTTTTTTTCCCAACCCCTTCCTAATTTCAAAAAAGCTTAACTCATTCCCATCACCATCCACTCAACCTTGCCCCTTCCTCAGACACTCCTCTTTGACCCCCTGGATGTCAGCATCTTTTTTTTAGCGGGTCCTCTCTGTCCAACCACTGTCTTCTGAGAGGTGAGACAGCAGCTAAAGTAGGAATCAATCAGATGTTCTTAGTCTTAAGAAAATAGCAATGGTAAAAAACTTAAGAGCAATATTTATGAGGATCTCCCCCTGACACCTTGTTAGGTAGATGGGTACACAGCATCTTCTCTGTGTAGAAACTGGCAGGCAGTCCGGAAAATTCAGAAACTGGTAGAACGAATGCCATGTATAAGCAACAATTCTTCCTGCCTTTCTGCCTCTTACATCCTCTTTTACTCACTGCTTTGATCTTTTTAAAGTAACTGTGTCATCAGGATTCATTTCATATTTGTCTCTTTCTCACTGTATATTTCTTTAATTATATCACCCCCATTCTTTCCTCAGCTTTCTATCACAGTCAATTTTCCAAATATTTCTACCCCATAATATCTCCCCACTGGGTTTTCTATTGGAATTGCCAACAGAGATGATTCAAAGTCATCTCAAAGCGAATACAACCAAATGACATTCAAAAGCTCTAACTATTCCAAGCCAAATGAGCTGCAGGGAGTTCCATGAATCTAGATGATCACTAGGGACTGAGATGTCTTAAAATGCCTCACAGTCGAGGTAGAAGTGAGGCTATGAACAAGGCTGTTCGTGAGTTCCCGTGAGCACACGTGTTGCTGCTCCTTTTGGCTCAGTTTTCTGTAGCCTCAATGCTTCTAAGTTTAGCTTTCCTCTAATGAAGCCGGTTTCAGAGAGCTGTGTGTGTGTGTGAAGGGCTGGGGTTTCTTGCCAAATGGTGTTTTCTTTCTCTCAGATTATTTGTCTTTCCTTCTTCTATCTAAGGAGATAGGAGACTGAAACCAGATGAGCAAAAAAGGATCCAGCCACATTCAACCCATGCTAAAGAAATTCTTTTTCTCTCTCGGTCTCTCTGTCCTTGTCTCTCTCTGTCTTTGTCTCTCTTTCTCTCTCTCTCTCTCTCTCTCTCTGTGTGTGTGTGTGTGTGCACTTGTGAGTGTGCGCATGTGTTATTTGTAGAGGACTACCCTTGAAAGTCAAAAGCCCAAACTTGAATCCCAGTTGAGATTCAGCTTTGAATACAAGACATTTTCTTTGTTCGTTCTGCATCAACTTAAGGCAGAGTTGTGGCCTGCAGTTCCTCAGCCAAGCAGCTCAATGCAGCCTCTCAGGGCCTTCACTGCCCTGCTGTCTCCTAAAAGGCTGCTTCTTTTGCTGCCCCTCCCTTTCAGCCTCGAAGCGACTCACGGCCCAACTGGATGGACTCCGAATCCAAAAGGCAACCCTTTTTGATGCTGGCTTTTAAATACAATAGATGCTGCCTTCTTTTCATCTCAAATAACGTTTGCTGTTTAGCAAGAACATGGAGACTTTTCTGTAGAAATCACAGTAGACTCTTTGCTTGTAGAGAATCTAAAGTAATTCAGAACACAATTTTGGTTTTTAATGTACAACTGGGTACAACCATGAAAACCTTAGCTATGTGGAATTTTTTCATGAGAAAAAAGCATCCTCTTTACTGGGATAGCCTCAAGGGAGAAAGCAGTTACACTGTGACAGCTTGCAAAAAAGGCCATACAGTGGTGAAAATTCAATTTAATAAAAAACACAATAGGCTCCACTGAAGAGTTCTAAAGTCCTGTGTTTCTTTATTTCTTTGTTTTCCTCTCCTTTGTAAGTTACAAAATTTACATTCTTTTTCATTTTTTAATAGATTTTGAATAAGAAAATCTGTCCATTTACAAGGCAGGTAATTACCTTTAGATATTCTGAACTCATAATGAAAGAGAGCTTTTCTTATTGCATCTACTGGGGTTAATTGAGCAATATTATATATCATGGCTTGTTTGCTTAACACTGGCTTTCTTCTCAATTGGGCTGTTATTTTGTTGAGTTAGTTTAATGAAAGGTCATGTTAAAAATTCTCTCCTTTCTCTCTCTCTCTCTCTCTCTCTCTCTCTCTCTCTCACACACACACACACACACACACACACACAACCAGTCTAGATTAATGAATGAAGTTAGACTTTAGAAAGGTTTGAAGAACGAACTTTCCCAACTTCTGCTAGTTTACATGCAGTATTTGCATTGGGAAGTATTGTTAAATATCTTGTGCTTAGAAGTAAAGCAAGGCAATGTTGCACTTGGCTTAGGTTTTGATGAGTCAGTCTTTAGGCTTTTGGAAACATGTTCTGAATATAGTGCCCATCTGTAAAAAACATGTAGAGACCAGGCACTAGCATGACATGCTTCACGTCATTATAATATAGTCATTAATTATAATATAGTTATATATAGTTATAACTTAATTATAATATAGTCATTTTCATTACCGACTCCCCTGCTAGACTGCTTTTCATCTGTGTAACAAAATACATAAGGTAATCAACTTAATATGCTGAAAAGTTCATTCTGCTTATGTTATCAGAGGCTTCATGTCTTAGTTTCTTGGTCTTGCTGCTTCATACCTTTGCTGTCCCATATCATGGTGGTTGAGTGGACCTTTTTACCTCACAGCAGCATAAGGAAGAAACAAAAGGAGGACCTCAAGCTTTTCAAGAGTGCCTCCCCAAGGATCCAATTGCCTTCCATGAGATCCCACTTCCAGAAAGGGTCTCTTGCTCCCTAAGGGTATCACAAGTTGGAAACCAAGCATTGAACATGTGGATCTTTGGGGAAACAATCGAGTTTCCAGACTATAGAGTTCCATAATCATGCATGTATTCTCTTGCGGTTCTGTTTAGAGAAACAAAATTTTAAAAAAAAATGGTATGTGTCTTTAAGAAATCACCCCACTGAGAAAAATTTAAAATCTAAGAATCTTTGGAATTTAGTTTAAAGGAAACCACTAAGAGGATTTGTCGTGAGTGTAATGACAAGAACAAGAGAGCCTTATCAGGCTCTTCTGCCATTACTGCACCCTAGTCTACAAAGTTGATGCTAAGGACCAGGTTTGCACAGTTTGAAGGACAGTGCTTATGCATATGTACTGTTCTTTTGTTTTCTGAGTACTTTCAATTTTTTTTATTATCTTCTTTTAGAATACAAAACAAAAGGATATCATGACATTACATATATATGTATTGGTACTTAACTAATATCTTCTTTCCTCCCCTATTCTATTTTTTGTTTTGTTTTGTTTTTTTGTTGTTTTTTTTTTTCCAGCTCAGGTTTCTGGGTTATTCTTGTACACATACATACATATAGCCATATCATCAACTTGAGTAGTGGGAAAAAATATTCCAGGCCGATGAAACAATACTTGCTATTCTAATAAATAGAAAAGGTATGGAAACATCTGTGTAAATACAGAAAAACATTAGAAATCTTATTATTTTGTAACCTAAGTTAACTGAGGTGTAAGATTCTGGACAATATTTTCTTTTTTTTTAACTTAAAGAAGTAGCTTGTTAAGCTAGCATGCAAGGTAACTGGTTTCAGTGCGACGTCGTCGTACATACACTGCCTTCATTTCATTCCTACACTGTTTTCATTTTCTCATGCCATTTTCACCTTTAAAAAAAATTCACAAGGAAACCATGTTGCCTTTAATACTTTTAATTGCTTAAGTACCCCAAAAGGTGAAAAGAAAATCTATGATATAGGGGAAAAAAACTGGGAGAAATCTTCTTTTTAAAAGTGCTATAGTGCTCTGCTCAACATGGACAGGAGAAGTGAAGGCAGAGCAACAAATGGCAGTGGCTGGGAGGATGGTGTAGCGTTCTAGTACAATGAAGAGTCGTCTGGAAGCTGCTGAGAGAAGTCTCCAGGACAGGGTCAGAGAAAGGGCCTTGCCTTCTCCCATTGGTCCCACACAGCAAAAAAGTTTCACTATCCCCTTACTTCCCCCTATTTCAAGATTCTTCTCTTTATTTTGGTTTCTGATTTTTAAGAAAAGTTTATCCTGTTTGGTGTTTGCTAAGCCTCATAAATCTGTGGTTTTTGTGTTTGTTGTTAATTTTGGAAATTTCTCAACCATTATTAATTAATCTTTCTTTTGACTCCCTCCCCAGTTTGCCAACTCCGAATTCAGTGAATCTTTTGAAATTCCTACATTTTTCTTTAATTTTCTGGTTTCTATTGATTATCACCATTTTGTTCTTTCTATTTCAGTTTGAGAAATTTGTCTTTACTTTATATTTATGTTTTAAACTTTATATTTAAGTTCATAGCTTTGTTTTCTTCAACTACATTCCAGTATATTCATGCATCTGTAGGAGATACTCCACATTTGTGTACCTCCAGAACCTGATCATAGAATCCTATTGCTTAAGACACCACCTAAGTCATAGAACAAACCATAATTACAGGGATTGTGTGCTGCCTGGTGAGGGTGCTAGGAACTAAAGTTGAGCTCAAAACCGGCACATGCTCTTCTCTACTGAACCATTGCTCCAATCCTAGCATTCTGTAATCTTATGACTAAATCTCCATATTTCAGCAAACCTATGCTGCCAGGCCAGTGTCCCAAGAATTTTCTTTCCCCTTTCCCTTTCTATATGTGAAGGATAAGTCTGAATAGAAAGAAACTGCAGTGAAAATGGCCATCCTGCCAAAAGCAATCTACAGATTCAATGCAATTCCCATCAAAATACCAACTCAATTCTTTACAGACCTTGAAAAAAAGATTCTCAGCTTCATATGGAGAAACAAAAAACCCAGAGTCTCCAAAATGATCCTGTACAACAACAGATCATCTGGAGGTATCTCCATCCCCTATCTCAAGCTGTACTACAGGGCAACAGTAATAAAAAACTGCATGGTATTGGCATAGAAACAGAAAGGAGGATCAATGGAACCGCATAGAAGACCCAGAAATAAACCCACACACCTATGAATACTCAATATTTGACAAAGAAGCCAAATCCATTCAATGGAAAAAAGACAGCATCTTCAACAAATGGTGCTGGTCCAACTGGATGTCCACATGCAGAAAAATGAAAATAGATCCATATTTATCACCCTGCACAAAACTAAAGTCCAAGTGGATCAAGGACCTCAACATAAAACCAGATACTCTAAATCAGTTGGAAAAAAAAGTGGGGAACAGCCTAGAACTCATTGGCACAGGAGACAACTTCCTGAACAGAACACCAACAGCACAGGCTCTAAGAGCAAGAATCAATAAATGGGACCTCATGAAACTGAAAAGCTTCTGTAAAGCAAAAGACACTGTCATCAAAACAAATTAGACAGCCTACAGATTGGGAAAGAATCTTCACCAACCCTTTATCTGACAGAGGACTAATATCCAGTATATATAAAGAACTAAAGAAGCAGAAAAGCAACAAACCAAGTAATCCAATTAAAAAAGGGGGAACAGAGCTAAACAGAGAATTCTCGAAAGAGGAACATCGAATGGCAGAGAAACACTTAAAGAAATGCTCAACTTCATTAGCCATTAGGGAAATGCAAATCAAAATGACCCTGAGATATCACGTTACACCCATCAGAATGGCCAAGATGAAAAACTCAAGTGATAGCACATGCTGGAGAGGTTGTGGAGAAAAGGGAACCCTCCTCCATTGCTGGTGGGAATGTAAACTGGTTCAACCACTTTGGAAGTCAATCTGGCGCTTTCTCAGACAACTAGGAGTAGTGCTACCTCAAGACCCAGCTATACCACTCCTAGGTATATACCCAAAATTTGCTCAAGTACACAACAAGGACATTTGTTCAACCATGTTCGTAGCAGCTTTATTTGTAATAGCCAGAACTTGGAAACAACCCAGATGTCCATCAACGGAGGAATGGATACAGAAATTGTGGTATTTCTACACAATGGAATACTACTCAGCAATCAAAAAGGAGGAAATCATGAAATTTGCAGGCAAGATCATTCTGAGTGAAGTATCCCAGAAGGAGAAAGACAAACTTGGTATATACTCGCTTATATAGACCTACAAGATATGATAAACTTAATGAAATCTACACACCTAAAGAAGATAATCAAGAAAGTGGACACAGGCGAAGATGATTAATCTTCATTTAGAAAGACAAATGGGATGTGCATTGAACGTATGACAGGAGTCTACCACAAAAGGCATCTGAAAGACTCTACCTAGCAGTGTTTCAAAGCAGACACTAAGACTCATAACCAAACCATGGCAGAGTGCAGGGAATCATATGAAAGAAGGGAAGTTAGTATGATATGGAAAGGATAGGAGGTCTACAAGGACCAAATATATCCGGGCACAGGGTCTTTTCTGAGACTGACACTCAACCGAGGACCATCTATGGATATAACCTAGAACTTCTGCTCGGATGTGGCCCATGGTAGCTCGGTAACCAAGTAGTTTTCCAAAGTAAGGGGAACACGGACTATTTCTAACAGGATCTCAAGGGCAGGCTCTTTCATCTCCCCCCCCCCCCCCATGGGAGGAGCAGTCCTGTTAGGCCACAGAGGAGGACTTTGCAGCCAGACCTGAAGATACCTGATAAAACAGGGTCAAATGAAAGGGGAGGAGGTCCTCCCCTATCAGTGGACTTGGAAAGGGGCAGGGAGGAGACCAGGGAGGGAGTGTGGGGTTGGGGAGGGAATGAGGGAGCGGGATACAGCTGGGACACAGAGTTAACAAAATGTAACTAAAAAGAAAAATAAAATTAAAAAAAGAAAGAAAGAAAGAAACTGCAGGAAATGCCCTGTGTGCAGGTAGCACGGGACAGTACAAGTTTTCTCTCCTCCAAATAGACTTGAACCTGTTTCAGAGAGACCTGTTTTTTCTCCATGCTTGAGCCAAGAAGAGATTCTTTTTGCTTGTCATTGAAGAATTGTGTGGGATTTCCAGAAGTAGACTCTGTGAAGGTGTGGGTGGTTCACATAAGGCTGTGTCACATTAAATCTTCAGCAACTGATTGAAATTACTGTTTGAGTGTTCAGATTAGACAGTGGTGCCAGAAGCTTCCTCTTCTAGTAAATGAACAGTGCTTTGACTCTTTGTTTTCATGTCTCGCTAGATCTGGGAGAAGTGGCTTGCTGTGCGATCTTGTTTTTGTCTGACATGTTCAGAAAGAGTTACTGATTTTCAGTTTGTTAAACTTTTTCCTTGTGAGGATGACGGAGGCATGTTCCAAACTTTAAAAGTGTCAGAATTTATGGCAGAGGTCTTTTCTTTATTATTCAGAGCCAACAACTCACACTGCTGGTTTCAGCCCCTCAAACTGGGAATTCATCCACTAAAAATCAAAAACAATAACCCTGATTTCTTTCAGGCTTCCTTGTATTGAACTTAGATCAGTTTGAAGCTTCCCGACTGCCCCTAGTGGGCTTCATGTCTCCTCAAATTATGGTGATCTAGCTTTCCAGGGATGGGCCCGGATTAGCCCTGTTTTAGAAGCTGGATGATTACAGCATCCCTTTTCACTGTCTCAAAGTGTTCTAGTTTGGCAAAAATTGTCTGCTGGCCTATTTGTAATAAACCTCTGCTTGAATCCATGTCTCTCTTCAAATGGTCTTTGGAAAATATGATCATCTCTCCCCTGTATCAGACTTTTAAAGTAAACTTTCAAACTGTCATTCTATCTGTACATCTAGGATTTTTTTTTTTCTATACACTTATAATGTGTTGACTTTGAATTGGTCTCTGTTCTTAAGCTTCTTACCAATTCTTCTAAGAACACTTCTGTTTTTCATATGTAATAGAGCAGGGAACGATGGCAGAACTCTAAAGCATTCTGAACGGAAGGCTAACAGAAGAACACAGTAACAAAGGGCCTTTTATACTGTGAGAGGTTACTTTTTTTGGCATAGAGTATCTCTACCACTTGGGACTGCTAAACTGCAAATCTGTGAACAGAAAAATAAAGACTTTCTTAGTGCCTAGAAGCATCTAAAACAGTCATCCTGATATGCAGGTATCTTTAATTTAAAAATAGGGTGGAAGCTTCATTGGATTTAAGAAAGTTTGCTCTTTTTTTTTTTTTTTTTTTTAAGAATGCTTACGATATTTTTTTGGGAAAGATTAAGCCAGCACTGACACTCAGGAAACGCATTTTAGTACAGCCATCACTGACATTCAAGGCTAACTTGCAGTATAGCCGCCATAATTACTGGGAACACTAGTGTAGCACCTGGTCTATTAAATGCTGGGATATTTTCTGATTCCTGGGAGATTGTATTGACATAACATTAATTACCACGATAAGCCCCCAAATTAGCAGGTTGCTGTTGAGAAAAGAAAAAAAAAAGAAAGAAAGAAAGCACGGTTTCTTAGAAGCCACACATTACTGTGATTCTCAGTATTTTTGGTTTGTATACAAGACTGTTGAAGTCGTCTTATTAAGTGGTTCATTGATGGGAGAATTCTTTAGTGTCCAAACATTCTCATCCCAAACAAAGAAGGCTACATAACTTCACTGAGAAAATATTAATCTGTCAGATAATAATGGAGGAGTTTGGGAGAAGTCTGGGACATTGACAGATTAACATTTAGACTGCGGCTAAACCCTCAGGCTGTGGTATTGCCTACTTATTTATAATTTTGAAACTGTCCTTTATTGGGGAATTTTCTGTCAGGAGGCACTGAACATCTCTGACCCTCAATAAGAGTTTTGCAAGTGGAGGATCTCTCTGGGTTCCCTCCAAAGCGTCAAATGATGGTGGGCTAGAAAAGGTGACAGCCAGAGCCTTCTCTCTGCCTCCTCTCCAGTGTCTATAGTGGCGAGCACTGAAGATGAACACCTAGCTCCACGTTTGGTTATAATCGCCGTCCTCCTAATCTGGTGTTTGCTGAGCCTGCCAACAATTATCACTTGTTTGTTTTCCCACTGCATTTGCCCTGTTTATCAACCATTTATCCCACACAAACAGGAGTTACAGCTGACTAGAATCTGAAAGGTCTTCTTATGCTGGTGGATCAGGGGAGACAAATGTGCAGATTCTCTGTTTTAGAAACTCTAGTCAGCCTGGACCCACCCCTCTCATCTACTCTGCTTGCTGTTTGTTATTTGTTTGTTTATTTGGTTTGATTTTTTTTTTTTTTTTGAGAATAAGTTTTGTTATATAGTCCAGGCTGGCCTTGAACTCACAATTCTTCCATCTTAACCCACCATCTGGGATTACAGGTGTGCACTACTGCATCTGACTTGTCCCTCTGGAATTTTTGTTGTTGTTGTTTTTTTTATGTTGCCATTGTTTGATACAATTACTTAGGTATGGTAAGGTCAAAGTTCATCTTGTCTATAGACAAGATGGTTTATGGTGTTAGAGATTTCAACAAAAGAATGACACAACAGATCAGGGGCACATGGAGCTATGCTGCCAGCACTGGTTACTAGCGGCAAGTAGGAACCTGGGGACAAGAACTTTTATCATAGTTCTTATGGGAACGGTAAGAATAAGCCAAGTAAGAGTTTGTTAGTTTGAAGAGTCACAGTAGGTTATAGTCCTTGGGTGGTTTGCAAGACAAGTCAGAGAAACCCAACCCCCCCCCCCCCCCAAAGACATTTGCCTTGAAATTGAGTGCTGGGGAGTACTGTTGAAATGTTAATTCTTCATGTTATGTCTTCACTAACAGCAGTCATTAAAGTTTTATTTTCTTTAGGTAAATTATGAGCAAGTCACTCAGTTGCTTGATTGACAGCTGTTAGGCCCTTCCCTTGTGCCCAGATATTTTAAGTGGGGAACTACCAATTAAGCACTATTTCCATCTTTGATGACTATCTAGTCTGACTGTGTGGAACATTTATGGTCACTCAGGGGAGAATTTAATCCACCTGCAAATGCTGAGAAAAGATGACTGTGGCTAAACCCATGCCTCCTGCTTGAAGAAATGCTAACATTACAATCAGTACAAGAAGGGGCTTTGGAAGACCCTTCTTTTGGTAAGACAAGCCTTCGAGAATGCTAGGTTACTCTGTTCACCCTGAAGCTCTTCTCACTTACTACAGGAGGACTGCACCTCCATGGCTGCAAAAGACTGTTATTAGTGCCATAACAGGGTTGTGGCTGACTCCTTAGAAAGGCGTGTGATTGGTCTGTGAGTAAGTTCTGTGACTGGTGGAACTGGAAGCCATTCACATATGATCTGCGATTAGTGAAATTATAAATTGAGCACAACATACCAGGCACCCTTTGTAGCTGTATAAGCAGGCTGCTTCTCAATCTTGTTAGGTTAGTCTGGAAATCTTCTGTCCCAGTATAGCCACACTTGGCCCCAACAAAGGCCTCTCCCAAAATCTTGCCTATGTGTGTTGTCTTGTGTGTATCTGTCACGGATAGAATGTGATGAACTGGTTGCACACAGATCAGAAGTGTTGCTGAGTCTTTCGGCTCCATACCTACTCAGCAGCAATGGGAAGGCAGCTGAGTAGTTACAGAAAGGGGCTAGAAAGGGGCTAGAAGCAAATGATGTGGAGAGCTGAGAATGTGGGAGTCAAGAAAAGGTCAGGAAGAGCTGGAAGTGAGATTTTCAAGCCCCAGTCATTTCAAGAGTTTTTGAGGCCTAGCCAGGGTTAAAACCCAAGGGTCCTAACACTAGATGCTCACGAGCTATGGCACAGACTTTTGGAGACCAGGCTGCAGTAACTCCAAGTGCCGAGCAACACATTGCTGACCTGAGCACTTAGAGTTGTAAGTCTTAGGCTTTGAGAGCCTGGAACAACAAAATTCTAATTCTTGGGGCTGTTAGTGGTAGGTCAATAGGTTTGAATTCCCATAGCTTTCTCTCGCCTGAGCACAGAAAGCTGGCATTTACAGTCTGACTTTTAAAGTCTAGAGCCATAAGCCTTCAGTTGTCAAAGCTTTGAGCTCTGGGTTTGTAAGTCCCGCCAGTAAGCCTCTGGCACTCATGAGCTCAGAGCTGTCAACACAAAGAGGGCAGTATCCATGATTTTATCTGAATTGAGAGGGAAGGCGCACAGAAAACAGTGTATGACTTTAGGGCAGATATGCAGTGATCTGCAATGTGAGAGTCTTAAACAGCAGACAATCAAGAATGCATATTCTAACTTAACTACTGTTTAAAAAGTGTGGCCGTGAGGAGGGAGAATCCCTCTATAGAGAGAGAGGGCACAGGAGGCCAAGGTAAGGTGACTAGGCATTCTACAAAGTTATCCAAAGTAAAGTTTGCTGACTCTCCGTTGTTGACGTGTCAGGCTGCCTGAAGCAAGAAACATGGTCAATGTTCCTGTCCTTTTTCTTGTTCCTTTTGCCTTCCATGCTTCAATCAAGAGGCTATGACAGAGGTCACCGCTCTCTGGTGCCGGATGATGGCTGAGGAGAGATTCAGGTTTGATGTTGGGATGTTGTAGCAGGACAAATATCTTCTCCCAAAGGATTTATAGCATCCCCAGTCCTCAATAACCTTAATTTTGATAAAAGAGCCTTTTTGTGTGTGAGCATGAAGCATCATTTAACTGGTGATGCTTCTGTCAGTTAAAAGTTGGATGAATGAACAAAAAATGGCGAAGTAGGCCTATGATTGAAGCTGAGGCAGGGTGATCATGAGTTAGAGGTCAGCCTGAACTAAAAAACAAGACCTATCACAAACAAAACCACTCATATTGAATAGATTAAAAATTGTTTAAATAATCAGACAAGTAATATTTAACCAAGCTGAATATCTAGCAAGATATATAGGGTTCAGACACTTTTTAGAACAGCAGTTCTCAGCTGGTGAGTCTTGACCTCTTTGGGGGTGTCAAATGACCTTTTCACTGGGGTTGCACATCGGATATCCTACATGTCAGATATTTATGTTAAGATATATAACAGCAGCAAAATTACAGTTATGAAGTAGCAATGAAATAATTTTATTGTGGGGAGTCATCAAAACATGTATTAAAAGGCTGAAGCATTATGAAAGTAGAAAACCATTGATTTAGAGAATAAAATTAATATATTTTATGTGTTTGGTTTATGTACAAGCTTTTTATCATACATACTATATAAAGATACATTATTAGATTAGATATTATCCATATATTATATATGAATTTAAGTGACTATGCATTAATCATGCACGCAATTAGCAATTCTTGGCACTCTTCAATGGTCAACACAAACAAGGGAATGAATGCCTAACAAAATATGAGGTCATCTTATAAACTTGCCTATAACCATTAATTGTGTCTCTTCTTCCGCAATTTGTTGGCCTTCTCAAGTTTCAAGACAGTATAATTACTAGTCTCTCTCTCCCCCTCAGTACCTACACCCAGAGCAATTGCACTTCCTCAGGATAGATCCATAACAGAGTCACTGGGAAGAGTTTCAACTGGAGGACATATTTCTAGTTGAGCCTTCCATTTGACTTCACAGCCATCGATGAGTGATGAGTGTTCCGTTCTCATTGCTGTCATCAAATACTTGATCAGAAGTAACTTCAGGGAAGCCATGTTTACCTTGACTTATAGTCTGAGTAAATGCAGCCTGCCAGGGTGAAGAAGGCACAGTGGCTGGGATGTGAGGCCACTGAGTGTGTTAGGCCTGCCAACAGACAAAGCAGACACTGGACAGGAAATTTGGCTGTATTAAGAAACTACAAGGACTGACCATAGTGACCAATTTCCTCCAGCTAGGTCTTACCTCAAAGTTCACGCCCAGCTGTGAGCAACAGTTCAAATACATGGACCTTTAGGGGAGACATTTCACATTCCAACCACAAGACTAAGGAAATGTTTGAAACTAAAGTGTTATTTCTTAAAGCACAAAGAATTTACCTGGGGCCATAATAAAAGCAAAGGAAAAAATTACTACAGAATTTAAATCCTTACTTCTCCTTCCAAATTAGGGACCTTGGGAGTAAGTACCAATCCTCAACAGAAGAATCTGGGTCATAGTGTCCAGCATCTTCACACCCATGCACCTATCCCAGATTGCAGTCAGTTCTGGCCACTAATGATAGTGGATAGTCCTGATAATGCCCCTAAACACGAGCTTTTATCTCAAGCTTCACCTTTCAGCTTTTCTCCCAGTCTCAGCATTCTGGCCACCAGAATTCCTATGAGCTTCAGTTTTAAGTACATGCAATACATCCTGCTAATTAAATCCATCAGCAAGCCTGTAGGTACAGAAGTCCTGGCTTGCTACATTGGGCAGTCCCTAAATGGTTACAGGAAACCTTATCTTTAGTGTCGAATCCTCCTCTTCTGCTATTGGCTGAGGCTGTAGTTTCCCAATCAGTAAGTCAGCCACAATGAATGAGTATATTCCTAAATCATTGGCCCTTATCTGAACTTCAGTCTCACCGTGAGTCATCCCAGATGATAAGTTATATGATAATATGTCCAACATCCTAGTCTGACTTGCTTTCTCCCCACACATTTCGGATCAAGCACATTGGCCTGTTTTGCAGGTAACTGGGTTTACAGCTTTGCCCTTGCTGTGTATTGGAGGAGTGAGACTTCTTTCTGTCTGAAGGCAATCATTTCACTTGATTGTTGGATGGATTTTGCTCAGATTTCCACTTGTGATTATTTGATAAACAGCTACCTCTCCTACTAAATTGTAATCTCTAGGAGATCAGTGAACTTGTCCTAATTATTAAAACTATCCACAGTATTCCTAGTGCATGGTAGAAAGCTTAGCACATAGGAAAAACTCAATAAATATTTGTGAACATGCTAACACTCTTGAGAGTATTGGACCATATAGGTTAGCCTTCCTCTTAGAATCTTATGTTATCAGACTTGCAAAAGAATTTAAGGACTGAGTTGAAATGCTTTTGAAAAAATAATGTAACTTTAGAATTCATAAGTTTTAGATTAATGTTCAATTTCAGAGAAGATGAATTCAAGGACCTTCTGATCTAAATAAAAGGGGGCATGTCCCTGGATAAAAGTGAAAACCAATTCCCTTTGCTTAGAACATTCCTAAGCTCATCTTGATGTGAATATTCAGACTACTCTTATGAAATCTGTTTAGATGATTTCCTCTATTCCGTGTTGGCAACAACAACAGAACCGGGCTGATGAAAGAACTCAACACAGTTCCTAACTGATTATTTCACAGTCATTCTGAGTGCATTTTGGGTTTGGCCTTCATCTTCCATATTTGTTGTGGAAATTACTTGGCATTTCTTACTTCCGCAAATGCACTCAGAACCAACTTGATACATCAAGAACTTGAAGCACTGAGGCATTTTTCTTTCTCTTCCCTCATAGAATAAAGATTTTTTTCTCTCTCTACATAAAAAGATGCAAAAATAAGACTTGGAAGAGTCGATGACAATATCCTCAACTCTGTTAACTGGTCTGCAATAAGGGAGGTGAAAAGCCAGCTCAAATGCAAACCACATATAAAATTTCAAGTTTCCTAGAAGCCATATTTAAAAAGTAACAGGGAATAATTTTAGTAATTTAAACATTAAAACCCCCATTTCAGCATATAGACAGTAAGAAAAATTTAAAATTTTTGTATGTTTTTTTTTTTGTTTGTTTTTGTTTTTTACTAAGTCTTTGAAACTTGGTATGTACTTTACATTTATAGTATGTTCTAATACAGAGCAACCACATTTAAGAACTGAATATCTATTCATGGGGTGAACATCATACATTGGGCAATATATGTATGGACCTAGAATATGCTTTTGTGCTATAGCTTCCTATTCAGTCCAAAGAGATGCTCACATTTCAGCCGCTAGCACCACAGTGAACAAAGACCAGCTATGAAATTTCTGACAAGTCTTAGCAGATCTGATGAGCAAGACCATTCAAAAGCTGCGGCAGTCTCCTAGGCTCTGTTCCTTACTTCGGTTCAGTCACTGTTCTTGCTGTAGCTAGCACTGTACAACTAATTTTTATCCAAGCCCCATGTGGTCCAGGGACAGGGAGGAGTGTTTCCCCCATGTCTGTTCAGCAAAATTAGAAGGATTCAAACTCACGCTGACCTTCTCATTGCACAGTCCTTTTACAGTCACTCAGACTTGCTTTTGTATTTTCTAGTGTAGGCAATTTTAAATATCAGGCATCGTTCTTCTAGGCCAAGAACCTACAGATGTTATAAATAGCTATTTTTGGTTTAGGATTTTAATAGAGATGGCCAGTAAATATGTAGAGAATGAATGAACTGACCCTATTTTCATGTGGACTACATACAATTTCTCACACTATTTTTTTTTTTTAATTTATGAGAATGTGTGTATATGTCTGTGTCTGTTTGTCTGTCTACCTTTCTGTCTCTGTGAGTGTTTGCACAAATGTGTCAGTGGGTACCCGAAGAGAACAGTACAGGCCATTGAATTCCTTGGGGCTATGTAGTTAGAGGTGTTTGTGGGTTACCCTTCAAGAATTCTGGGATCTAAACTGCAATTTCATGATTGAGTGGCACGTGTTCGTAACCACTGATATTCCCAGCCTCTCTCATATTTTAGATGCAATAAATCATGAAGATCATAGTGTGGATTATCACCTTAGTCTCAGGTGTCTTTCAAACAATGTCCCTGAGACCTATCTACTGCCACAGTGGAGCCTACTGAATGGATGCCTTAGGCAATCTGGATAAAGAGGTGCTGGCCCCGTTCTCTCTGCACTAACCCCACTTTCCTTCAGTTGTTTTCCTTTTAATGCTTCTGCTGGGCAATATCTGGTATGAATAAATGGGTTTTGTGCCAAATATAAAACCACCCACCTGAGGGAATTGTCCTGTTTTGATTCACTCTGAATCTTTTCTCTGCGCTTCCCACATTGTATCCTTGTCCTCCCATCTGTGCTGAGATCCTTTCCCTTAGAGGCCTTGTTACTAAGAATTTAGTCTTTTCTTGTGCAATTGCTCAAAGAAAAGCCTTTTAATGTCACATTGTTTCAGTCTGCATTTATTGTTTCTATTGTTTTCTGTTTATTAAAATAATAAGTGCTACGGTAAGAAAAAAAATAGAAGAATGAAATAAATAAAAATTGACCACAATGGCAGTACACAGAAACAGTGCTAATATTTTGATTTATTTCCTTGTAAGTTTTAGTGTGTCTATATTTTAAACCTAATTGGAATCACATTTTACATGGTTTTCATTATCATGACCTCATTTCTATTTCATGAAAGCATAATTGTTATTAGCTTTTAAATTCTTAAGTCATGTATGTTTCATGATTTACTTAGCAGTTACTCTATTGTTGGAAATGGCAAGTGTTTGTGATTTTTCTTCATTGAAAGTTGTGTTTTAGTTAACATTCTTGTACAAAAAATGGTACTTCAGTGAACATTTTTGCACATCAAATTTTAACAGCTTCACTGTACTTATTCTCTAGGAATGGGATTGCTAAATAAACTTTCTAAATGTTTACTGTGCATCTTCTTAAACCATTGCCTCCTTGAATCAAACGTAACCCCAACTGGATATGTGAACATTAATTTAAAGTTACTCTTTCTGACTTTAAGTTCAGCATTTCAGTCTTTTTCAACTGCAATTGGTTTTTTGAAAAGATAATTCCCTTTTGTTTTGCAAGTTATTATGCTTACTGTTGAACACAAATAAACACACACCCACACCCACACCCACACTATTCTTCCATTTTAGAGAACACAGATTACTATAACAAAGTACAGCACAATGGGTAGCCTACAGATAATAGACACATCTCGTAGTTCTAGAAGCTGGCAGTCTAGGGTCAGGGTAGCATCAATGGTGAGGAACTGAGTGATGACCTATATTCAGGTTCAGACCTTTGACATTTATAGGAAGACAGTTATAAGAAAGCTTTCTGGATTCCTTTTACAAGGTCACTATTCATAAGGTTCATAGCTTTATAACTTTACCAGTTCCCAAATGGTTCATCTCTGAATGCCATCATGTTGAAGGGTAAGATACCAACATGAGTTTGAGAGGGACACTGATGTTCAGTCTCCAGAATTCCTGTGTCAGACTTTCTTCATCATAGAGGCACAGTAGTGTTCAGTTTTCACTTCCTCCTCTTCACATCTTCCTCTTTTTATAGTCTGTTCTCTAGAAGCAAATGATTAGGACCTTCCCACCTTTGAATTTGGACAGAGGTTAAGTGGGGAAGAGCCTAGAACTCATTGGCACAGGAGACAACTTCCTGAACAGAACACCAACAGCACAGGCTCTAAGAGCAACAATCAATAAAGGGGACCTTATGAAACAGAAAAGCTTCTGTAAAGCAAAGGACACTGTCATCAAAACAAAATGACAGCCTACAGACTGGGAAAGGATCTTCACCAACCCTATATCTGATAGAGGGCTAATATCCAGTATATATAAAGAACTCAAAAAGTTAAAAAGCAACAAATCAAGCAATCCAATTAAAAAATGGGGCATGGAGTTAAAAAGAGAACTCTCTGTAGAGGATTATAGAATGGCAGAAAAACACTTAAAGAAATACTCAACATCCTTAGCCATCAGGGAGATGCAAATCAAAATGACCCTGAGATTTCACCTTACACCCATCAAAATAGCTAAGATCAAAAACTCAAGTGACAACACATGCTGGAGAGGATGTGGAGAAAGGGGAACCCTCCTCCATTGCTGGTGGGAATGCAAACTTGTACAACCACTTTGGAAATCAATCTGGTGCTTTCTCAGACAATTAGGAATAGCGCTTCCTCAAGATCCAGCTATACCACTCCTAGACATATATCCAATAGAAGCTCAAGTACACAGCAAGGACATTTGCTCAACCATGTTTATAGCAGCTTTATTCGTAATAGCCAGAATCTGGAAACAACCCAGATGTCCCTCTACTGAGGAACGGATACAGAAATTGTGGTACTTTTACACAATGGAATACTACTCAGCAATTAAAAACGAGGAAATCATGAAATTTGCAGGCAAATGGTGGAACCTAGAAACGATCATCTTGAGTGAGGTATCCCAAAAGCAGAAAGACACACGGTATATACTCACTTATATAGACCTATAAGATAGGATAAATAAACTGAAATCTATGCACCTAAAGAAGACAAACAAGAAAGAGGACTCGGGGTAAGATGACCAATCCTCACTTAGAAAGACAAATGGGATGGACATTGGATGTAGGAGAAAACAAGTAACAGTACAGGGGGCCTGTTACCACAGAGGGCCTCTGAAAGACTCTACCTAGCAGTATATCAAAGCAGATATTAAGACTCATAACCAAACCTTTGGAAGAGTGCAAGGAATCATATGAAAGAAGGGGGAGTTAGTAAGACCTGGAAGGTACAGGAGCGCTACAAGGACCAAATATATCAGGGCACAAGGGTCTTTCATGAGACTGACACTCCACCAAGGACCATGTATGAACATAACCTAGAACGCCTGCTCGGATATAGCCCATGGTAGCTCAGTATCCAAATGGGTTCTCTAATAAGGGGAACAGGGACTATTTCTGACATGAACTCAATGGTGAGCTCTTCAACCCCTCCCCCCAAGGAGGAGCAGCCTTGCTAGGCCTCAGAAGAAGATATTGCAACCAGTCCTGAAGAGACTTGATAAGCTAGGGTCAGATGGAAGGGGAGGAGGTCTTCCCTATCAGTAGACTTAGAGAGGGGCAGGGAGAAGATGAAGGAGGAAGGGTGGGGTTGGGAGGGAAGGAGGGAGGGGGCTATGGCTGAGATACAAAGTAAATAACCTGTGATTAATATAAAAAGTAAATAAATTTAAATTAAAAAACAAACAAATAAAAATAAACTTTCTCCTTATGAAAAAAAGAATATTCAAGAATCTCATTTTACAGGAAAAAACTTAAAGCTAATTTCTTATTATAAATACAATAGTTTTGCTTATGTTTGCAGACTTGACTCACTAAGGTACTACATGATAATGTAAGTCAATAAATAAAAGAGCAAGTTTAAAGGTATTCTGGTCAACATTTAAAGTAAACAAACTAGGAATCATAGAAGAATATGGCTGTATTTATTTTACTTTTTACATCCACAATCCATATTGTGATAAATGATAACATTTATCTATACCGGCATAATAATGTAACTTTTGGAAATAAACATTCTGAATGTAAAAAAAAAAAAAAAAAAAAAGAAAGAAAGAAAATTGATGTCCCCCCCCCACATTAAATTGTGTTTTGAGGCTTCTGTAGTTCATACTTGACTTGTGATTTTTTTTTTTATCTATCTGTTCAAAATTTTTGTTGACTTGTATCATTTTTAGTATTTTGCCTTTATGGTTAGATTTTCTGTGCTCTTATTTGCCCCTTATTGGAGGGATTCCTAGTTAATTTTATTGACTCTCATCTGACTGCTTGCTCCTAACATGTTCACCATTGCAAAGGCGGACCCGACTCAGCTCAACGCTCTGAATGCAGCACGGAGTTTCTCCTCGTGATGGTGAAGTGTTCAGCTGTCTACAGCCTGACAGATGAGTTACTGACGGGATCAGCCTAGCTCTCCTGTCGCTGAACGAAAAGAGGACACTTTAAGCCTCGATTAACACAGTGAGTCATTCCTATGCTGAAAATGCGACCTAAAAAGCAATCCCTCATTCTGTAACAGTGTAATACTATTGTTTAAATTTTAATAGCTACCACTTGTGTACTTGGCGCTATCCTGGACTCTTTTTGTGGAACATCTTATTTTATCTTCCCAGCATTCCTTCAGGGTATGCCTTGTTCCCATTTTACAGAGCAGAAGTCATGACGTGAAGTTAAAAGGAGAGAGGAGATCCTACCTTATATGAACTCAGCAGACCCACCTTTAGCCCTGGCAGAAGGAGCTTCCTATGGAGACACAGGGCCGAGCTGAACACACATTTTCATGTTAAGGAAGCAGCTCTAACGTTCTGATAAACACAATTTACATTTGATAGGAATGAAAGTACGCAAAACATGCTATCATACCGTAAAAATAGACAGCTGCCTCTCTTGCCATTTAAAAAACATGATTTTAGCCATAAGTTACTCAGACTGGAGGAATGAACTCATGTGGAGTATTATTTTTCAGCCAGGAAATTACAAGTTTTGAAATCCTTAACAAGTCTCATAGATATTCAACTTGTTCCCGACAAAAAAATAAAATTTATTTTCAAAATTTAAAACAGCATATTTGCATCATCTTGAATATATAACTAACAGACACTTCAGAAAATTACTAAATACAAATGTAGAATGTTAAGAGATATTGTCTTGATGTGATTAGTGAACCACATAAAGTGATTAACCAAAATCACCCCATGTAATTACAACATATGTAGGTGTATGTATATATGACTTTACTTTAAAATTAAGTAAGTTTAAATCTTGAAGACTAAATAAACTTGTTTTTAAGGAAACAGGATATATTCTTGGTATTTCTGTTAGTGTTTTCAGTGCACAAAGTTTGGTTGGAAAAATTAAAGCTTACCATATTATTTTCCAAGACTTGGTACTCAGTGCTGATAGTGTGCTCACATTTTCAGTGCAGAAAATGTACTTGAAGCAAAACTGTTGCAGACTTTTAAAAAGCAAACTGTGTCTGCAGTCTACTATCCAACAGGGAATACTGCACTTCAGATTTAAACGAGATTATCTTGAAACCTGATATTTGTTAAAATGGCATTTATTGAAAGCTTGGACATTCCATAACATCATATAATGTGGTAACATTTTCAGTGCTTTGCCAAGTTCCCCCGCGCTCATTCCCCATCTCTGTGCAGTGTGCAGGGGGAGTCTCAGCAGACCACTGGCCATGGTGAGCTGTTTTAAATCCCTGCACTGAACTTTAAGAATTTGTAAGTTCTATCTGTGAGGGTGGGTAAAAAAAAAGTAGTTTATTTAGATTGTTGGACATGATGTTAAGCTTTGTTTTATGTTTTTATTGTATCCCAAATTGGAACAAATCAGAAAAGATAAATCTTTATGAGGCTATAGTTATTTCTCGTAAGACACTTGCTAGTAAAATTGTTCTCTGCTTTCATTTATTTTTATTTTTAGCTTAAAAGCCAAAGCCAAGCCAGGAAGAAGAAGACAGGACAAGGAACCTCAAATCAAGGTAAACATTACTGCAGCAGAGGTCAGCAGTATGAAATAAACCAACAGCAGCACATGGTGCCTGAGATGGAGGTTCCTGCAAGCCGTTCCTGCCTGTCCTTCTTGCCCTATCTGTCCTGTGCCTATTCCTGCTGCAAGATAGAGTCCATCAAAGGAAATACTTTTTATACTTGTCTTCCACATATCTGTTTCATATGGATATATTTCCTTTTCTCAATTCCAGCAGATAAAAATAATTAAGATATTCAGGCCTTATCCAATCATTTACCAGTTTACTTTAATTGGCAAAAACTTAAGGGCTTACATTTGACAATCATTTATATTTGACCCTATTTCTGTGTTATCAGAACCTCTTGAGTTTTAAACGCATGGAAAAGTGCTTTGAAATCCAGTTATGTTCAGGCCTATCAGGCCTATTAGGAGACTGAGGAAGAAGTATTCACATGACTTCATGGCCAGCCTAGGCTAGAGAATGAAACTATGTCTCAAGTAATACACACACACACACATACATACAAACACACACACACACAGGCATACCACTGTGACATTTTTCAAAAGATTATTTAATTTTATTCTTACTTTTGGCTGAGTAACAGGGAATTTCGGAAACTTTAAAAAGAGATATATTTGATATTTTTGCTTCCTGAAGTAGATGGCTAAAGTGGTTATTAAGCACTTATGCTAATTTTGTATTTTTTGAAACTGGATACAAAAAATATACAGGATGTTAAAAGGAATAAAGCACAATGTTTAAAATACTTTTATTCTATTCCATTCTGAAAAATGTTAATAGCCTGAAAGACCAAGAAAACCACACATGCTTATAATCATAAAATGTTGTACATACCTTCAATTAAGCTAAGTTTAAAATTATTTCAGTAAGTAAATCAAGTGAATACATAACACAGATAATTGTTCTATAATCTATTACAGAAATAACAAACTGGGAACTGAATAAAAATACTTAGTTATTAATAAATAAAAGTACTCATTAATGGAATAATTGCAAAAAGAGTAGAATATGCACGCCATTGAGAATATAAGATATTCCATCATTAAACTCACTATTATAATTTAGTATTGTTGCTAGTAATTGAAACTAAAGGGGTCCTTTATAAAAATGTCATGTTCTTTTCTTTCATGTAATGCACTGGAGTTAAGACATCTCACTCTAAGCGATGATGACTAATTTTGATTTGGTTTTGATTTCTTCTTTTTTTTTTCCATATATGAACAAACTTCATGCTTGAACTCATCGGTTAAAAACCCACGTTTGTCAACTAACAGTTGACTTGAGTAGACTGAACTATGTTAAGCTACTAGAAGAAAGAAAACATGGGTGACTCTGAGCTGTCTTCACATTAAAATGTGTTCCGGAAAGAGGATTGTCCTTGTCTTCCTTCATCCTCCATGTCTTTGAAGAAGTTGGGAATGGAAAATATCACTTTTTTGATCGCAAATTTGCAAACAAATTCTAACAAGAAAGTTATTATTTCCCCTGCTTTGTTATTTTCAGACATCATGGTCTCTTTATTCTGGTCTGTTTAGTGTCTAAGTAATTTTTTCCCCCCTAAGATCTTGAGAAATGGAGTGAGAAACTATTTTAATAGTCTCTGATCTAATTTTTTCCTGAATCTTCATTCCTTTCTGAAAACATTAAAGCTAAGAAGACAGGAAGAGTTGCGAAGACATGGGGACTTGACCTTAATTGCAATAAAAAGTAAACTTCTGGTTTCATAATTGCAGTGTATTAGCTATTTCCAGTGTGCTTTAGTGACATTTGCCGGTGTCATATTGTAAGACTGAAATTATCCAACAATGCCAACTGCTCCTTCGGGTAAACAAGCCCAAAGGAACAGATTTCCTGCAAACAGCTAACTATGAAACAAAGTTATTGGGAAGCAAAGCAGTAGCGTGGGCGTGTGTTAGGACGCTGAGGCAGAGCTGACTCTTTAGCCCCGCCCCCGTGCTGTTCTGAGTTCTTCTAGAAACTTTTGACTTCTCAGGCTCATGGCGACACACCTAATGGTCACATTACATGTGACATATGTTTGGCACATAGTGAAAGCATTATCTAAATGTAATTCATGAGCCCCAGGACTGTGAACAAACTGGGATTGTATGGATGGATTAGATTTAAAAAGAAAACAACGTTTATGGATGCACGCAAGCATAACTTTGTATTCAATCAAAAAAGAGATGCCCTCCCCAGTGGCACAAGAATACTTACTGCCCCCTCTCTACACTATCTTGAAATGTACCATAATTTTAAAAGCTAAATTTTGGGGGGCCAGGAAATTAAGCCAGGAACGTGTTCAAACACGAGGGCTGTTTAATCTCTACGCTCCACATCAAGAAGTGAGTTTTATGCTACGTGTTTCATCTCTGTGTTGGGGAGGTAGAGACATCCTAGCTTAGCCAGCAAGGCCCAGGCCCAAGTGAGAGACCCTGGCTCAAAACACAAGGTAGTCTGTGTCTGAGGAACAACTCCAGAGGTCGAATTCGGCTTTCACACACATGTGCACAATTTGATATGCACACACACACATGAGCACACAAATGCATACATACATACATACATACATACATACATACATACACACATAAGAAAAAGACATAAAATATTTATATTGAAAATACTATAGCAGTCTTGAGTGCTGGAGAGATGGCCCAGCAGTCAAGCACACTTGCTGTTCTGGGAGAGGATCTGAGTTCTATTCCCAGTAACCATGACTCGTGGTTCACAATCCTCTGTCACTCCAGATCCAGGGGATCTGACATCCTCTTCTGGCCTCCATGGGCGCGCGCACGCACGCACGCCCACGCGCGCACACACACACACACACACACACTAATAACTTATTTTTTAAAAAGGTTTGGGGAACTTTCTTTCTTCTCAATATAAGACTTTTATCTTATAAGGAACTCAAAAATAAATATAAACATACTACTTTTCCCACAACAGTTTTAGAACATTAATCAATACAAAATAGCTTTTAGAAAGGAGTGATTGCCAACAATCAAGCAAACAAAAAGATAAGAATTTAAAAATCAAAATACTTGGGGGTAGAGAGAAGCTTCAGTGGTTAAGAGCACTTGCTGCTCAGTCAGAGAAGGCCAGTTTAGTTCCCAGCATTCACCAGGCAGCTCAAAACCATCTGGAACTCTAGTTTCAGGGCAATCCAATGTCCCCTAGTGCTCTCTGCAGCCACAGTATTCACACAGCACATGTACATTAATACACGTAGGTGACAACTCATACACAGAATATAAAAGCTAATAAGGCATTTTCTTAAATTAAAATATATGTACTGGAAAGATCATGAACAGAGATGTGAGACCAATAAAACAGTAAAATAATCATTTATATTGAAAAGTCAGAGAAGAATACATACTAAGAAAAAAAAGAAGAATAGCCTACGACTTATGGCCCAAAGACAAATAATAATAGTTTTATACTTGGGAACCATTTATGAAGTTTTTAATGTATGTGGAAGCAATGCGTAATTGTAGCAACTCCTAGAATAAAAAATGCTGCATTTGTGAGGACAACCAAATGACTCAAATTTTATTCAATATTTCTAAGATCGTTTGGTCAAAGAGGTTTTGTTGTTGTTTGTTTGTTTGTTTGTTTGTTTTTGTCTTTTGAGTTTCAGTTATGGCTAAAGAATAGTTCAGTGAACAAGGGCACTTGCTGGCATGCCAAATAACCTGAGTTCAGTCACCAGGTCCCATCTGGTGAAAGAAAAGAATTAACTTCCACGCATCTTCCTCTGACTGCCTGTGGGATATACGTGTCTACCTACACACACATGAAATAAATACATGTAATTTAAAAACTCTCTGGCCACCTTGAATTATAGGAGTCAGTCATGGCTGCTTTTTGGGTTTTCTGAGGCTTGACCCATCTACACAGTCCTCAGGGCGGCTGCCATCCCAGATTCTCTGCTCTCTAACCCTCCCTAACCTGGTGTTCTACCACCCATTCTCTCTACATTTTGCCAGAGAACCAGCATTCAAATATGCCTCATTCTAGTGAAGGATCAGCAACTTTTTTTTGTAAAGAAATGTATAACTAACAAGTTAAACATTGTGGCTTAAGAAATGAAACCACAGAATATATTGGTGTTTATAATTAAGACAAAATAAGAGGTTTCTGCACATTTTATAGTTGATGAAATTTAAATCTAATAAAAATAGCAATTGAATACTACCATACTTAAATTCTTCCTAGCAACTACATAAAAATGTTTCCAATATGTCTCCAAATGGCAAAAACATTGGTTCTTTTTTTTTGTTCAGAAAAGGAATATAGAGTTTTTCTTAATTGTAATTCAAAATTAGTGTTCTCATCATCAAAATCAATTACAACTGATCATCTGCTATTGTTGTCTGTAATGAGATCTTATCTATTTTATCTTCCAAAAATGACTTTTCACACAGACTGCATCATTGAGTTCTATCAATCCACCAGCATGTGTAAAACTTGAAGTACATTAACAAATTTTGATGAGATGTTTTTGATATCTAGTTTATGCTTCATGTCACATTGACCACCTCCAACTAAAGATTAGGCCAAAGTGTCTCAATTGTAGTGTTGAATGGCTTTTCCAGGGTGCCATGGTCTTTTTCTCTTACATGGAAATCTGTAAGAGAAACTGTTGTTGGAACTCTAGTGAGTTCAAAAGCATATACACATCACTAAATTTATGTTGGGATGAAAATATGAACTCTTATTTTAATTTTATCATTAGCAACATTTAGCTAAAATTGTGCATGCACATGTACATGCATGTATGCGTGTGTGTGTGTGTGTGTGTGTGTGTGTGTGGTCAGGAGAGGGAGTTGGATGCCATGGAATTGCTGTTACAGATGTTTGTGAGCCTCGTGATGTGGGCGCTGGGAAAGGAAACTGGGTCTTCTACAAGACCACTCAGTGTCTTAACCACTGAATCCCGCGCCAGACCTGTTCTTGTCTTATTTGTTGCATGTATGTAATTTATGTTTTTCAGTCAAGAAACCATTAGTCGTGCTTCACATGTAAACTCGGCATTGCCTTGTAATTTTAAACAAACTTTATGACGAAATTAATGTCTGTGCAGAAAAAAACATAGTTTCCATTAATACTGAGTTCTGTTCTTGTTCAAGCAAACTTTTGAAAGCTTAGTAAGTTTGTGGAACTAAGTCATTTCTTTTTCAGATCTGTTCTCCTACCTTTAGTCATAGCATACAGGTTTCTGTTTCAGACAGTAAGGCAATGAGTACATTCTCAGTTTTGTTTGAAAACACCCTTTTCATGTTTGTCTTCCAGACTGTTCACAGACGATAATTTTTCAGTAATAGCAAACTGAGAATTGCTCCCCAACATCTTCTGCCTCACCAAAAGCAATACCCCCTCCCCAAAAAAGCTCCTGTAGAGCTAGGGAGATAGTTTAGCAGTTACGAGCACTCAGTGACTTGCGGGAAACCCAGGTTCAGTTCCTAGGACTCATGTTAGGCATCTTACAGTTGCCTGCAGTTCTGACTCACAGGGCTCTGGTGCCTTCTCTAGCATCTGTGGTCACCAGCCACACATGTGGTGCACAAACATACATGCAGGCAGAACGTCTATACACACAAGGGAAAATTTAAAAAATAATAGTTTTCTATATTTGAAGTGAAATCTTACTGCTTCAAATCTAATATCGTATAGATAATTAGCTACTCATAAATAGATTTCCTTGCTGTATAATAAATGAGCAAGTTAGATGCATCACCTGCTTTTTAGTTTGGCTTGCTTGGGAAGCAGTTCTCCTGTGCTGAGATTAAATTCTCAAAGAAAACCGTGCGCATGCTCAGTCTGGTAGTAGTGGTGTGAATGGTGTCCTTTTAGCACCGCTATAGCATCAGTTCATCTTAAACACATTTCACACTCTCATTCCAGTGGTCAAGCAACCCACACTCCGTTGTGTGCCATAAAAGCACAACGTTCCAAGTCCGACCTTTCTACTTTCTATTTTATATGCTGGTCACATGCTAGTGGTTTATAGGACTCATTCAGTATGCCAACTTGGATGACATCTACCAAGCCATTCAGTATGGCTGCATCACTGTGGTGGCTGGGTGTCACACATGGTCTCTTAAATTTGTCAGTATATGCAAAAATACGTCACACACAGTTGAGTGTGGCAAGCAGCCTCTAAATTAACAGAAAATATAAGTGTTCCTTTCCCCAGTTTTAGTATTAAAATTTCAGTTTTTATATAATTTGCTTGCATTGTGAAATTTATTTTTACCTGATTTTCTTTGACTGAAAGCAATATTGCTGATATTTGTCCTCTACTCATATCATACATACAAACAAACAAACAAACGACAAATAGAGATTAAGAAAAAGGGATGGGTTACTTATGGGATAGTTCTCTAAAAAACACGATCACTCTTTGTGGTCAGAATTAATTTATTATTACCATCATATAACCTTGAGAGCTTTGTTACTTTACACATGCACAGAGAACACAGAAGAAGAACTCATTTCAGCTGTCTCTGTTTTGGGTTTAGGGTTGAGATGATTTAAGATTGTTCTGAGAATATTTATTATTTTGTTCTTTATATTTAACTTGAAAAAAAGTATAAAATAATGCAGTAAAAGGTTGGGAATTTCTCAGGTATCCGAGCTACTCGGTATTTTTAATGTCACACTGTTGGTGGAAATTTTGTACGTGCATTATATACACATTACACATAAATTAAGTCTTTTCCCACCTTTGCCTCCCCCTGTAAAATGTGTACGTTCAGGGTGGAAAAGCCTAAGGAATTTGCTGCAGGCTCTACTTCTCAGTGTCACATGGCTGTGTAACATCCCTGGGAGAGGACATCTTCCTCACTTTGAGTGAAAGGCTCACAATCTTCCACGAGGTTGACAGTGCTGTTTGCTTTCCGGCTGAGGATGAAAGATGAAACAGCCTTTTATTTCACATGTATATGTGTGCATGTCCATGCTTGCTTGCAAGTTCTTGGAACTTGTGATTTGGTGTGGCGATATTAGTTGCCATTTTGATCTGAATGTGCCTACTAGCTGGTCTATTGAGTAAGGAGGGAAGTTTAGCTGTGATCATCCTACTCTTATTTAAACAGTATCTACTATGGTCAGGTGTCTGGAATGTACCCCGGTGTCATCATTTACATTTGACCCAAGTTCAGGCTGCCTTTGGAGTGTAAATCAGAACAAAAAAAGAGAAACTTTCACCTTGCAGAAACAGTAACATCAATGAAAATGATAAATGACAGAGGGGTTTCTTTGGGGACATGTAAGGAAAAGGCGAGGGGAGAAAGGAAGGGGGATTCCGTAGAGACTGGAGTATGCAAGCATAAAGGATCGACCCTGCTAGCTGCTCTCAATGGAGCTCCAGGTTTCTTTCTTCCTTATTCTGTTACCACCCAGAAATCTGTCCACTTCATCTGGCCTTTGCTTTTTAGCATGTTTAATACTATGGCATCTGATAATACAAGGTAGGTGATGGGGTTAGGTGGAGAAAGGACAGAAGAAATTACAGGATGTCCCTTTAGCGGAGAGCAGAAGATTTCAGCTCTCTCTGTGTCTCTCTTTCTCTGTCTGTCTATCTCATCTCTGTGTCTCTGTGGTTGTGTGTGTGTGTGTGTGTGTAGGGAGTATTCAAATCTTTGAGAATCTACATCCACATCCCTATGTTGTCTCAGTGATTCCAAAACTCCATATAAGCAGAATCAGGAAATGCACAGGAATCTGCTCCAGCACTCTGAAAATGTATGTTTTATTTCAGAGCCTTACATTAGTGGGTCTCAAAGTGAGATGCATTCTCTACGTGTTCTAGACACCTGAATAGTCCAAACTATTTTCATAATATAAGACAGATTGTCTTTTTTTTATTTTTATTTTTAGTTACATTTTGTTAACTCTGTGTCCCAGCTGTATCCCGCTCCCTCATTTCCTCCCCAACCCCACACTCCTTCCCTGGTCTCCTCCCTGCCCCTTTCCAAGTCCACTGATAGGGGAGGACCTCCTCCCCTTTCATCTGACCCTGTTTTATCAGGTATCTTCAGTGCTGGCTGCAAAGTCCTCCTCTGTGGCCTAACAGACTGTTCCTCCACTGGGGGGGGGGGGGTCAAACAGCCTGCCCTTGAGATCCTGTTAGAAATAGTCCGTGTTCCCCTTACTTTGGAAAACTACTTGGTTACTGAGCTACCACGGGCCACATCCGAGCAGAAGTTCTAGGTTATATCCATAGATGGTCCTTGGTTGAGTGTCAGTCTCAGAAAAGACCCTGTGCCCAGATATATTTGGTCCTTGTAGAGCTCCTATCCTTTCCATATCATACTAACTTCCCTGGTGTCTTTTTTTTCTCCACTTCTATTCCATATATCATTTCCCTACTGCATGGTGTATGGTGTCGCCACAGATGACTGCTGTGGCTAACAGGAGACCCCAGATGTTTTCTATTAATCCTGACGTTAATAAGCTCTGCTAAAATGTAAAATGATGCCACTCCCTCGGTTTATGTTTGTTTTGGAAACTATGGCCAGTTTTTGTAAATAGATTACTTATACTGTGAATTAAATTATTGTCTCCTACATCAAATTTATGCAGTCTTCATGTTTCTTATAGTATTTTAACTTTTGTATTTAACTTTTTAAAGTAGTGTTTTAATTTTTTTTTGAGATTATGATATAATCACATCATTTGGTCCTTCTCCCTTTTCCCTCCAAACATTCCCATGTAGTTCTACCTTCCTGTCTCTCAAATTCATGGCCTCTTCTTCTTTAATTGTTTTTACATATGTGTGTATGTTCATAAATACATAAAGACAACATGCTCATCCTGAAAATGCCACTTGTATGTATGTTTTCAGGGCTGACCATTTGGTGATATTGGATGACCAGTGGGTGTGCTCTTCTCTGGAGAAGACTATTTTTCCTGCTCTTGGCATTCCTTAGTTACCTGTAGTTCATTAGTTAGGGTTGAGGTCTCCTGAACTTTCCTCCTTCACTCTATTTGTGTCATCTTTTCCCAGATCATCTTTAGGCAGCCATGTGAGACTTCACAGTTACATGTTCTGATACTCCTAGGAGACACAACCTTACAGCAACTCACTGATACTTTGGCTCTTCCAGTCTTTCCTTCTCCATTTCCACAGTGAACACTAGAAACATAGCAAAATAGGAAGGGATACATGAAAGGGTTTAGAGGGAAAAGGAGAAAAGATCAAATGATGTGATTATATCATTAATACCTCCTGAGAAAGTTAAAAACTATTTTTAAAAGTTAAATAAAACATTAAAATACTATAAGAAATACGAAGACTTCTGGGATACCTCACTCAGAATGATCTTTTCTAGATCCCACCATTTGCCTGCAGATTTCATGATTTCCTCATTTTTGATTGCTGAGTAGTATTCTGGTGTGTAAAAATAACACAATTTCTGTATCCATTCTTCCACTGATGGACATCTGGGTTGTTTCCAGCTTCTGGCTATTACAAATAAAGCTGCTACAAACATGGTTGAGCAAACGTCCTTGTTATGTACTTGAGCAACTTTTGGATGTATGCCTAGGAGTGGTATAGCTGGGTCTTGATGAAGCACGATTCCTAATTGTCTGGTATATATACTCACTTATATAGACCTGTAAGATATGGTAAACATAATGAAATCTATGCACCTAAAGAAGATAAACAAGAAAGAGGACCCGGGGTTAGATGATCAATCCTCACTTAGAAAGACAAATGGAATGGGCATTGGACATAGGAAAAAACAAGTAACAGGACAGGAGCCTACCGCAGAGGGCCTCTGAAAGACTCTACCTAGCAGTGTATCAAAGCAGATACTAAGACTCATAATCATACCTTCGGCAGAGTGCAGGGAATCATGTGAAAGAAGGGAGAGTTAGTATGACATGGAGAGGATAGGAGCTCCATAAGGACCAAATATATGTGGGCACAGGGTCTTTTCTGAGACTGTTTATCCAACCAAAGACCATGTATGGATATAACCTAGAACCTCTGCTCCAATGTAGCCTGTGGTAGCTCAGTAACCAAGTAGGTTACTGAGTAAGGGGAACAGGGACTGTTTCAGACATGAACTCAATGGCAGGCTCTTTGACCTCCCCATCCCCCAAAGGAGGAGCAGCCCTGCTATCCCACAGAGGAGGACTTTGCAGCCAGTCCTGAAGATACCTGATAAAACAGGATCAGATGAAAGAGGAGGAGGTACTCCAGTATCAGTGGACTTGGAAAGGGGCAGGGAGGGTGGGATTGGGAGGGAATGAGGGAGCGGGATACAGCTGGGATACAGAGTTAATAAAATGTAACTAATAATAAAAATTAAAAAAAAAGAAATACAAAGATGTGGGAAACAGTGGTGGGAGTTGCTTTGTAGATGTATCCATTGGGAGTGGGCTCTACAACTATATTTTTCTTGGTTGTAGCTTTCTCTGATTGTCTCTGTCTGTTACAAAGAGAAATTTTCCAATAAGAGGAGAGAGCTGCGCTTATCTATGGGTATAAAGAAAAATATTTGGGGTGCACATGGGGATTACAATGCTCTCGTAAAGCGATAGTTGTAGGTTCTTCTTCAGGATCCATGGCTTCACTAACTCTAGGTAGTTGGCTAAGTTTCAAGTACCAGGCATGACTTTCCTCTTGTTGAGTGTGTTGTAAGTCCAACTCGAGATCCGTTGTTTATTGCCAAGTTATATGTGCCACTATGGCACTATTACAGTTATTATGCCATTCTGACTGTTTTTGTGGCTTGTATTTCATTTTTTAATAGCTTTGAGGTTGATTTTTCTGAATGAAATGAGGGAACAGTCTAATGTTTCTTTTCTTTAAAGAAGTGCTTAGCTCATTTTTTTCATATACTCTTTCCTTTCAGAATTACTAAAGTGGTGTCTTAATTGTATACTAAAGTCTTATATACAAGTAGTTGTTTCTGTTTTGTTATATTTTTTTCCCAAATTCTTTTGAACCTCTAGTTCAGTAATAGTTTTGAAGCTGTGCAATACATTTTATATAGAATGCATCAAGGCACTATCATTATTTGTTTTCACATTGTTTAAAACAGCTTTTGTTTTTAGAAAAACAAATATGTTCAGAATTATAGCTAAATGTCTGACTTATATGTAAAGTCTCATCAAAATCCTGGGAGCATCTATTAAGACCTGAAATTCCAGCCTGGGTTACTGCAAAATGGTTTTCATTGGCACTGAAGCGAATATGGAATGTTTTGTCTTTCTTGCCCACTGTCTCAATGCAGGCCTTACATGGAGACAAAGCTATCTAAGTGGTAGTCATACATCTTTTTTTATTATTATTAATTCATTCAATTTATATCTCAGTCATAGTCCCTTTCTGTATCTCTTTCCAATCCCGTTTTCCCTCCCACACCCGCTTTTTCCTATTCCTGAGAATAGGGGAGCCCCTACCCAGACACCCCAGCTGATCTATTCACAGGAAGACTGAGTTCACCTTCCTCTCCTGTGGCCTTGTAGGGAAGTCCCATCAGAAAGAAGTGATCAAAAAGCATGCAACATAGATATCCCCCACTCCCCTAACTAGTGGGCCCACAGGAAGCCCAAGATGCCCATTGGCCATATCTTCTTGGAGTCTGTGCATTGTAATATGTTTATCCTGTACTATATGACTAAAATCCGCTTATAAGTTAGAATATACCATGTGTGTCATTCTGTGTTACCTCACTCAGGACGATCTTTTCTAGTTCCATTCATTTGCCGGCAAATTTCATGATTTCCTTGTTTTTAATGCCTGAGCAGTATTACCTTATGTAAATGTATCACAATTTCTGTATCTATTTCTCAGTTGAGAGACATCTAGGTTGTTTCCAGTTTCTGGCTATTATGAACACAGTTGCTATGAACATAGTTGAGCAAGTGTCCTTGTTGCATGGTGGAGCATCTTTCAGGTTATCACCAGGAGGGGTATAGCTGGGTCTTGAGGTATGGCTGTTCCCAGTTTTTTGAGAAAGTAGCAAACTGATTTCCAATGTGGTTGTACAAGTTTGCACTCCCACCAGCAATGGAGGAGTATTCCTCTTTCTTCACATCCTCACCAGCATGTGTTGTCACTTGAGTTTTTTATCTGAGCCATACTGATGGGTGTAAGATGAAATCTCAGAGTTGCTTTGATTTGTATTTCCCTGATGACTAAGAAGGCTGAGCATTTAAGTGCTTTTCACCATTTAAGATTTCTCTGTTGAGAATTTTCTGTTTATGTTGGTATCCCATTTTTTTAAAAAAAAAACTATATTTATTTTTATGTATATTTGGTGTTTGGGGTACATATATATCTGTGTGAGGGAGTGGATGGATCCACCAGTTACAGACAGTTTTGAGCTGCCATGTGAGTGCTGAGAATTGAACCTGGATCCTCAGGAAGAGCAACCAGTGCTCTTAACCATGAGCCATCTCTCCAGCCCCAGTATACCATTTTTAATTGGATTATTTAGTTTGTTGGTATTTACATTTTTTATATATTCTGGATATTAACGTTTTTTTCAGATGTAGGGTTTGTGAAGATCTTTTCCCAATATGTAGACTGCTATTTCATTCTATTGATAATGTCCTTTGCTTTACACAAGATTTTCAGTTTTACGAGTTCCCATTTATTAATTATAGATCTTAGAGCCTGAGCTGTTGGTGTTCTGTTCAGGAAGTTGTTTCTTGTGCCAGTGAGTTCAAGGCTCTTACCCACTTTCTGCTCTAGCAGAGTTAGTGTTTCTGGTTTTAATGTTGAGGTCTTTGATCCACTTGGACTTGAGTTTTGTTCAGAGTGATAAATATGGATCTATTTGCTTCTTTTTTTTTTTTTTTTTTTACACGTAGACATCCAGTTTGACCAGCACCATTTGTTGAAGATGCTCTCTTTTTTCCATTGTTTTGGCTCCTTTGTTAAAAAATCAGGTATGGGTTTATTTCTAGATCTTCGATTCAAATTTTATTGATGAACCAGCCTATTTCTATGCCAGTACCATAACATTTTTATTACTATTGCTCTGTAGCATATAGAGGTTAGGTATGGTGATACCTCCATAAGTTCTATTATTGTATAGGATTGTTTTAGCTATTCTGGGCTTTTTGTTTTTTCATGTGAAATTTAGAATTGTTTTTTCAAGATCAGTTAAAAATTGTGTTGGTATTTTGATGGCGATTGCTTTGAATCTGTAGATTGCCTTTGTTAAGATGGCCATTTTTGCTATGTTAATCTTACTGATCCATGAGCATGGGGGATTTTTCCATCTTCTGGTATCTTCTTCAATTTCTTTCTTCATATAATAGTATACATAAGTGACCCCCAAGAATTCTACCAGAGAACTCCTGCAGCTGATAAACTCCTAAAGCAAAGTGGCTGGATACAAGGTTAATTCAAAAAACTCAGTGGCCCTCCTGCATAAAAATGACAAATGGGCTGAGAAAAATTAGGGAAACCACATCCTTTACAATAGTCACAAATACTATAAAGTATCTAGGGGTAGCTCTAACCAGGGAAGTCAAAGATCTGTATGACAGGAACTTCAAGTCACACATCTTTTTAAAAATGTAGTTGCTTCCTTCCCAAATCGAACCTATTCTCTTAAAAAGTTTTGTTAGCATATGCTGATGGTGTGTGACAGTGCATAATAGGGTTTCATTATTGTACTTTCATATATTACAAAATATATTTTGATCACATTTACACCACTGCCCTCTTTTTTCACCTTTTTCTAGCTTCCACTTTAATGTTATTTTGTTTTCTTCTGTGTCTTCTTTTTCCTTCTCCTTCTTTTAATTTTCCGGTTCCTCTTCCTTGTGTGTGTTTCTGTGTGTGTGTGTGAGTATGTGTGTGTGTCTATTCCAATCAATTTCATTGGGGTTGCTTACAGAAACTGGAGTAAGAAATTGGTTTGGAGGTTTTGCTTTGTTTTAACAACAGCTTGGGCACCTTACCAGTAGATACAGAGTGAATGTTTTTCTCCTTTTCTGGCAACCACTACCACTATAAATCCTCAGAAATGGGTTGGGCTCACAGAATCTCTCCACCCTTGAGTGGCCTGGGCCAGCAGGCCATTTTTCAGTGACAGGCTCCTGAGAAGAAGGTCCAGAGATCAGAAATAAAGAAAGAACAGGTGGGCTCAGGAGGTCTTGCATTAGTTATGTCTTGTGCCAAGCAAGCTTAATAAAAAGTACAGCATCTTATATACTATTTTTTTGGGGAGAAATGGGACAGAGTCAGCAGAAATTGTCATGCCATGGAACAAAATCATCAGGAAGCTAATAAAACAATGTTGTATAATGCGGGGATCTCATATACACTACAGATAAAGCACACATTAGTCTGTAACCATAGCCCATAGCAATAAGAAGAATTGGATACTTGGATTTCCCAAGACCCAGAGAACCCAAGTCCCCCAGGCCATTACTGCATCTGCCAAGCACATTCCTGGTTTTAAAGAAGGAGCTGAATTCCTTCTCTATACATCAGGGTCTGGGGAATGAGGGGAAGGAATGGGGAACTCCAAGGTCCTGGCATCAGGCTACTACTGGCTCTGTCAAGCTAGCTGCCAGTTTGGAGATCAAGCTAAGTTCCTTTTCATTCACCAGGGCCTCAGGGAAAGGCTTGGATCAGCCCAGCCTTCTGTTTTTCGTGATAAGATAGTAACGGGGTTCAATCTTGTGGAGCTAATGACAGCTTCTCTGAGTTTGAGAGTAGAACACTCATGCCAGAAGACAACTTTCCACACCACTCCAGCTCTTCTTCCCGCTCTTGCCTTCTTTCTGTCCCTCTTTCACATACACATTTCTCATGTAGTATCCAGTATTTTTTTTAAATGAAATCACTACATTGAAAAGAACAGGAAATGTCCATTTTCCCCTTTCATAAGGTTGCTTTCTAATCTATCAATTAAAAACAATCTTAGCTTTTCAAAACCAACATGCCACGATTTTCTGTCTTCATTGCGAGGTTGTTGTGATTTTGTGGAAAGTTGTTTGCAAGTTTCCTTTCCTGCTTGCTTTGGGACAGTAGAAAACGCACAATAGAAATGGGCGGTGCCGTTAGCACAATCCCATTCTTCCAAATTATCAGGTGAGTTTTTGGCATAAAAGATGAAACATATTGACAGATAGTCATAAGCTTTTCATATAAATAAATGAAGAAAAGCAACAACAGCTGCCATATTCAAAGATCTATTTGAGAGGTGAGTCTAAAGCTTCCTGTCATTGTAACTTTTTTACTTCAACTGAATGTCTCCTACACATCTTTTTTAATGATTCTCTTCTCTGTATTATTCTGTGCAGTTTGAAGATGAAGCATAGTGCCTATACGGTCCTTTACATAAATATTGGTTGTCCTCACTCAGTTCCTCAGTCTTTCTATAGAAAATGTTTCAGCATAGCTAATTTATTCCACATTTTACTACTTTGATATTTATTCCAGGAGGGTTTCCTGTGTTTTGTTGGCCTTTCCCTACTTTCTCTGTTCTTCTCCCTCAATTCTTCTGTTCAGTAATATCAAATGACTATGAGGACATCTGATATTTCCAGAAAGAGAATTTTCTTTTTGAGGAAAAAAAAAATCTTTTTGGAAACAGGAAATAATTTTTAGTTGACCACATCTGGAGTACCAAAACTAAAAGGTTTGGAAAGTTTTATTTCATTACTTTTTGATGTTAGCTTGATACAGGCTCCCATACTTAGTGTGGAAGTCTTCTTTGGAGTCAGTAATTTTGTAAGTGATACTTAATATTTTTCCAAATGCAGCCTGGCATATGTGACAATAATTCTCTCTATCCATGTCTTAAGTCTATCTATGAATATTTTTTTCTGAAAAGTGAACTATGAATGCAAAAGACTAGAACTATAAACCACAAGTAAATAAAATGGTAGTAAAATTCACATTGGCATATAAGATGAAGAAAATTAAGCTGTCACTTCTCAGGAGGCTATTTTTTTATTATTAAAGGTTTTTGATTAACATACTAGAGTAGTTACTTGCTTTTTGTTGTTGTATTGTCAACTCAATGACACAAATCATCTGGGGAGAAAGAAACTCTGTTGAGGAATTAATTCTATCAGACTAGCCAGAAGACAAGTCCGTAGGACATTTTCTTGATTAATGGTTCATGTGAGAGTGCCAAGCCCACTGTGGGCACTATCAGCCCCAGTCAGGTGGCCCTGGACTATACACTAGAGCAACTAGCCAAGTCGTGGGGAAAAGGCAAGTAATCAGCACTCCCACCACGGTCACTACTTTTGTTCTTTCCTCCAAATTCCTGCTCTGACTTCCCTTTGTGACTGTAAGCTGTAAGATAAAATAAACCCTTTCCTCCCCAAGTTACTTCTGGTCATGGTGTTTGTCACAGTACCAGAAAGTAAACTAGGACGCAGTACGAGGTTGTGGGATTTGCAAAAATCATTTTATTGATGCTCCTAATCCAAATTTGTAGCCCCCCTTTGTTGTACCCACCCAACAAGTCCCACTTGGGAAAATTGTTTTAAAGTATTTTTTGGATTTTTGTGCTTGGTTTTTACATATAGAAATTACTTTTATAAATAATAAGATATTAGAAAATTAAGACTATGACAGCACAACTTTAAATTTTCTTCCACCTTATACTAAGATAATTGTTCACAAAGAAACACTAGATCAAGTAAGATTTGTTTAAATTACAGATTCTATAGAAAGCCTATCAATAATCAAAGCAAAGGGATTGGGTCACCTTATCTTTCTACTTTTCCTTCTTCCTCTTGCCTTAATTCTCAAGCAAGAGAGAGAAGTTAGTGAATTGCCTTTCCCATTTTTTAATTTTTTTGCATGAAGAAGTCATGACTCACAGGGAACATTGAAACCCAATGGTGAATGTTCACCATTTTTGAAAGTTCATTTTATTCCTCGGCTGTGGTGGTACAAATCTTAAATCCTAGTACTCACGAGGCAGAGACAGGAAGATCTCTGAGTTCAAAACCAGTCCTACTTACACAGTGAGTACAGGCTAGTCAGGGCTACCCAGAGAAACCCTGTCTCAAACAAAGAAAAAAAAGAAAAAGAAAGTACATTTTTTTTTATGTTTTCTAGGATATTTTGATTTTTTTTTTTTTTTGCAGAGCTTGTTTGAAGTTCTAAGAGAAAACTATGTATCTGCATTTCTTTTTTGTATTGTTCACATGAAAAATAATTCCCGTCTTCTCTGTCCAGCTAAGTTTGGACCTGCCTAAAAGGGAATGGCAACTGCACACCAGAGACTAGGAGCTTAAACATCAGTGGTGGCCATAAGAGCTTGCCCAAGAGAACATGGAGCTAGAGTACAGTCTACTTCTAGGCTATGAAAGGCACTGAGGGACAAGGACACTCTCTGTCATTACACAAGCCCAGGAGGTTCTGACATGAGTGGTATCTGGAAGACTTCCCAGAGATATGCTTCTTCTCTACTGAAATTCTTTATCATGGAAGTCCTATCTCTAGCCTTTTTATGGCATCTACAGTAGGTAAGGCATTGGCTTGTCTTATGAGAAAGTAAGAAATGATGTCAGTTGAGGTGACTCCACTGAATATTCGAGCTTCACAGGACTGTGGAGTTAATGAGCATTGTGCAGGTTATCAGAAACTTCTCTTCTAAGAGATGAGTGTGGCTGAGCTGTTGTGGCTGGGAACCATAGTCAGAAAGAGTAAAGGGATGTCTGAAAAACAAAGGAAGGGAAACTTTTGCATCCTTTGCTAAGTGCAATTTGCTAGTGAAAATGTAAACCCCAAATCTTCACCCCAGCCCTCTTCTGTTGTCATGAAGTTTATAAGTAGATGTGGAATTGAAGATGAAAGTTCGTGGGCATAAAGAAAGAAGAGTCATGGTTTATAATTCATTTACTGTGAATGCAGCTTACAGCCTTTTGCTCGTGTCACCTTGAGTTTGGCGTAGCTGTTGTATTGCAACTTTTGTAGCTCTGTTTTAGAGACTCAGGATTTTAGTTTATGGTTTGTAGAGTTGGGGGGTGTGAACGGATTTGCTGTGAGCTCAGTCCGCACAAGTGTGGGTTGTAGCAACCCCTGGGATTTAACCACTGAAGAATTTTTAAGTGCTACTCCTGAATGTTCAGTAAATCGCACTGGGTTAATTACAAAAGGGACTGTCTAAACCAAAGCTACAGTTTCCATTTCATAATGTTTTCCTGAAGGATTCCCTTAGCAGGAGATTCTGCTGGTGTTCATTTTTTTTTTCCAACTCAGGAGAGGTCTTTCAGAAAAGACCCATCCATGTAGAGATTGTTTTAATCATAGTACAACAAAATTCAAGTCAAGATTAGCTGGTGCTCACACGATGCTCTAGCAGGGCTTTGAGTGACTTTTTTTTTTCTAAAGAACAAGATTCCCCCCAAAGAAACTCAGAAGGAAAGCAAGACTCCCAGCTAAACTGACAATTGCAGCAAATGCTCGTGGCCAGGTGAAACAGGATCTTCATCTTGGAGCGCAGCTTACCAAAAGACTTAGACTGTTTAAAATTGCAGCCTCAGAGTTTCCTTGGTCTGGGCTAGAGGCATCTCGTCCAAGCCCAGTGTTCTCAATGCCAATGTAACCGCCTAAGATCTTTATTCCAAGCAACTACTATTCAGACAAATGCCCAGGATCGCTACATCCTAAAAAAACAGTGAGCTTCGGATAGTGGGAGCTGCATGGCCACTAGAAGTGCATGCACAAAACTGATCAGATAAAACAAAACTTCTTAGTATAAAACAAGACATCATGTGCAATTCCGCCCCCCCCCACCTCCCCGAGTGAGTCATAAAGGGCCCTAATCTCAGCCTTCAGAGTCTGAGATGTTTTTGCTAATGCCGTTAGGATGCTGTCTTTCTTTAAACACTGATTGTGGCAACATGCTCCTTTTTTCATAGAGAGACTGAAAACTTCTATTCTTCCTCAGTTATGTTGACACATTTATATTTGTTGCTCTGACAAGATCTATATTCTTTGCATGTCTCTGTTTTTCCTCCAGTTGTCTGTTAAGCTGATCCTGAACTAGCATGCCTTAGATTTTCTAACGACTACATTATTTTATCCTCACCCAGAGTGTGTGAATGAAGAACTACATTTCACAAACAAGAAAATGGAAATGGAAGTTGGGATAAGCTCAGCAAAAGCTGGAAGTTGTGTATTTAAAAGTTGAGGATAGAAACTCCCAGCCATGTCTGTCATTTTAATGACCATTTTTAATGTCTACATCCAGTACTGTAATAGAGGTCTCAAACACAGACATGCTTGAGCATCAGTTAACAACTCTCTGTTTACCTGTTTATTTAGAGACATGATTCATGTGGCCTCAGATTTACTTATGTACCCAACTATGAACTTGATCCTCCTGCCTTTACTTCCTGAGTGCTGGGATTACAGATGTGTTCTACCATGTTGTGCAGCTGGGGAATCAGATCCAGAGTCTTGCTTACAAATGTTATGTAATCTTATTATCAACTGATTTACATCGCCAGACTGCAACTTTTGGAGACAGAAACTTGCTATGCAGTCCAGGCTGATGTAAAATTCCCTGTATAGTCCAGGTTGGCCTCAAACTTGCTATCCTCCTGCTTCAAACAGTGGCATGATAGGCATGCCCTGTTTGATAACCATATTTTAAAAAGGAAAATAAAGACCTATAGGTATCCTTCAGGAAGTCAATTAACCTGTAAACCTATGGCCAAATTCAGTAAAGTGATAAACCAGACCACTGAAGCCTAGATGTTGCCCCAACCAAATGTCGTCTTTCACCATGAGAGATATGGGTCACCCCTGAGTGAGCACATGTATTCATTTCTTGTGTGTGCAGAAGTAAACAGATGTGCAGACACTGCAAAAGCTCAGAAAAGCCTGTCTCAAACCTGACATCCAAATTCCCTGGGGAAATGCTGTCACTGGTGTTGTGTGCAGATCTCAGAAGACATCAGAAGGAGTCAATAATCTGTTAAACATATGGGCAAGAAGTAAGAGACAGGCTGTAATTCAAGTGTATCTACCGTAATTTTAAATGGACTGTGATCCTTGCCTGCAGGTTTTACTGACTAGAGGATTATGGTGGACAGCTTTGGGTGGACAGAATATCTTACTGTATCAGCAACTGGTTTTGTTTGTTTGTTTGTGTGGTGTTTGTTTTGGCTTTGTTCCTCTGAAATTCTTCCAGAGAGGAATCTGCTGACTTCTCTGAGCGACAGTGGGGCTATGGCAAGAATTCAGGACTGAGTCTGGCTCATAGGCTGCATTTAGGAGATGATAGACATTTATAAATACAATAGATTAATTGCAGAAATCCAGCTTGTGGGATTGTTTTTTATTAGTGTTAATAGATTATATGCATGTATACATATGCATATAAATTTTAAAATCCTCCAAGCATAATTAATTTAAAAACATTGCTCTTGGATTTTCATGTCATTTTTCCTTATCCCAGTGATACTTGGCCTCCTTGAATAAATACTAAGCACTCTCATTTTCTCTTTTTTTATAAATTGCAGTGCTTTGAACTATGAATCATAACTGTACTATTTACCACTAACCTTGTGACTCTGATATTAAAGTATCAAATCATATTTTTTCACTCTGTCATTTTAATTCTTTACCCAGAAAGTTATAAATCACAGTGTTTAAAACTGCAGAACAAAACAAACAAAGAAAATCATCAGGGACAGAGGAGAGAGAGAGAGAGGAAAAGAGGGAGAGAAAGAGAGAGAGAAAGAAAGAAAAAAGAAAGAAAAGAAAAGAAAGAAAGAAAAAAATATGTCATAACAGCACTAGAGATTCAGAGCAGATGGCTCCAAATCCTGATGTCCCTTAGCTTGCCTTTGACCTTGGCCAAATCACTTGTCAATTGCAGTTCACCTTTCTTGTGTATAAAGTTCACAGTATCTGTCAGGCCTTTCTTCCTGGGTCTTGGGACATAAGACATTATATATGAAAGCCCTTGGTAAATTCTCTAGCTGGATAGCTTGCAAACTTGTTTGATCCTTCTCTTTGTGGGATCAAGTAAACCAATGGTAGCTCTGTGAACCGCACAGCACCAAATCACACAGGCTTTCTCAAAACTATTTACTGAATCCTTCCTGACCAGGCACATCAGAGTGTGTGCACTCGTGTCCAGAGAAAGAATTGAATGAGAACCAGGCCCACTGTCTCAAGGAACCATGGACAGAAGATGTACATGTGGGAGCTGCAGCTGGCTACTCTGGTGTTGGTGTCAGAAGACTACAGGGATGGGAGGGGTGTGTTGAGGCCAGGGACTGACTGCTCAGATGCGCTGAGCCTTCCTGTAGAGAGGCAGAGGGAGCCAGAGCTGGCAGGACAGACAGTGCAAAGCGAATGAATGCCAAATGACGCGCTCTGTTAGCACATCATACTGGAAAGGAAGACCACAGAAAGACTCTGAGCACGAGAAAGATTTGGTAGAAACTCTGAACTCTGTCTTCCGACAAACCCAGTTCTAATCCAAATTGGCCTTTGCAGCCAATGTTTTCTTAGGCAACACTTACTGGACACGCATGGCGCAGTGGAAAAAGTGTGAGCCTGGAGTCAAGGGAGGAACTGTGGAATGTGAGGCTTGCCATTGGGCCAGCGTGGCAGGCAGAGCCTTCTGTCCACCCTGGCTCTTTCCCAGCACTTCTGCGGCCCTTTCTGCCACATTTTTGCTTTGCTGAATTCCTGTCCATGCTCCCTCAGGTTAAAAGCACAAAAATAGCTTAAAAGGTATTTTCATCCAAAAATCCTCAGAAGCTCAAGGGGTTTGAAATTGTCTTGTCTGCTATTAATTCTTTTCTCCACTTTTTTTATTGCTCAGTCTCCCTTGGCTGGTCGTGTGGCTTCTCAGCTTTGAGTGTGCTGGACCAGAAGCACATGATTACATTTTAAATAACTATTTCTTGTCCATATTCATCTTTGAAAGGCCACGGCTTTCTTTTTTTCTAGCAAATTCCAATTTTTATTTCATACTTCTTCACCCTATTGTTTTTTTAAAAAAATACTCCAGTTAATCTTTTATGTAAAGAGTTTGAAAATCATTTTCTGTTTCCTGAAGTTATGTTAAAGACATTTAGGCCATTTTTTGAACAAAACCAAAATTGATTCTAAAGCAATAAGTAAATCTCATATTGATTTGTTTTCCTAACAGTTCTTATTGAGAGTAATAACCTCCCTTTCCTTCCCTTCCATTCCCTTTCCTTCCCTGCCATTCCCTACCCCTTCCCTTGCCTTTCCTTTCTTTCCCTTTCCTTCCCTTCTTTTCCCTTGCCTTCCATTCCCTTCCCTTCTCTTCCCTTGCCTCGCCTTCCCTTCCCTTCTTTTTATTTTAAGCTAGGGAAAACAAACATTGACCCCTGACTAGTTTCTCAAGTCTGTAAAGAGTTAAAAACAGTAACCTGAGTTTTCATATATTCCTTGACATTTAACGCAACTTCTGAGATCTATCAGGAGTTTGTCATCCCAGACACCCATGAGGAGTTGCAACTATATTGTAAACCACTTTACACACCCTAAGCAGCACATGAAGGACGAAGCTTCCACAACTAATGAGCTAATAAACAAGGCTGAGGAGCCAACTCTGTGAAACAACCATGGGTTGCCAGTCCTTGAAATCAGCTTGACAGATTTAAATTTACTCTGGAGAAACACCTCCAGTTGTGCTTCCAGAGAGATTTAATTGAAGAAGAAGAAATCACCCTGAAAGTGGACAGCAGCATCTCCTAGGGGGGTTCTGGACTAAATAAAAATAAATAAATAAAATTAAATTTAAAAAAATGAAAAGAAGAAAACTAGAAAAACATTAGCATTTCTCCTATCACTGCTTCCTGATCTTCTGAAATGTGAGCAAATGTCTAGGGTCTGGTCCTGTTGTCACATTTTCCAACAATGAACTATATGTCCTGAATCGCAAGTAAAGCCAAACTTTCCCCTTGAAAGCTGCTTCTTGTCAGGCATCCGCTCATAACAGGAACAACAAAACACCACACTCCAGTCTGGCACTGGAGCGTGCAATAATGACAGGGGTCATAAACAGCTACAGCATAGGTAAGCACAAAGTTTTTCTTTCTCATATCTATGTGATATAAGTTGAAAAGAGTTCATTCCTACTTAACTTTTATATTGTAGATGGATATATTCTGTTCCCAGAATAAATGTCTAGCAATAGAGCAATTTGAGACTTGTGTATAACAAGTAGAGAATGATATTAATGCCCTTGGTAATTTAAGTCAATAAACCCTTATATAACCTGACTTTTGGAGTTATATTGGAATGAGATAGAGCCTACTACATATAAGGGTACCATGGTTATTCAAATTCAGTCTTATTACTCAGAATAAAATGCTAACAGAAATGCAGTATCTGTGGCAGATAGCTGCTCGGAGAGCATAATATAGTCATTAAACTATGTGCAGTCCCAGAGATACAGAACTATGAACATGCAATTAAGAATGTACACAAAGATGGATGATTCCCCAAGAAACTTTGAAACAGCATGATGCTCTTATCCTAACAGACTTTGTAGCTGACATAACAGATGTAGCTGACACTTGGGCTCAGTGGATGATTGTAAGGGTTGAACAGCTACAGCACTGATTAAAGATTTGACCTGTCAGAACTCTTTTACTGAGGAGCAGTCATTATTAAGAAGCTTTGCTGTCCTGCCTCACTGGATGGGAGTGTCTTGGAGCCATGGACAAAGCTATAAAAAATGACTTTTGAAATTTCTTTAACTCTTCCTTGTCTCACAAGACTAGGTTGATCTTTCAAGACCCACACCCACAGGCTTATGAGAGTTATAGTGCACAATATCATAGATAAAAAAGAAGAAATTAATTTTTTAAATTTTATTTTATTTTATTAATTACACTTTATTCACTTTTTATCCCCATAAGCCCCTCCCGCCTCCCGCCCCGGTCCTATCCTCCCCTCCCCCTTCTTCACGCATGCCCCTCCCCAAGTCCACTGATAGGGGAGGTCCTCCTCTCCTTCCTTCTGATCTTAGTCTATCAGATCACATCAGGAATGGCTGCATTGTCATCTTCTGTGGCCTGGTAAGCCTGCTCCCCCCTCAGGGGGAGGTGATCAAATAGCAGGCCAATCAGATTATGTCAGAGGCAGTCCCTCTTCCCATTACTATAGAATCCACTTGGACACTGCCATGGGCTACATCTGTGCAGGGGTTCTAGGTTATCTCCATGCCTGGTACTTGGTTGGAGTACGAATCTCTAGGAAGACCCATGTGTTCAAATTTTCTGGTTCTGTTGCTCTCCTTGTGGAGTTCCTGTCCTCTCCAGATCTTATTATTTCCCACTTCTTACATAAGATTCCATGTACTCTGCCCAACTGTTGGCCATAAGTCTCAGCGTCTGCTTTGATAGTTTGCAGGGCAGAGCCTTTCAGAGGCCCTCTGTGACAGGTTTCTAGGTTGTTTCCTGTTTTCTTCTTTTTCTGATGTCTATTTTCTTTGCCTTTTGGAATGGGGATTGAGCATTTTAGTCAGGGTCCTCTCTCTTGATTTTTGTCTTTAGATGCACAGATTTTTAGCAGGTTTATCCTATGTTATATGTCTATATGAATGAGTATATACTGTGTGTGTCTTTCTGCTTCTGGGAAAACTCACTCAGGATGATCCTTTCCAGGTCCCACCATTTACCTGCAAATTTCATGATTTCCTTATTTTTCATTGCTGAGTAATACTCCATTGTGTAGATGTACCACAGTTTCTACATCCATTCTTTAGTTGAGGAGCATCTGGGCTGTTTCCAGCTTCTGGCTATTACAAATAAAGCTGCTACAAACATAGTTGAGTAAATGTCCTTATTGTGTACTTGAGCCTGTTTTGGATATATGCCTAGGAGTGGTATGGCTGGATCTTGAGGAAGTGCTATTCCTAGTTGTCTGAGAAAGCACCAGATTGATTTCCAAAGTGGTTGTACAAGTTTACATTCCCACCACCAGCGGAGGAGGGTTCACCTTTCTCCACAACCTCTCCAGCATGTGTTGTCACTTGAGTTTTTCATTTTGGCCATTCTAATGGGTGCAAGTTAAAATCTCAGGGTCATTTTGATTTGCATTTCCCTAATGGCTAATGAGGTTGAGCATTTCTTTAAGTGCTTCTCTGCCATTCCATATTCCTCTACAGAGAGTTCTCTTTAGCTCTGTTCCCCATTTTTTAATTGGATTACTTGGTTTGCTGCTTTTCAACTTCTTTAGTTCTTTATATATACTGGATATTAGCCCTCTGTCAGATAAAGGGTTGGTGAACATTCTTTCCCAATCTGTAGGCAGTCGTTTTGTTTTGATGACGGTGTCCTTTGCTTTAC